>NW_022145740.1:4049142-4053119 GCF_002938485.1 Sitophilus oryzae
CTTCGACTTGCGACTTAAAATTTTCTACTTCTTGTTGGTATCCATTTTCTATTAAAGTTTTAAAGGACATGTAGTGGACATTTATTTTTAGAGGCAGGAATCGTTCATTATACCTTTCTTTTAGGGACTTTAAAACGCTTGATAAAATTGTACTTATTTCCATTATTAAATTATTTTCCCTCTCTGTTGAAACCAAATTAGTGTGAAATATGTGCATTGTTGAATGTAAAAACCATAGATATAATTCAGATATTTTGTTCTCGAAGAAGTTTTTTAAAACGGTAGGACAGTTATCCAAGGTCAAAAAATAAGCTTTAAGGGCTGGGAACATTTTGAGAGTCTTTCAATTGCAGGAAACGTAGAAAGCCATCGTGTTTTGCTGTGATAAAGGAATTGCTGGCATGATATATCAACAAAGCCGCAAAACTCTTTTAATTTTTCGGTTCGCACTGTATATATTGAAAAATGACTAAAAAGTTTTAAAGATAATGCATTCAATATCGACTTGAAGTGAATCAGCTCCATATTGCAAACAATAATTATGCAAGACATGTGCAGAACATCCAATATGTATTTATTTAATTTTGTTTAAGTTTTGTGAAAACATTATTTCCTGCCTTTCTTGAATATCCCCGAAAATTGACATTGGCGTTGTTCTCTGTAGAAGCAGCACATTTCGATAAATTGTTATCTTTTTTAAGAGTTGATGTAATATATTCCGCGATTGTCTCCGAAGTTTCGCTGGTAAGAGATGCCAATTCCAAAAGTTTTGTTTGGATACCATTTTGCCAATCAAAATATTGAGCAACAATCGGAAACATTTTTACTGCTCCGTGATTACTGGCATCAGTACCCAATCCATAAAACGGCATTTTATTTAATGTGTTTATTAAATCTTGTTTAGCTCGAGGTGCCAAGACAATGTTAACTATGGCCTCTGTTTTAGTCTTACCACAAGTCCGAGTCTGGAAATATCTACAAAAACAAAAAACTACCCTATAGCATTTAAAAAACGTGTATCAAAATAATATATTTACCGTTCTATTAAGTTTTGGTGCGCACTCCATAGAACTCAAATGATAGTAAAACCGACTATTCGATTTGGAAAGCTACCAAAAATCTAAAAAGGCCCATTCTTCAGAATCCACCAATTAAAAATGCAGATGGAACATGGGCAATAAGTAATGCACAAAAAGCCAACAGATATGCTGAATACCTTGAAGAAACTTTCAAGCCTCATGAAGGTGAAAACGTTCTTAATTGTGAATATTTTCCAGGAAGAAGGTGTTATTAGACCAGCCTCCAAAGAATTAAATTAAATTAAAGAAATTAACCCGAAAAAAGCACCAGGGTTTTGATCTGATTACAGGCGAGATACTTCCGCGTAAAGCAATAGTTAAACACCTACCTTATCCAATGCATCCTTTAGATTAGATATGCCTAAAGTATGGAAGAGTAGCGGAAATAATGATTCCTAAGCCTTCACCGAATGAAATTTCAGGAGTTACTTCAGGCAATTTGCGTTACTTCCAATCTTAAAACTATTTGAAAAAATACTTCTCAAAGATTATGATAACAGAGAAAAAATTCAGATCATCCAGTTTGGGTTCAAGAGAGAGTCACTCAACTATAGATCAGATCCATAGAATCACGAATATAATTGAAACATCGCTGGAAGAAAAAAGGTGTGCTCTACTGTGTTCAGATGTAGCGCAGGCTTTTGACAAAGTAGTAGTATGAGGGACTTAATTATAAAATTATGCAAGCTGTTACCTAAACCAATATTCACTAGTAATTGAGACTCGTATATTTAAGAGTTAAACAGGAAACACAATATTCTGAACTAAAACCAAATTCAAAGAAGGCTTATCACAAGGTAGTGTACTTGGCCCAGTATTTACTACTATATACTAATTCTGAACTTGAGCATGACACCATAACAGCATTGCAGATGACACCGCCTAATGGCCGTAGGTATAGATCACGAAGAAATGAATCTTCAAGCATCGGTTGATAAAATTTTTAACTGGACCAGGCAATGGCGAATCAAACTGAACGAGACAAAATGCGTGCATGTTAATTTTACAAACTAAAAAGATCAACATATTCCTATTAGCATAAACAATACCCAAGTCCCATATGCTAATACGGCGAAATATTTAGGAATGACATTGGATGCAAAGCTGCGTTGGAAAAGCCACATCAAAAAGAAAAACGAACAACTAAAAAGCAAATTAAAAAAAATGTATTAGCTTCTTGGGCGAAATTCAGCGTTATCAATACATAATAAATTACTACTTTACTAACAGGTTCTCAAACCTGTATGGACATATGGCATACAATTGTGGGGTTGTGCTAGTAAAAGCAATCAAGAAATTATTCAGCGATTCCAAAACAAAGTACTAAGGAGCGTTGTCAACGCCCCCTGGTATATTCGAAACAGTGACCTCCACAGGGACTTGGAAATGGACACAGTTACCTAAACTGTTACCTCATTCGCCAAGAGACACGAAGAACGACTTCACCACCACGTCAACGTTGAGGCCATCCAGCTACTCGACAACACAACCCACATCAGAAGGCTTAAACGGATCAAACCCTTGGAACTAGTTAATATGTGTTAGTGAAAAGGCAAATAGTGCTTCTGTACTCGATAATATTTGTAACAGTCCAAATTTAGCTTTAACTAGGCTTAAAAATATACCATTTTGCTTATAAGTTAGATCACTCTTATTTATGCTGATAAATAAATTTATTACATTTAATTTTTATAAACAAAAATATTCATTACAGCTATATTTCATTATCTTACTCTCCTTTGCTTAATTTATTTTGCTTTCTATGCCATATATCAGTCAGTAATCAATCAGTAATGATCTAAAATATAATTAAAATTTATTATCTTATGCTAATATAATCGAATTCACCAAAATATTACCTTTAATTTCTGGACTTGTTTATGTTTCTGAATGTCTGAATACCTATTTGCCGTAATTTCTAGTAGTTCTGCGGTACTGCTTGCCTTTGTATTATCTTTGAAGGTTTATTATCAAGTGTGAATTGTCTCTAAAATATTATTTGATCCTATATTTTATTATAGAGCTCAAAATGAAGTTATTTACCTGAATATTTTTTGAAATTTATCATTTGTTTATTTTCTGCAAATTGTAAGGTTAACAATTATTATTAATAATGTCATTTATATTTGAATTGCTCAGATCAGTTGAGATTAGTGTATTCGGTGCACACACGCTGTTGTCAGGTTGAGTAGTACTTCCTTTAAATTCTGATGTTCGTATTTTCTGATAATTATTGATTGTATAATCGACATCCTTTCCGTAATACTGTGTATACATCGTCACCGGCATAATTTTTGGTATGTTTATGTTTGAATGGTTATTGGAATTTACTTTTAATTCTAAGTAATGCTATTTTGGCAATGTTTCTAAATTCCCAGAATATTAAATTGCAACATTGTAGTATAAATCAAATTTCTTCGGACCGGAACTCTATCTGATCGATGTAGGTTTCCCATTTTTTCCCCCTTCAGCGTCAAAGCAGGTGTTTTGGTCAGTGTAATTTATTGGAATTTTCCTGCTTTACCCGTTTGTTGGGGATAATATAATCACTGACTAGAACTAGGGATACTTTTGCTGTTTGAGTTGTACCTTACCTTTTAAAAGTATCTCTGACCCGTTTTATACGGGATTTTAATCTGCTCGTGGCTGGGAAAGCATTTTGTTTTATTTCTTTGTCATCGTCGATTTTCTTGGGAAGAGGAACATAAAACCACCACCTGTTCCAGTAATTTCTGCTTTCTGAATCCAGCAATTTGGACATCCATCTATTAGGAAAAAACTACATTTTTTGTGAAGCCCAGCAAGGGCTTTTTCCCACCAGGCCTTTGGACCAGGATTTTTAGACCAGGATTCTTAGAACAGTTTTTTATACGACGATTTTTCCACGAGGCATTCTTC
>NW_022145740.1:4053194-4383194 GCF_002938485.1 Sitophilus oryzae
TAATGAGAATACCCTATTTTTATTTTATAATTAGATTCTACGTACAATTCGGTAACTTTTTTGTATATCGAAGGTCACAGTGCAGTAACTCGTATCATTTTTGATACGATTTTCCAGGAAATCCCCAAAACATACCCAATTTTACATTAAATTATTATATTTTTTTTAAACGAATTATTATCTTATAGAGCCGAGATATCAATACTTCATTATCAAATGAAATATTTTGAATTATTTTTGTGAAAATATCGCAAAAATTGTTTTATAATTAATACGAGATCCTGCCTTGTGACCCTCGATATGATATTATATATTAAAATTAATAGATTTAGAGAAATGTTAGATTTCGATACGGTAAAAATTATCAGTGACGCAAAATTTGTAGATTCTATCAGAAAAAATGATAACACATACTTTTTTACTGGTGCGACTAATCCCGGTTATACACTGCGCGTTTTTGTGGTTGCCGCAGAAACGCGCGGCACCGGCATCGACCATACATAAACTACACAGAGCGTTTGCGCCAGTGTTTCTGCGACATAACAGTCGCAAAAACGCACAGTGTACCACCGGGCTTAAACAACTGCCACTGGCGACCAGGGCCATGTAAGTTAAATATTCAAAATCCAGCAAAAATTTTCGATTCACGACGGCTGTTGGCGCTGATCGTCAAAATAATGGAAAAATGTTTGTACAGGGATTTTCCTTACAGACAATACGACGTGAGCTACGACCAGGACCAATCAGAACGATCAGTCTTTCTTAGACAGCCCTGAAGTGTGTGTTAATTTCTGTTGTGATAAGTGTGGTTGTGTTTGCAGTTTGATTTTTCGGTTTTGATATTATGTCAAAATTAATTTTGAAGTATTGTATCACCTGTTTTTATGTAGTAGTACTTTTTTTAGTTCTATGATCTGATATGTTATGACTTATTAATGTTTGTTTAACAATGTTATACCAAAGAGGTTATACTTAATATATCAATTTGCATTAATAACTTTTTTATCAATAAACTTAGTAGATTTTCAGATTATTTAATTCCTTTTGTTTCCGTTTGTAATTTTATTTTTAAAACATGTTATGTGATTGTTTGACATAATAAGCGAATAAAAATAATTAAAATAAAAAAGTGTATTTTACAATTCCCGCCTGTTCCCCCCGGCCCCGCACCCCTTTGGCTATCCTATAAACGTCCTCTGCAACGAGAGATGGCGACACGAAAATGGAACCGATTTATTACAAGTAACTTGGGCTTCTTTTTCGTTAGTATATTCTGTGCCGCCGACTACGATTTTTCGCTACCGCGTTTCGATCTAGAATCGAGACGCACCGATTAAAGAAATAGAAACAGACAGTGAAACAGATTAATTATAGTTATTATGTTTCGTATATGATATAGCATAGGTCTGAATAAGTACAAATAACTATTTTTCTGCAAAATAGAAACTCTGAATAATTTTTAAATTTCTCATTTTTATAAAAAAATTATTTTTGAAATTTCAACCAAAGAAATAGAAATATACCCATCTATATATGATTCGAGGATAACAATTATTATAAAAAGTTGCCTAATCAGGAAGAAATAAAATTCTTATAATTTTCATCTTCGTAATTGGAAGGCTATTGTTTATTTCTTCTATTGTTGGTAAAAAACGCGCCATAATTACGCAGCGACTGCGATTTAACTGGTCCTATTAGTCGAGACGCAGCCGATGCGATTCGATCACAGACGAGTTCAGTCCGGCGCATCAACCATTTCGTATTAGGGGGTATTAGTATACAAACTACATACCTGTACCCGAGCCTGTACCCTAGAAGTTCCCTATAGTTTGCTTCTGGGGTACAGATACGTTGAAGCAGTCGACAGTCGTAGCCGTCAGTAAGTAAGTAAAAATAAAAACATTACTTTTCATATTGTTGTATTATTCTGTATGTATTATGAAAACATTTCCAAAGCACCTTTTTACGTAGAATCTAATGGTTTAAGTATATTTTTTAAAATTAATAATAAGTTTCAAGTTATTACTAGAAAAAATAATTTTTTGTTTGGGACACTTTGAGAATATTTTTAATTAAATGAAAAGAATTTAAAATTACCTTTCCAAAAATATATATAGCACACTTAATAGTTTGTTATAGTCCCCGTTGAAATATAGAATTTTTAAAAGTTCGTCACTTTTATCTAGTAGGCTGTGGACCTCTTATTAATGATCTGCCCCTATCGAAAAACAAAAATTATACAGGGTGTATAATTTACTTTTATATTATTATCATTATTTTTATATCTGTGCCATCTCTCGTGGGGAGATTCCTCACGTAAAAATAAGACTTATTTTTCATACCAACATAGTTCCGATTCTGCTTTGTTTCGTAGCTACAGGATGTTAGTCTTAATAATCATTCGATTTATTATAATTTCCTTCCGAGTACTTTTGAGGGAATTTTGAGGGTAAAAGTTACTATGTTACATATTTTAATGCTAAAAAGGTGTTAATAAATGCATCAGGGACGTGCATACGGGTTATCACTGGGATATTTTCAAAAAAAACATGTGCGCCACTGACTTTTTTCATTTGATATCAAAATTATGTAGACCGTTTAATGCCAATTAAAAGTTATCTCTTGATATTTTGTCCAGTTCGGCCTCCTTGATGAGATAAATGCAATTTTATTATTACAATTAATAAAATAAAATTAATAAATTATATATTTTACCTAACTTATTATTGATTATTATTACTGTTTGTTATCATTACTATTAGTCCAACATACAGCATTTTCAAATAAAAAAATAATTATGTTTAAGATAATTATTACAAAAAAGAAATATTTTAAAAAGTTTTAACACCCTGTAACTCTGAAACTATGCATTTCCATACCCATGTTTATAATGACTTTTTCCATATTTTTTGATGAGGAATCAAAAAGTACTTTTTAAAACTTTTGCAAATTAATGATATTATTTTTTTCGAGATTTTTTTATAATAAAGTTTCTATTAGACTTGAATCAAATGAAAAGCGAAATGGACAGAATATGAAGAGACAACTTTTAATCGGCATTAAACGGCTTACACTATTGCGCTAACAAGAGAAAAAAAGGCAGTGGCGTACATGCTTTTTTTAGAAAAATATTCCAAAGAAAACCCATATGCACGTCCCTGGTGAATATGTTGATACTTTTTTAGCGTTAAAATATATCGTATTAATAGTAACTTTTACCCTCAAAATTTCATTCGAATCGCTAAAAGCACTTGGAAGAAAATTACAATGAATGGAAAAAATATTATTAAGACTTAAACACCCTGTAGCTACGAAACAAAGCAGAATCGGACCTATGTTGATATGAAAATAAATATTATTTTTATGTGAGGAAAGATGCCACATGTTTTTTGAAACCTGTATTTACAGGGTGTTCCAGAAAGAAGTGAAAGTATTTTAACTGGTAGCATAATTCGACTCCAGGAACACGCCTATGAGGTTTTTTTCACGAAATTTTTTTTTTGAAAATTCGAAATTTTTTGAAAAAATTTTTGGATTTTTTTTTTAGTTTTTAATTAAAAAACATAATTTCTTGATAATATGGCAACATAGGTATTAGATTAAATTTACAAGAAAAAAAATCCAGAAAAGATCCAGCGGTTCTCAAAATTTTAGCAAAAAATCATGTTTTTTCGAAATTTTCAAAGTAAAATAAATCCGTTATTTTGGACTTATTTGAAAAACGAAAAAGAGAAAATATGTTTCTTTTATCGAGATTTACCACACCATAAAATACTTGCACTTATTTCTGGGACAGGGTATATTCGAAAAAATCGAAAACGAAAACTTATTTTTCCAGCAAGACAAAGCACCGCCTCAGAAGTTATCAGCAAATTTTTGCAGCCAATTTCGAGAATAATTGAATAGCTAACCAAGATCCCAGGCGTTGGACATCGAGGCCGGCGCGGCGGACTTAGTTCTTATGGATTTTTATTTTTGCGGAAGAATAAAGGTTCTTATTTTTAAATTGCCCATATAGTCTAGGCAAGAATTAGAACTACTTATGCGAGGGTATCTTTCATCCCCAATGAGTTAATTAATTCCGCGAGAAATGTTCAAAAACGGCCCCGTCTATCCATAACAGAAGACGGTCGACATATCGAACAACCAAAATCTCAAGTCTTGGTTTGATATTAATTTTTATTGTTATTAGATATAGTTTAAATGTGTTGATGTTGTTAAATGTAATTTAAATTGTTATAAAATTCTGCATCTCTCATTGCAAATATTATTCCGCCGTTCAAAGCCGACTTATTCAAAGTGGGCGAATTTTTACAAACTGTATATCTGGAGAGAAGAGGAAACGAGCAAAATATCAAGCTAATTTTAAATTCTTGTCAATGAATTAAAAATATACAGGGTGTCCCATATAAAAAATCAAATTTTCTATTCATAATTCCTAAATTGTTAATTTAAAAAAATATATTCTTAAACTATTAAATTCTATATAAAAAGGTGCTTTGGAAATGTTTTCAAAAAAATACAAAATTTTCTATAGCAAAAAAGTTACGGTGATTTGTTAAAAATGCACTTTTTTAAAAACATCCCGTAACTCCAAAACGGTAACACATCTATGTGCGGTTTTCACCGGCATGTTTTTGATAAAAATTAAGCTCCAGACACCGATGTTAGTTTTCGTCTATCTCCTACAGAAAAAAGTGTTTCCCTTTAAAAGCGTCCAATTTTGCCCACCCTGTATATGTGTTGATAAATAGTATATGTCAAGGATCGACAAAGGCCCGGAACTTAAGATACCGCTGAGTCGGCAGTCGCTGGCAGTCACTGGCAGTCGCTGGCAGTCGTCGGCAGTCACTGGCAGTCACTGGCAGTCGTCGGCAGTCACTGGCAGTCGTCGGCAGTCACTGGCAGTCTTGTAAAAAATGGCATTTTGGCAATACGTGTACATTTTTTACCCTAGTGAGACACCCCTCGCGTTTCCTATTCCATGTTTTCCCAATAGTCAGGCCATATTTCGTGTTGTCTACCGACACGAGCATTAAAGTCACCTAGCAAAATGATTCGTTCGTGCTTTGGAATTCGTTGGAGAGCATTTTGTAGGGCTTTGTAAAATTTATACTTATCCTCAATTTTAGCGTTTAGGGTGGGAGCGTAAGCACTAATGATGTTGACGTAAGATTTGTCTGATATGAGGTACCTTAGGGTGATAAGACGTTCGGAGACACCAATAGGTACTTCTGCTAATTTGGTGGCGATTTTGTTTTTGATTGCAATGCCTACGCCATGAATTCTCCTGTGTATTGCGGGGTGACCTTTCCAAAAGAAGGTATAATGCTTCTCAGTGAGACTACCCTCATCCACGAAGCGGGTTTCGCTAAGAACGGCAACATTTATATTTAGTCGGTGGAGTTCCTGAGAGACCAGTGCTGTTCTTCTCTCTGGTCGATTTGAATTTATCTTGTCCAGTAGAGTGCGAACGTTCCACGCCGCAAACATGAAACATTGATGTTTTTTGTTGGTTTTCGTGCCGGGGCAGTCAGTCAGTGATGAGGTCTTCTGGTATTTCGCCATTTTCTCCACAGAATCTCCCTTGTTTCTTAGTTTCAGTCTACTGAGATATTCGTTGAGGAGACAGTGTCCTGCTAAAAATACCGTGACAATCCGGAGATTGATCTTACTTAAATCAAGGAAAATCTTTGGTCGTAAGTTCTGAAACATTTTTTCGAATGTCTTAGACCGTTGGGGGATTTTCATTCCAGGTTACGGATGGAGTTTTCCAGCGGGCACCCTAAGTAGGGGGACTTTATTTTTGCTTATATATACAGAGTGGTCCGAACTGTATTCCGCAAACTTCGGCAGCATATTCTGCAGATAAAAATAAGTAAAAAAGTTCGTATAAATGTATGTCCTAAAATGCGTAGCTTCGGAGATACAGGGTGTAGAAGTTTCATTTTTATTTCGATTTTTTCCAAATAATTTCTGAAGTAACGTCAATATTTGGATGAAAATTGGTGTCTAGGAGTTTTTTGATATGAGAAATTTGATTTTGATGTCAAAATGGCTCCTATTTGTAGAGGGCGCCACCTACATGTGTTTTAACTCTTTTGAAGAGTAATAACTTTTCGTCCGTACCTGTATAAAACTACTGACCGAAAAAATGTACATTTCCATGACTTTCTACGTAAAAAATGTCTCTCGGTAAAAATCGCTACGAGCAACCGTTCTCAAGATATTTAAAATTGAAATAGTCATAACATGTCTTTATTGGCAAAAAATAAGCACACGTTGAGTATAGTTATATGACTGAAATAATAAATTGTTATTTCTTTAAATTAATCATAAAATTTTTTGCGAAAAATTGATGATTTAACAATTTCTGTTGAACTTTTGGCACAAAGATTGTCAAATTTATGATTTCAGTCTAATAACTGTTTAGTCAACGTATTGAATATATATTCCCATTGCTGCCAAAAGTCACTAACTTACTTTATATTACTTCCGAGAAAAATGTTTCTAAAGATGAATTGCATTGCATAAAGATGTTATAGTTAGTAACTATTCGGTATTAAAATAAAACATAAATAGCTAGAAATCATAGTTAATGACTTTTGCAATCGATTCTCCGCTTCAAAACATAGTTAGTGATTGAATTTGGTTGTTCGGAAAAATGTTAGTTAGTGACTTTTGGCAGCAATAGGACGATATATCATTGATGACAGGTATTGATAATTTTGATTCCAAATATCTCCAAAACCATTACTCGTAACGATTTTTACCCAGAGACCTTTTTTTATGTAAAAAAAGTCGTAAATGTATATTTTTTTAATCAGTAGTTTAATACAGGAATAAAAGTTATTACTCTTAAAACCAGTTAAAAAATATGTAGGTGGCGCCCTCTACAAGTAGGAGCCCTATTGACATCAACATCAAATTTCTCATGTCAAAAAACTCCAAAGCACCAATTTTTATCCAAATATTGACGTTACTTCAGAAATTATTTGGAAAAAATCGAAATAAAAATGAAACTTCTACACCCTCTATCTCCGAAACTAAGCAATTTAGGATATACATTTATACGAAGTTTTTTACTTATTTTTATCTGCAGAATATGCTGCCGAAGTTTCCGGAATACAACTCGGACCACCCTGTATATTTCGTATGGCGTATAATAGTATAATACATCTGGTATTATGGTATTCTGGTATTTATATAGTACAGGGTGGTCGAAATTAGTCTGTTTTAACAGAGAAAACCTATTTCCTGACTAGATAGAGCAAAACCGACATAGATGTCATGGGCTCGATTTCTGAGACACGTTTAATGGTGTAAATCGCCTGTTGATATTTTCACTGCCAACCCAGATACATTTTGAATTTTTTACCATTTGGAAAATTGCCCATAACTTTTGTATATCGCGGAATAATAAAATTCTTTAAAAACGTTCTTAAGGCACTTTTTTAAGTACAATCCAGTGGCGTAGACAGTTTTTTTCTATACTTGCTTTTTTGTTAGAAATAATAAAAACTCTAATTTTTTAAATGGAAATCATAGTTGGCTATGAACTTAAAAAAATGTTGGCGTTTATCCCTTTCCAACGATATAAAGTTATGTGTATTTATTACTATGAATGTGAGAAATATTAGAAGTTTTTTATTTCGACGAATAATAAAATTCTGTAAAAACGTTCTTAAGGCACTTTTTTAACCACAATCCAGTAGCGTAGTCAGTTTTTTTCTGTGCTTGCTCTTTTTATGAGAAATAATAAAAAATATAATTTGTTAAATGGAAATCATAGTTGGCTAAGAACTTAAAAAAATGCTGGCGTTTAACCCTTTCTAACGATATAAACTTTTAACACAATTTAATATTTTATATTATTATTTATATGCATAATTAAAAACTTCTGAAAAGGTAAATTAACATTCTATATTAGTATTAGTAATTACAATTGAAACCGATACAATAAACAATGAACAAAACTAAAAAAAACTTTTTTTTGAGTGACGAATGTAGTTTTCTAAAAGAAATCATTAGATGTTCAGACCTTAAATCATCAGACCTCCTTGTTGAATACACAATAAACATCTTTTGCGCACAGAGTTACAACGATTAGGCGAAGTGGTGTAGTAAGTCCAAAAGCTTGCCTAGTAGCCTTCTGTAATTCTTCTCTCGTCCCACTGGTTCTTCCCTTATATAAGGTGTTTTAATTTCCCCCATAAAAAAGTCGAAAAGAGTTAAATCACAGGACCTCGTTGTCCAAGACATGGGACCCCTTGTTCCAATCCAATTCTCTCTAAATTCTCTATTTAATAGTGCAGTTGGCGTTTTAATTGTAAATGGTAATACTCATATGGAATGTTGATTTACGTTCAAAAGTCTTTAATTATGCAGATAAATAATAATATAGAATATTAAATTGTGATAAAAAATAATTAGGCAACTACGTCAACACAAAATCAAGGCCCGCTTCGATACAAAGATAAAAAATCTAATATTTCTCACATTCATAGAAATAAATACACATAGCTTTATATCGTTGGAAAGGGATAAACGCCAGCATTTTTTTAAGTTCATAGCCAACTATGATTTCTATTTAAAAAATTAGAGTTTTTATTATTTCTAACAAAAAAGCAAGTATAGAAAAAAACTGTCTACGCCACTGGATTGTACTTAAAAAAGTGCCTTAAGAACGTTTTTAAAGAATTTTATTATTCCGCGATATACAAAAGTTATGGGCAATTTTCCAAATGGTAAAAAATTCAAAATGTATCTGGGTTGGCAGTGAAAATATCAACAGGCGGTTTACGCCATTAAACGTTTCTCAGAAATCGAGCCCATGACATCTATGTCGGTTTTGCTCTATCTAGTCAGAAAATAGGTTTTCTCTGTTAATACAGATCAATTTCGACCACTCTGTACCGGGTGTCCCACTAAACGGCTCGTCTAAAGGGCTCCTTTAAAAGAGCATTTCTTACTCTATATTATACCATAAAAATAATGATAATAGGGTTTTGGACGTAGACGCTACGCGCTATGTTAAAGACAAACATAGCGCGTTTTTTCAAAAAAATTAAATATGATAGTATGTGTTATTTTAACTGATAGTAAAGAGTAGTAAAAGCTTAAAAAGTCAACAAAAACCGCATCTTGATATCTTCTTTCAAACCGAAGATATTAGCAAAATTATAATAAATACCAAAAAATAAGCCCTTAATTACCTTATTTTTACAATACAGTATCAGTAGCCCTCTTGATTAGGCCCATTCTAACAAAAAAATAAGATAGAAATAGGTAGTTTATTTTAAAATCGACAAAATACCGGAATACCATAATACCAGATGTATCAATATCTGATAATTAAGATATTAATAATAGTGAACAAGAAACGATGATTCAGTGAAGTCATGGTAGGCTTTGGAAAAATGTTGCTTCTCGCTTAATAGTATAAACGTCAAATTGTTATTAGATCAACATTTTGATAGTCTTAGCAGCGTTTTTTTTTATCTTTTAAATGCTTTTTCAAAATGCCTTTATTATTTGAAATAGTTGAAGTTGTTGGTTTTGAAAAAGCAATCAAAAGATAAAAAACGCTGCTAAGGCTATCAAAATGTTGATCTAATAACAATTTGACGTTTATACTATTACGTCAAAAACAACTTTTTTCTAAAGCCTACCATGACTTCACTAAATCATCGTTTCTTGTTCACTATTATTAATATCTTAATTATTAGATATTAGTACTAAATCTGATATTATGATATTCTGGTAAATCGTCGATTTTAAAATAAACTAACTGTTTCTATCTTATTTTTAGGTTAGAATGGGCATAATCAAGAGGGCTACTGATACCGTGTTGTAAAAATAAGGTAATTAAGGGCTTATTTTTTGGTATTTATTATAATTTTGCTAATATCTTCGGTTTTAAAAAAGATATCAAGATGCGCTTTTTGCTGACTTTTTAAGCTTTTACTACTCTTTACTATCAGCTAAAATTACATATACTATTGTATTTAATTTTTTTGAAAAAACGCGCAATGTTTGTTAAATTGTAAGACAACGCCCCCTAGCGTCTGCGTTCAAAAGCTTATTATTATTGTTTATAAGACACAATATAGAGTAAGAAACGCTCTTTTAAACGAGCCCTCGCTTCCGATCATCCAGTCCAGAGTTACTAATATTCAAATGGAAACAGATCTAACCTTCCCCCACCACTTTATTTTGGTAGATAGGGGAAAATGGCTCTAACAAAAAATATTCAAAATTTACTGAAGATTATGAAGCTGTTACTTATAGTACACCTTATCTAGGCAAAATTGTGTAAAAACTCCATTTTCTTATTTTTTGTTGCAGTTGCGCCCCCTAGCGGTCGTTCTACAAAGTTGAAAATAATTTCCAGCAATTTCCCATAGCCTCTTTAGTTATAAATATTTTTTTCCGTAGCCGCTACCGCTAATACATTCCGAGATACAGCCGAGAGCTATTCTTAGTGGGACACCCTGTACATATGATATCAATAAAATTTAAAAAAATCAATACAAAAACAGAAACAATTCAAAAATCAACAATCAAATGTGTAAGAGATATATCACTATATTGCAGTAAAAATAAACGACTATAAATTTACATTATCAGATTTAGCTCTGCAATCCATTCTATAGCATCCAGGTTACCCTCATGAAGACGATTTAAAGAGAACTGCGCCTTTGTTACTGGGCACTCTGTTGCGATATGAAAAGGAGTGTGTTCAGGATATCCGCAATCGCAGTTAGGGCTGTCGTTTTGTCCCCATTTGTGTGTCCAGAAACGGGTTCTGCCATGGTTAGTTCAGAACCGATTAAGGGTTGTCCACGTATTTATTCGCAAGTTGAATCCGGGAAGTTAGGTTGTAGGTAACAGAGGGCAGAGTACTGGGTCAGTTATCAAGTGATGAAGATCAGGATTATTTTGTGACCATTTACCTCGCTAGCAGTCTTCAATTCGAAAGTTGAAATTTAGTAGCTGCTGCCCTAATATCCATGGCCATGGTTTGCTGGACTTCAGGCGATGTAAGAAAATTTCACTTTTTCTACTCTCTGACTAAGGCCGCCTGTTTTCTCAAATAAGGGGGAGTAATGTTTGATAATACGGGGAGCCATTTGATCGGAGTGTTTCTGATAGTGCCCGTTATAATTCTCATCGCGCTGTTAAGATGAGTGTCAATAAGATGAGTATGATTGCTATTAATCCAGACAGGGCAACAATATTGCTTATTATTTTGCCTAATTTGTTCAGCTTCTCTAGGCATTCCTTGACCAACTTCGAATTGATGGTTACTGATTTGATCGCTTTTAATGCTGCTGGACTGTCGAATTCTTATACATGGTAGAGTAATAACCATCTTTGGTTATTTCTTGTTTCCGATAGTAACCTATTTTTTATCTAAAATAAGTTGTACGCATCTTTTGATAGTGCAGATTTCATCTTGAAAGGGATGCTGCTACAACAGCAAAATCAAAACTCTAATTCACCACAATACACTAAAACACTATACTTTTAACACTACACCCGCGTATTGCTAACAATGTTAGCATCATTAACGGATGATTAAAAGTAAACTGGCTTAGCTCTTCAAATTTTAAACAAAAGTAAAAAAATATTTTTTTCAAATTCTTTATGGTTTTGTAAACGTAGGGGTGAGTTTTATACTACAGATACTGCTAAACAAACACTGGTCTCTAAATTAAATTTTGTGTTTACATGCCAAATAATTACTAAACCGCAAACCATTCCACATTTTGAATAAATATTGGCGTGCCAGCAACCTATTGGGCCTGTCTATCAGTCAGTTTATTAGACCGCCTGCCCTTTTTGAATCATTTGTTCTTTTTTGTTATTTGTTGTAGATTTGAAGTAATTTGTATAGCATACATAGCATAAAGAGAGATTGTTTTAAAATAAATACTATATTTAATTATGAACAATATCAAGTAAAAAACTAAATGTGTTTATCTCATCAAGGGTGTTCATTTCAGCACCGGTGTTTATCTCAACACCGGTATCGGTGTCGATGGTGCCGTTTGTGTGTTTGTTTTTTTAGTTTTTTTAATGCAATATTTTTTAGTTTATTTTACAGCTACGAATTTTTGTTTCTTTATGTTTTGTTTTTTTTGTATTTGTTTTTGATTAAACAATTTTTTACTTTACAGTTGTTTATCTTTATTTTTGTGATTAGTCAGGCAAAAAAATTATATTTAAATTTAAAAGATTTAAGTTAAGGTCGGTGCGCTTTAATAAGCGATAAAAATAAGCACCGGTACGACATTATTATTATAGGTTTATTTTGAACTTATTAATTAACATTATTTCTTCTTTAATCCGTTTGCCAAACACCGGTGTCGATATCAAAACCGATGTCGTAGTCAAAACTGATATCGAGATGAACACCGGTGTCGAGATGAACACCGGTGTCGAGATGAACACCGGTGTCGAGATGAACACCGGTGTTGTAGATGAACACCGGTGTCGGTATCAACACCGGTGTCGGTGTCGACACTAGAACACCGGATAGCCTATATTGGGCCACCGGTGTCAGCCCAACACCGGTATTAAAACGGTGTTCCGGTGTCTGGAGCAGGCCTATATTGAACCTCCCACCGGCCGCGGCCCCCGCCACCGTGTCGCGTGCGGTAGGCGGGCGTGGAAGCTATCATTAAATAGGTTCTTTATTGTCGGTTATTCGTTTGCAAGTGCATCATAAAGTAACACCAAAGGTATTTATTTTTGCATCATAAATGCAATAAATATTATTGCATCATAAAGTAACAATTAGATATACTTTATGACGTGCATTGTGCCTCGTTAAATGTCATGCCAACTAAAATGTTATGCCAAATTAAAATGTTATGCCAACTTTTCAACCAGCTATTTTCCATCGTTTACTTTGTAGTTTTTTCTGGATGCTTTTTAAATCTCACTCAAGTGTCATTCTATATTTATAGATTATATATATAAAACGGTTTCGTTATATTTGGGTTGTTGAAATTTATCGAACCAAAAAGAAGGTACAGCAGTTAAAATTTAAGCGTTATTAATGTGCCCAACCACAAATGCATATTAAATTTTCCATTAGCATATTTAATGGATTCATAAAGCCGGGATTTATGTCGTATATCGTTTAATTTTATACCTAGATAAACAAATAAAATACTAGCACTGGGTGAAATTTGACTACTATGATCAGTTTAGTTTTCTATTACAAATAGAAGAATATATTATACATTAAATCGATATTTTAAAACAATCGAACAACCAATTTAACGAAAACTAGTAATTTTTACTTTCTCACTTTAATCAACAGATATGCTGAGGTCTTCCTGATACTCTATTTTCCATATATCTTATTCTGATGTGTAAGCTATATTCTTGTAAGTTTTTGCGTGAAAGAGTAACTAAAATGTACACATCCATCCAGACCTCCATACATCCAAACAAACTTTCGCGTTTATAATATACAAGGTGGTCCGAATCGTATTCCAGAAACTTCGGCAGCATATTCTGCAGATAAAAATAAGTAAAAAAGTTCGTATAAATGTATGTCCTAGAATGCTTAGTTTCGGAGATACAGGGTGTAGAAGTTTCAATTTTATTTCGATTTTTTCCAAATAATTTCTGAAGTAACGTTGATATTTGAATAAAATTGGTATCTGGGAGTTTTTCGATATGAAAAATTTGGATTTTGATGTCAATATGACTCCTACTTGTAGATGGCGCCACCTACATATTTTTTAACTGGTTTGAATAATGTATGTGGGCATCTGTAGCTCCTTGAATAAAAAAATTGGGAAGTTTGTTTAAGTGCAAACCTAAAATATGTTCTAGGACGTATTTCAGGAAAATATTTTGACTTCTATAGGATGGCTCAAAAAAGTGCGAGTGAATCAGGATGATTTTTTTTAAATAGAACACCCTGTATATTATTGCAGTTTTGGCTTTCTTTCAGATCACTATACATAATCCTAAGATATGAGTAAATATATTTCGATATTAGAGATATTAATAAAATAAAAAATATATATTTTTCAGCCTTTCTTAAAAAAAAATATTAAAAATGCAAGAACCGTCCTGAAATTAAAACTATATTAGGTATTTACTTTAGATGGTTTGTATTTACTTGGCTATAAATATGGTAATCGTAAATCATACAGGATGTCAAAATTCTACTCCAACAACTTTCTAAAATATAAAATAATTTTTCTTCTTTTTTTTAATGGAACACCCTGTATATTATTGTCTCAATAGATGGAGAATTAAAAAATGCACATTTTTTGTATTTAGAGTATTTCAAAATGTTTAAAGGTTTCGCAGATATTCGCGGTTTTATATTTTATATGGCATTTCCACAGAGAATGTAAATAAATAAATAAATAAATAAATAAATAAATAAATGCCTTTATTGTCAAAAAATTTTTCAATTTGTAGACAAAGGTAAACTAACAAACAAAGTAAAAAAACAAGGTACACAAACAAACAAACAAAAGATAATACAAAACATTATACAAATAATATTGTCAGTCTTATTGTTAAAATAAACCTTTATAAATGTTTATAATGTCAAAGAACAAAAAATAAAAATAATATTCAAAAATATTTAGCTAGTTTATAGTAAAATATCAATGACCTCTAAATAAATTCATTTCGATGTCATTAGTAAATATAGCAATAGCAAACATTAGACCAGTGTTTACAAGATCAAATTTGATTTTCAAAATATATTTCATTTACGGCGTAGAAAGCCTTTTCTAGTAAATAAGAGTTCAATGCTTTGCGAAATGAAAAAAATGATGTTATGTATTTGATTTCAAATGGCAGGTGATTGTGCATTTTTTGAGTTGTATTGAACTTTTAACTAACTCTGAGCGTGGGGTAGGTAGATAAAGATCTTGCTCCGCGTTCCTGAGTGGATAAGTGTGAGATGGCCTTTCTTGAGAAGCTGATACATGTTTACGTATTAGGCAAACGGATTGAAATATAAATAAGGAAGGAAGAGTCAATATTTTTAATTAAAAAAAAAGTCCCGGCAATGAGTTCTGCTGTTTAGTCCCAGTGAATATCGAACAGCTCTCTTCTGGAGCCTGAAAATGCGGTCAAATTGAGTCGCACAACATGTACCCCAGAATGGAAGGGCATACCTGAGGTGCGACTCAAAAAGTGCATAATAAACAGTTCTAGCCACTGACAAGTTAAGCTCCTTAGAAACAGACCTTAATGCAAAACAGGGAGAGCTCAATTTTTTCGACAAAGCTTCGATATGTATGTCCCATTTCAGAGAATTGTCCACAACAAGCCCTAAGAATTTTACAGACTTGACGACGTCAATGGAGGTGTTGTTAAGTACAAAAGGCTGCAACGAGTTTTTATACGACAAAGCTTTAGTTTTAGAAATGTTGAGACTCAGGAGGTTCGAATCGCACCAAGATTTAATGGTGACTAAGTCATTTGATATAATCCTATGAAGTGCCGTGATGTCCTTGTTGCTCCAAGTGAAGCTAGTGTCGTCCGCAAAAAGACATATTTTGCCACTGATGTTTATGTTAGTAATGTCGTTAATAAAAAGAAGAAACAAAATAGGGCCTAGTACTGAGCCTTGTGGTACTCCACATTCTATTGGCTTGCTAGAAGACAACGTGGTATCCACCCTCACAAGTTGACTTTTGTTGCTCAGATACGACTTAAACCATTCGAGAGATGATCCCCTGAACCCATAGTGCTGCAGTTTATTAATTAAGATCTTAAAATTTTACACATTTATCATCAATTTTACATTTTCAACATCGATTTACACAATCGAACGCCTTAGAAAAATCACAGAAAATTGTTGCTGTAGAGTGATGGTTGTTTAGGCTGGAGTAAACATTATTAAGGAGGGAAAACATAGCGTCATTTGTGGACTTGTTGCTTAGAAATCCAAATTGGTATTCAGTAAGTATTTTGTACTTAAACAGAAAAGATACCAGCCTTCTTTTAACCAATCTTTCTACGATCTTAGATAGCGTTGGAAGGAGTGCAATTGGGCGATAGTTAGAAGCTTCATTTTTGTCTCCTCCTTTATGCAGAGGAATGATTATTGCCGTCTTAAGACATTTTGGAAAAATACCATTTTGGAACGACATGTTTATTAAAGTTGTTAGGTGATTCAGAGTGCTTTCTGGTAGATTCGAAAACATTTTTAAAGTTAACCCGTCCGTCCCAGAAGAGGATTTATTTTCGATGGTATTAATTGTACTGCGAAGCTCTTCTAAAACTACGGGCGAAAAAAAGAAACTGTGTAAGTTTACAATATCATTAGAGAGATAAGAAAGTGGATTATGAGGAGGACATACGGTATTAGTTAAGTTTTTCGCTACATTTACAAAGTAATCGTTAAGGTTCTCAGGTGAGGTAGAGATATTGCTAGACGAAGAAGCTTTGTTTCTCAACTCATTCACAATAGACCATGTTTCTTTAGCAACATTACCAGAATTGACTATTCCCCTATTATAATAAAGGTCCTTAGCGGCTCTTCTAACAAACCTTAGATCTAACGGACCTAAGAGGAAAGGATTTGAACGCTAGACTGGTTAATGTTTTTACGAAAATAGAAAATTCGGTGTCGACATCATAAGAGCTAGTATCCCAGTTGGTTGTTTTACATAAGTGGCTGAACTTTTGAGCATTCTTTTCTGAAAAAATACGGCATAATTTACGAGGGGCAATTTTGATTTTGGACTTCATCGAAAATTCAGTTAAAACTGCTTCATGATCAGAGAGACCCGAGCTAAAGACGTTGCAGGCGATGGAGTTAGGATCAAAAGATGACACAACATAGTCTATAGTACTAGAACTGGTATTGGATATTCTGGTAGGTTGAGCCTACATGCATGGCTATTCCAAAAGAATCAAAAATGGACTGAAGAAATTCCTGAGCAGCACATACACTAAGAAAGTCAATATTAAGATCACCACACAAAATTAATTTGCTTTTTAAGGGCAGGGACTCAAGCAAGCTTAGCAGATTATGACAGAATAATTGCACGTCAGAGTCAGGTGTTCTATAAATACAAATAATGTAAAGGTCATAAGCATTATGGTGGACAATGGAAAATTCGAAAACTTTTTCAGATAACAAATCATTGTACCTAGTCTTCCAGACGAGTAGAAGTAGTAGTAGTAGTAGAAGACTATTCCAGTCTTCTCTTATGGCGACCTTAGGAGGTTGCGATGACACTATTTCGGGTGAAACAATTTTTTTTGGCAAATCTATAAAAGCTGTACTATTTTGGTGATCTATAGGATCCGTCTGCGTTGAAATGGATTTTTCCGCTGCATATTATGATTTGTACAGGTCTTATTCCTTGTAACAAGCTTTTCCAATGTGAGCGACATTTGTTTAACGCTCTGCCTAAGGTCAGCCATTTCCTTCGAATGTTATATCAAATGGAAAACAAATTTCTTGCACTATAGGTATATAGTAGATTATATAAGTTTTTTTTGCCATTTAACTGCTGATATAGAAATTTAATTCCACCCTGTGTTTGACATAATGTGGATCAATCTGCTCTCACTACCGCGGTTTCGGAGCAAAAAATTTGTTGCTGAAAATGTTATGGTAATAAGTGATAGATAATATTATATTATTGCTAGAATCAATATCCTCCCTTTCATTGGATTAGTAGAATGTATAATGAGTGGGAGGAGGGGTTTATCACTGGAACCTTAAAGATTTATTGTGTCCCCCTTCCTTGAGTTATAACTCATCATACAGTCTATAAGCTATCATATGTATTGTAGGGGAGACAGGGTTTTCCCATCCTCCTCTGACCACAGGTGTTCCTCCTCTGAGAGTATACACCCTTCCAAGGTTTGGCCCTCCTTTGGCCCCCGTGTCCTTCACAGTCGAGAAACTTGTCTCCGGCTGAGGTACCCGTAATGTGGAGGCTGGAGGATCCGTCTCCATTTTCTCCTACCTCTTTAGCTTGGTCTCTCCTTAGACCCATACCGGTGTTGTCCCGAATCTATAATAAAGAATATATCCCTTTTTCTCTATTGCCTCCTTGGATTTGAGGTCAATTTCTATTGTGAGGACCTGACGATGACCCCTTCCCCCTCGAGTTGATGACTCGCTAACTAGATGTCCTTGCACAGTTCTATTAAGGCTGGATAAGGCGCAGCAGGTAGGTGGTGTCTTTCCCCTTGCTCCTTGGCATAAATACCGTGATGGTCGTCCCTTTTGAGATGTTTTCTCCTTTCACTGCAACCAGTCCCGTCGGCGTAATTACTATCTGTATTATTGTGCAGAGCCAACCTGCTCTATACGCCGGTAGACTTTGTAATGGAGGACTACGCGTTTTTAAATATTTCTAACTATACTAATGTACAGCGCAAGCAAGCTCTGCATTGCAGTATTGTTAGTAAATGTGTAATTAGCCGTGTTTACTTACGCCTAAATATACTCGAGCGCAGATCATGATCGCGATTTGTTTTTTCTCACGCGCTGCACTGTTCGAAGAAACTTATCATGTTTTAAGTAACTATAATATTCCAAAACTTTTATCAGATGACAGAAAAGATTTAGCTAAATTAGCTACGGGAGAGAATATTGATACAGCATTTTTCGAGAACATGATGAAAACTTCTTCTCCTGAGAATGAAATGTCAAGTTTCAGTCAAGACAACGCCAGATTTCACTTTGGAATAGATGCAGTTCCATCATCAAATGCTATTCCCTTACAGACATCTTCCTTGCCTGTAACGCAGGGGATCGATATCAAAGAGAAATGGCTATGCAAACATTGAGCGCTAATCTCTTGAATATAGTTCAAATAATGAAAAACGAAAACACACCGGAAGCAACGAATATGATAATACGTTTAAATAACTCATTAGAGAGGATTAAAACACCTGCCGAGGTCATGACTTTATTTGCAAAAATGAAGAACATTCGTAGACCGAAGACAATAAAAGTGCAACCTACGTCAATAAGCCGAAGAGCTGAAAGGCCTGGATTGACATCTGGGTCTAGAAGAATACAAGCTGGAAGGCCTGCCAAGAATGAAAGAACTGTTAGAAAACGTAAAAATGGAAGATCAGTAGCAGATGCTGTATCTGCAAATAGAAATAGTGCAAAATCACATTAATATTATTATTTTCTTTTGCACACTCGCCTTTTACAAGTTTTTCTTGTTAATAATAATGTGTAAAATAAAAATTTTAAACTGTTTTAAAACTAGTTTTACACTAACAATTTATTGGTCAATTAAGCGATTAAGAGAAATATTGACAATTTAATACTAATAATATTACAATGTGTCAAGTCAACAATAAAATGATAAATAAATTGCCAGTATAAAAGTAAATAAAAGTTTTTATCTTGGCCTAGTGCGCGTAGCGTAAATATAGTATGTTTAGAAGCTTTTAAACACGGCTGCTTACACATTTACTAACAATGCTGCGATGCAGAGCTTGCTTGCGCTGTACATTAGTATAATTAGAAATATTTAAAAACGCGTAGTCCTCCATTACAAAGTCTACCGGCCTATAGAGCAGGTTGGCTCTGCACAATAGTACAGATAGTAATTACGCGTCCCGGTGCCAGTTCTTAAAGGCGCCGTGTATGTTTCCACCAACCAATCAACCGATTCTTAAGATACAGTCTATGAGGAGTATGCCCACTCGGCAGTGTATCCCCGCACCGTTGCAGGCCAATCCACTCGCTACTATATCGCCTCTCCTAGAACCGTTTGCTGGTCGGTGCGGTGGTTTGATTAGTAACTTTAATTATTGTTCAGAAAAAAATATTAACATTACATGTTTAACTTTTTAATCTAGTCAAATTATCTAGTAAATGAAAATATATCTAATATAATGTATTGCTATTGTTTTTCTAGTCTTCATTCAATTAGCTTACATAACTTCTATCGATTTTGATTAAGTCACCATGTAATAAATATCAAATCTACGAAGTTTAAAGAAATTAAATTTTTACTTCATTAGTTTGAACTGTAATGTTGTAGCCATATAGTAGGTTTACAATTATTATTCCATTAAAATAATCTCATTTTCAGTACTAATATTTTTTGTTAAGGATATGGATAATTCATATAACTACTGAGAATATTTTTCTTCTTAGCCAAATATTGTTTTATAATTGAGATACGTCACTGTACAATTTATAGATCATATTATTCACAAGATAAACAAATCCAAGTGACGAAAAGCTGTATTACATCTATATCTACAGTCGATGACTTTGATTTTGCATGCAATGAGACACTTCCATCCAGAGAATAAGACAAAAAAAAATACGAATATAACTTTATATAAAAAACAAGATATTTTCCTTAATTTACACTTAAACGTAGTGTGCTTCAATTCAAAATGCATTTGCATAAAATACCCTTTATAATTTTATTTTCGCCAGGAAAGATTGATGAGCTTACACACAAAGTAATAAATATAAAGCGTTAAATTGATGTATCCGCAAATTCGATCAGAGGCATACCTAAAGCATGCAAACGAAAATTCGCTCTATCCGAAAGCAAATTTAATCCGACAGATCGATGGGTGCAAATGTATTTTACTTCATTTAAAGTTCGGGCGTTTAATATGCTCATACTGTCGTTGATGAAATAAGCTTGTCACTATGTGCGTTTGTTACATTCAATAAAGATATTTATCGTTTCATATTTAATCGTTTTAAATCGCGTTCTTTTCTTTAAATTTGACAGTGCCGCATAGAAGTTGTTAATTCTGATTTTCGTAATTGACAGTTCTTTAACACTGAGAATGTCTCTATTTTCGCAATATAGGGGACAAAGGATCATCAAAAAGTACATGCTAAATATGCAAGATTACGTCATAGGCGTGAGGGATCATAATATATATTTTGTTTGCGTATAAACACAAGAGATGTTCATAAATCGCTTGAACGGATCAAACAATTTGATGGTTTTTGATCACATATTTTGCATTTTAATTCATGACTTACAATTTTAGTGGTTTCACCTTAGTAAAATATTGTGAATGTTTATTATGTTTTTGTTGTCTTGATGCCATGGCGAATTTTAGGTCACCTACATAAAAATTATACCGGGTGTTTTTGAATAGTGATTCACACCCTCGCTCAGCCCTATACCTTTTTTATTTTCTTCAGATATAGAAAGGGGATTTGGTATGTTACTCTGTGGCATAAATCGTGATTGATTGATTCATTCAATCATTTTTTATCACTCCCTGTTTCAACAGAAATAACTGCAACTTGTGATTTATAAATGGTAGAATGGAGAATATTTAGGAGGGGCTTAATCACTGCGACCTTACAGATCTATTGTATTCCCCTTTATTAATCAACCAAGTTTAAAAGAGTATTAATATTGAATATAATTTAATTTAACCAGATTATTTTGCTTTCTGTCACATTATCTTAATAAACTGCACCGAAAATGGTCTTGTGCAGCTCTTAGCTAACACTCTATTAATCAGAGACATAGATATTTTTGATGCACTTAAACTAGCATGAAGTAGTCAATAATCAAAATTTCGAATTTTTAATCAAAACGTCGAATAAATTATTTGATTGTTTTGATGACTTAATTTAAATCGGCCGTCTATGTTAAAAAGTAAAATAATGCATTTTTTACCTTATTTATTTACGTATAGTCTACTACATTTTTTGAAAGCTCAGAACAAGACAAATCGAATAAAAAATAATATACAGGATATTCCATTAAAAAAAATCAAAAATTTTGGTCATATTTCAAGAACGACAGCTGTCAATAAAAATTTGATTGCACCGCTGAGTTCTGCGTGAAAAACTCTATCGGACTCAGTTTTCGTCTTTTATACAAGGCGAATCTTAAATAAGTGCAAAAATTTTGCTCAGTTATAACGAGTTATATCTCATCATACAGTATCAGGGCTTTGCCAAAAGCCACTATCTGAGACGGCTTGACAGAGCTTTTTTCTATAGTCTAATATATAACTTCGCTGAAAGAAGTAGAATTTTAAATTTCAATCTAGAGAGCCTTGGCTATGCCAAAACCACTAATTTTTAGTCAAGAAGTCTTGGAAAAACTAGATTTGTTCGTCTAATGTTGTTTGTTACTTTATTGATTTTTTAATTTTTTTAACATTTTTAAGCAGCTCTCAATTTTTACAAATACATAAAATAAGGGTGGCTCATCAACATATTTGGAAAATTCATTTTTTTATGAATAATTTGGTATCATATACTTGGTCTTTCGAGTAAAATTATATTTATTAGCATGACACTCTAAATTGAAATATAAAATACAATTTTATAAGAAAATGTCAAAAGTTGACATGTTTTATGTAATTATATTCTGTCTATTCGATTTTTTTATCTAATAAATTTCAAAAAATTCCGAGGGTACCATTTAAAAACCAAAGATGATAGTAATTTCCGGGGAAACAAAAAGCTACCGAAAGTAATTGAAACGTCAATCAATCCTGATTTATCTCCTATATTAACATACCAAATCTTGTTTTTTATAAGAAAAGAATTAAAAAAAACGCTCGGTATAGTCTGTTCATTTTCACAAAATAGTGGCTTGTGATCAAACCTACATTTGACTAAGAAAACCCAATGTAAAAACACTATATTTTTTAACCAGTTTCATCGAGGGAAAAAAATATTGTCGGTCACTAAAACTACCCGTCTTAACAACATGTCTCCGAGAAAAACATGTGCATCTTAAACTGAAATTACCTTTGTTCTAAAAAATGTAACAGAAATTGTTCTCCAAAAATATATACTGGCTCTGACAAATATATTTTAATATTATGTTTTTCTATTGTATTGTTGTAGGTAGTATGCAATTCTTTTATATTTATATAATTAGTCAAATGGCGCCGGCGATTAGGCAAATTACTCACTCAACAAATTAGGCAAAGAAAAAAAAGTCCTCCTACTTTAGGTGCCTGCTCACCAAGGAATACAAGGCAATGAAAAAGCAACTGATCTAGCTAGAAAATGAGCGAACACTCCACTAACTGGACTAGAACCGTTCTCTTTTCCAAGCTGAAAGCGGAAATGAAGAATCTGGAAGATTCCATCCGTAACCTGGAATGGATGTCCTCCAACGGTCTAAGGCATTCGAAAAAGTTCCTCAGAAATTACTACCGAGAAGGCTTTCCTTGATTTAAGTAAAAACAATCTTCGGATTGTCCCGGGGTTTCTGACAGGACACTGTCTCCTCAACGAACATCTCAGTAGGCTGAAGCTGAGAAGCAACGGCGAATGCAGATTCTGTGGGGAAAATGGGGAAACTTTGGTACGGCTGATGATGTCGAGAATAGATAGCTGGCCTCTCTCGTGTAGCCGTCTCAGATACTTTTTTTGTTAAAGCTCTGAGACTGTATGATGGGAAGGAAAAGAAACACAACAGATCTGTAAAGTCGCGGTGATTAACTCCCCTCCTAAACATTCTACATTTTACAACGAACGGCGATTTTATTCAACGAATTCAATTACCTTGGCAGTTTGATTTCGGAAACGGCGAATATTGACTCAGCACAGGATTAGCAGCGCCTCAAGAGCATTCTGGAAATTAAAGACAGGGTTTTCTACAATCATGATTTGAGTACAAAAACGAAACTTGCAGTGTACCGAGCAATTATAATCCCCACCATGTTATATGGGAGCGAAACCTGGGTGCCGTACCGCCGACACATGAACGCATTAAACAAGTTGCAACAGGGACACCTTAGACAACTTGTAAGAATCCGGTGGTTCCATCATGTCTCAAACATATCGGTCCTTGAAAAAGCTAACTGCGAGAGTATCGAAGTCATGGTTACAAAATCCCGCTTAAGATGGGCTGGTCAGGTATGCAGAATGCAAGAAAACCGTGTGGCGTTATTGTTTTTAAACGAAAAATAAATAAAAATCTTAATAAAAACAGAACGTTTCAGAGATGGCTAAATCCACTATAAAATTTCTCCTCTGTAGATACCCCCTAGCTTTTATACAGTGGAGACGGGGTGGGTTACAGATCTTACGGGAAATAAATTTCCAGCGCGCCACGTAATTTTTTTAATCCACAGAGAAGAGTTGTTCTGATTAAATTACGAAATATTTTTATGTGAAAAATAGATGGATTGCCATTAAAATAAATAAAAAAAAATTGTGAAAACAAAAATACTATATTAAATTTAAAGTGTGAAATTTACACTATAAGAATTTAAATATATGAATCGAAGTACCTAACAACTTCAAAAGAAAAGAAGAATATATTTAAATAAAAAAAAATAAGTGTTATTATTTTTTTTACGAGAGTAGAGGCTGTGACCAATGAGAATCAATTTAATTACTCACATACAATAATAAAAATATTCTCTAAATATAGGCAGAATAATCACTCTAAATTTTTCAACTGTAATAAAAAGAAATTGTAGTAAACTTAATAAATCTAAATCAAATTACAAAAAAAAATCATACCAGATACAGCTATATGCGGTTTACATATATCATCATAATATTTAAAAAAAATCAATACTAAATAGCCAAGTTAGATTCTTGTGCCTATAGGTTACTTATGCAGCATCAGAAACCAAAACCCATCCACTTCTACGCAAGTCGATATCTGTACCCATACATAAAGTGCCCGTACGTAAATGTAGTACGAAGTAGTACTTCGAAGTATGAAGGAGAAAATAAAATGGCCAAAAGACCCCCCAAAAAAAACCCTAGAACTAAGAAAGAAATATCTTACTACTTTGCTCTAGAAAAATAAATAGCAGTAATCAAAAGAAGCAAAAAATAAAGCATTTAAGCTAAATTATCAGCACAACTTATCTTAATAAAAAGCAAAAAAATATTACGTAATTTATTACAGAATACTATTCCCAACCCTACAAATTGATTTATACCCAGCCCTCAAAGCTGTACTAAAAGCTAAAATTAATTAGGTATCTACGGAAACTGTACATATTAAGTAAATATTTTTTTTAAATAGACTAGTTTTTTTTTATTTTAGATTATAAGGTTATTTTTAAGAGTTTTTATTATTAGTTTTAATTGTTTTTTTAGAAATAAGATTTTTAGGTTTTGTTCGTTTTTCGTTATGTTTAGAATTAATATTTTAAGCAAAATAAAAACACTAAATCACCACAATACACCAAAACACTTTTACTTTTACACTGGACGCGCGTTTCGCTAACCATGTTAGCATCATCAGCAGATGATTATAAACTAAAGTACAATCTACAAGTTGAGCGTTTATATACACGCTCAGTGGGCAACGAGTGGGCGTGGCAAAATCTAGCCACCGAGTCAGAGCCAACTGAGCGTAACAGTTAGATTTTGCACTAGAGTAGTAGGAACAAAGAACTTGAAGGAATTGGACCGTTGACTCTGTTCATACTATCTTTACATTTATTAATTCTGATGCTTTCATATGCATCTAATTGCCTGTAATTTGAGACTTGTTTAATTAATTTTAAATTATTAAGATCTATACAATGTTCATTATCAACAATATGTTCGGCAACGCCTCTACCGTATCTTATCTGAGCTAAATGTTCTTTAAATCTAGTTAATATTGATCTTCTAGTTTGCCCAACATATTTCTGATTACAATCTTTACAAGAAATTTCGTAAATACCCGATCTTTCCAGTGGAGGTGTTTTATCTTTTGGATTACCTAATAATTGTTGTAATTTATTATTAGCACTATACACAAGTTTATAATTGACATTCTTAAAAATTCCTTTTAGACCACGGGATAACTCTCTCTATCAAACGGTATCGAAAATATTTAGACGTATCTTTCTCCACTTGAAAAGTCGAATTTTCAGAAATCATTAACCTATACCTACGTTTTCTAATTAATTTATCAATTAGTGAAGGAGAATATCCATTACACTCAGCTACATTCCTAATGTAATCTCTTTCTATTTCATATCTTTCGTTGGAAAGTGGGAAACTAAGTAATCTATGAACTAAGAAATTTAAACTAGCCATTTTATGTTCAACACTATGATGTGATTCATTAGGAATATATCTGCGTGTGGTCGCATTTTTCCTATAGATATCAAATTCCAGGCAATTATTAGTATTTCTAATAACTAATACATCTAGAAATGGTAATCTGTCGTTGTTCTCAATTTCATGCGTAAATTTAATGGAAGGAAAACGATTATTTAACTTAGAAATAAAATTATCTATGGTGTCTGAATGTGTGTCAAAAACAGCAAAATATCATCCACATACCTAAACCATACTCTTGGAAAATACTCAAACTGATTCTTAGCCTCCACTTCAAACCTGCTCATGAATAAATTAGCCAAAATGGAACAATGGATTACCCATTGCTGTACCTTCCCGCTGTTCAAAAAAGTTGTTATTAAATTGAAAACAATTTTGTTTCATACATAACGATGTAAGCTCAATATATTCACTCACAGTTTTGTTGTCGAGATCATTTGCGTTCAGTAATTCCTTTAAGTAGCCTAAAGTATGTGGAATTGGAACACTTGGGAACAATGAAGATACATCAAAGGAGACCAAAATTTCACGGAAATAAGGTTGTTATATTAGATAAAAAAGACTATTACGATAAGGTTAACAACTTAATCGATAATGGCCCCTACATAAATTTGAAAAAGAATCCTTTGTCTAAGATGGTAGCAGACGTTAAAAAAACTCTAAAAGAATGTAACACCCTTATTGATCTTTCTTTAAAGAGGAAATCGCAAGTATCCAATCTGTCATTACCAAAATTGTATGCTTTGCCAAAAATTCATAAACCGGACAAGTCTAAGCGCCCAATTGTTTCGGCTGTAGGTTCTCCGACTTATAATTTGGCAAAATGGTTATCAAGTGAGTTTGAAAATTTACCTGATCATGAACCTTCTTTCTCAGTTAGAAATAATATTGAATTCATTAACAAAATTAAAGATATAACATTGCATGAAGGTGAAATTTTGGTCTCCTTTGATGTATCTTCGTTGTTCCCAAGTGCTCCAATTCCACATACTTTAGGCTATTTGAAGGAATTACTGAACGCAAATGGTCTCGACAACAAAACTGTGATTGAATATATTGAGCTTACATCGTTATGTATGAAACAAAACTGTTTTCAATTTAATAACAACTTTTTTGAACAGCGGGAAGGTACAGCAATGGGTAATCCATTGTCTCCATTTTTGGCTAATTTATTCATGAGCAGGTTTGAAGTGGAAGCTAAGAATCAGTTTAAGTATTTTCCAAGAGTATGGGTTAGGTATGTGGATGATATTTTTGTTGTTTTTGACACACATTGAGACACCATAGATAATTTTATTTCTAAGTTAAATAATCGTTTTCCTTCCATTAAATTTACGCATGAAATTGAGAACAACGACAGATTACCATTTCTAGATGTATTAGTTATTAGAAATACTAATAATTGCGTGGAATTTGATATCTATAGGAAAAATACCACACGCTGATATATTCCTAATGAATCACATCATAGTGTTGAACATAAAATGGCTAGTTTAAATTTCTTAGTTCATAGATTACTTAGTTTCCCACTTTCCAACGAAAGAAATGAAATAGAAAGAGATTACATTAGGAATGTAGCTGAGTGTAATGGATATTCTCCTTCACTAGTTGATAAATTAATTAGAAAACGTAGGTATAGCTTAATGATTTCCTGAAAATTCGACTTTTCAAGTGGAGGAAGATACGTCTAAATATTTTTCGATACCGTTTGATAGAGAGTTATCCCGTGGTCTAAAAGGAATTTTTAAGAATGTCAATTATAAACTTGTGTATAGTGCTAATAATAAATTACAACAATTATTAGGTAATCCAAAAGATAAAACACCTCCACTGGAAAGATCGGGTATTTACGAAATTTCTTGTAAAGATTGTAATCATAAATATGTTGGGCAAACTAGAGATCAATATTAACTAGATTTAAAGAACATTTAGCTCAGATAAGATACGGTAGACCGGATAAATCTTGCGTTGCCGAACATATTGTTGATAATGAACATTGTATAGATCTTAATAATTTAAAATTAATTAAACAAGTCTCAAATTACAGGCAATTAGATGCATATGAAAGCATCAGAATTAATAAATGTAAAGATAGTATGAACAGAGTCAACGGTCCAATTCCTTCAAGTTCTTTGTTCCTACTACTCTAGTGGCGGAAATCTAACTGTTACGCTCAGTTGGCTCTGACTCGGTTGGCTAGATTTTGCCACGCCCACTCGTTGCCCACTGAGCGTGTATATAAACGCTCAACTTGTAGATTGTACTTTAGTTTATAATCATCTGCTGATGATGCTAACATGGTTAGCGAAACGCGCGTTCAGTGTAAAAGTAAAAGTGTTTTGGTGTATTGTGGTGATTTAGTGTTTTTATTTTGCTGTGTAACACCAAAGGTTCCAACCCTCAACTGTAATAATTAATATTTTATTTTGGTTTCGGTCACTTTAGGATTAGATTTAAGTTTTATTTTTTTTATCCATAGTTTTTTTGTATTATATATAGATTTAGTTATATGTAATGTAATGTTTGATATTTAGTAAGTATGAAATAAATATTTGCACCTCAAATTATGAAATTCGTTTGAAAAAAAAAGGAAAATAGAAACTTACCTTCTGTCTGAAGGGTTTCTTTTTATTCGGTTATAATCTGGTATTAATCCCAACAAGTGGAGGTAAAATTCGGTTCCACACAAATCACCCGAAATATTTACCACTAATGGACCCTAATTTATAATCCTATATAATAGATGATTAACGATAATTAATCGAATTAAATTTTTAGGCGTCCATTTTACAATTTCTAACCGGAAAATTGACAACCGTCAAAAATTCAAACAGTTACTTGAAAACTTAAAAGTACTACCAACAATAGTTACTAAAGTTGAAAGTATCTAACAAATAATCATATATAATTTTGTGTATCACTAATCTGAGGCGACTTATTTCGACCGAATTTACAAAATCCCAATATTATTAAAAGAAGGAAAACTCTAAATAACCTACAATCTGTGACCTTCAAGTGCATCAAAATTGACAGCTAAACAAAATATTGGAAAATCGAAAATATATTTCTAAAATATCCAATATATCAATAAATTAATAAAACTGGACCTATTAGAAAGGTGAATAATATATACCAAAGCTATAATTACATAACGACTAATGTTTACGAGTATTTATCATGAAAATATTTCAGGTTGAGAGGTTTGTTAACATTTACAAGTTATAAACAAGAAGAAATAAATCCAATCTGCTTGTGAAAATATCAGAAAATGGTAAATTTAAAAAGATCTAATGATATATCCAACAGCTTAATATATCCAAAAACTGTAAGGCTACACCGAAGAAATTCTACTCGTACAATTCAAAATATTAACTCGATGAAACTATATGACAAGTAAAATTAGCAGTATTTTATTGAGAACTAGATAATTGTACTTAGTAAGTTAATCGAACACAAGTCACTATAAAGAAAATACATTATTACTATTTATTTTAGGACTAAGTTATATTGTCAAAATGAAGAAAATAATCTAAGGATAAAATAAACCCGTAACAACCGCATACCAAAGTCTCTGCTTTACGGTGAGCTTGTAGATGGTTAGAGGAGGCCGGGTGAACAACTGAAAAGATTCAAGGACATTTGCCACGAAAACATAAAGGGGATAAACATGCAGAAAGGGTGAGAAGAAGCAGCTGACAATAGAACTCAATGGAGAAGAATTGTAAACTCAGTTAACAGCGACAACCAAAAAGTAAAGAGGCAACAAAGCATGAGATTTTTGAATGTCCGGAGTGCGGTAGGCAGATAACATCACGTATCGGGCTTTTCAGTCACAGAAAAGCTCATGAAAGAAAACGTCTTGCGTTACCACCTTCTGATGTGTGTCGAATACTCGTCAGCGAGTAATTGCAGTATATATGTATGTAGTACTTGGATCATATCAACCGATTTTAAATCACTGTACGATTCAAACAGCGCAGCATCTACGTGAGACGAGCGCAGCGTCCAAGTGCATTTGTTCCAAGTACCCGTTGACCGTGTGAACCAGGCTTTAGATTGTTAAATTACCAGGACTATACCTGAATATTATGAAATGAACAAAATTCTTACAGCTTTAGTGTATATTAATAAATAATATTTTCTTGCCTTTAGCTGTGTATTTTTTTCTAATTTCGGAAAATCCAAAGTAGGGAAAAAAAAGTAAAAAGAAAATTGTTTTGCTTGTCGTAAGGGGGGGGGAACCAAGCTCCACTCCCACAACCGGGGGACTTTATTTTTCTCTAATTTCGAAATATCGAAAAAATACACAGCTAAAGGCAAGAAAATATTATTTATTAATATACACTAAAGCTGTAAGAATTTTGTTCATTTCATAATATTTGAGCGGGCCGAAAAACGCTCTTTACCGTCTTTTGACAGGAGATGCGCTAATATCTCACCGACACTTTACTACATCGTCTATTGATATTGGAAAAGTTTTGCCTGCCGTATTGGTAAGAACCAGCTCCTGGACAGCCAACCTGATGAAGAGGAGGCCCAGAAACCGGTTGTGGGAGTGGAGCTTGGTTCCCCCCTTTACGACAAGCAAAACAATTTTCTTTTTACTTTTTATTTTTTTTTCTTTACTAAAAAATACACAGCTTAAGGCAAGAAAATATTATTTATTAATATACACTAAAGCTGTAAGAACTTTGTTCATTTTATAATACAGTAGAACTCCGATTATCCGAGTCGCAATTATCCGAGCTCCGGATTAACCGATCCAATCTAAAGACCCTGATTATCCGAGATCGCGCGTCTATGGTCCGTATTAACCGAGCTTCTAAAATATGCTATATGTATATTTACATATTTCCGTTTAAAATCGTTGGGACCGACGGGGAATCCCCTTGGCCCGTGTGAGTGGTTCCCGAGGTGGTTCCCCTTATTTATATTTTTGGACTCTTTTAGCATGTAAATTTGAGTGAATGCAGTTCGTTATTGCGTTCACTAGGGACAAGTAGTATACGTATGTACTCGCATGATTTATCTGGGTGGAGTTTTAGTTAAGTGTATACCAACTGCTTTGTTTAAATTTTCGTTTGCCGTATTATAATGGAACGAAACAAACGTAAAAGAATTGTCGTTCCTATTGAAGAAAAATTAAAAGCCATTAGGAGAATTCAAGCAGGAGAGACAATTAAAATTGTTGCACGAGATTATGGAGTAGGTGAGGTAACAGTTGGAGATTGGAACAGAAACAGCACTAAAATAGAAGAATGGTGTATAAAACAAGCCTCTTCGTCTTCAAGAAGAAAATCAATGAAAAAAGGCGACTATGAAAAAGTTAACGAAGCTTTATTTACGTGGTTTACTCAGCAAAGATCAAAAGGTGTGCCTCTTTCAGGTACCATTTTGCAGCAGAAAGCAATAATGATTAGTAAACAATTTCCAGAGACAGATAGGTTTACCGGCAGTTCTGTATGGCTTCACCGCTGGAAAAAACGGTACGGTGTACGACAACTGACTATATGTGGAGAAAAACTTTCTGCTGATGTGTCATCGATTGAAAAATTTAATCCTGGGCACTTTAATTAAATCCTGGGTACAAAAGAAGTAAGAAAAGATTAACCATAATGGCATGTTCCGCAATCACAAAATTCCACTTATGGTTGTTGGCAAGTCTGCACATCCAAAAGCGTTAAAAGACATCTCACCCAAAGCCCTACCAGTTTATTTGTGTTACATGTTATTTACTGGGTAAGCCAAGCTTGGGATTCTGTACGCGGTTCCACTATTCAAAAATCTTGGTCGAAAGTTATTGATATTGAGGACTATGACGACAGTGAATATGATATTCCATTAAATTAATTGGCTTTGAAATGGAAAAGCCGTGGAGAAATGTCCTGTACAAATTTAAACGAGACAGGAGAAGAAGGAAGTTTATAAGAATTAATGCAAAACTTGAAAGGTTGCGAAAATGTGACAAGACAAGACGTTGATGAATGGGTTACAGCAGATGATTTAGAAGAAGAAATGAATATTGAAGAAATAGCGAACACCTTTCGGGAAACCTAAAAATCAGATGACGATAACTATGACGAAGAGGTGGATGAACAGCCTTCCACTAAGATTACCCATCAAGAAGGTTTTGCTTCTCTGGAAACAACTCTGAGGTATATCGAACAACAATCAGAGGCAACCCCAACGGATTTGCTTCTTCTTAACAGATGGAGAAACATGGCAGCGAGAAAAAGAAGATGCAATATGAAACATCAGCGCATAGATACTTATTTCACTGTTTTATAATGTAGATAGTACCTACATATGTATACTCTGTTTTTTTTCTCAGGTAAGATTTCGACAGACGATGACAGAAGAAAAGCAGATGACGTCCCAAACCAATCTATTTATTTTACTAAAAAAATTTTCTAATAATTTTTAAGTTAACTATGGATGGGTTTAAATATAAATTCGTCATGCGTCGTCACTTGTTGTTTTTAACCAGTTTTATTGGTTTATTTCAAAAATGACAGATCGTATTTCAATTTTATTGGTTTGACGGAACGATGAACGACAAACGGACGCCGATGCGTATGAACTCGCCTTTAGATTTTTGACGTTTGTCAAAGTCTTGCCAAATTATAGGTTATAATTTTGTGACAACTTTTGTCAAATACCCTGCGTTTTGGAAGATGATGCATTTTGATTCATGTTATTACGTGTGTTTTATGTCTTTTGAAGTCAAGTGGAGGAAAAATCGAGTGAAAATTAACTGTAGAACCCGGAGCACAGTTTATGGTTAATACTCGCTGCCCAGGCAGAAAGCCTTATACTGTGGTTTTATTCAGGTACACCCCAATAAAGTTACTATCAATAAAGTTCGTATACCATCTCGTCGTAGATAAGTGCATCTCGAATATGGTAGAAGGACCATACTAAACACATACTAAAAACTAGAGTAGCTGTAAAATATCGACATCACACGATAGGTAAATAATGGATTTTAGTACTGCAGAAAAATAATGTCAAAAGGTACTGGTTTAAAAAAATTAAGATTAAAGTTAATTAATCAACCTGTGAGGTATAAAATTTGGTAAGTGTTATTATTAATAAAATAGTTTGTTTTATTTATGTTGTTTTATTTATTCCTGCGGAATATTACAAATTAGTATTTGTACATAAGTTATATTGATAAATATAATCATAAATGCGGGAAGTTTCATAAAGCTTGAAAGTAAAAAAATAGTTCTTTTTTTATATTTTTTGGTATGTGGTGTCTTGTTTTTGTTTGTTTTGTATTAACACATACCGTTTTTTTATTAAATAAAATAACTCGATTACATTTTTTCAGTTTTATACAGTTTTTCTCACAATATTCTGAAGTTACTTGTCAGTCAAATTTTAAATACATATATTAATTTCCTGCTATGCGTTCCAGTTGTACCAACTTATTTCTTTGTACAATAAAATAAACTACTTTGAAATTAAAATGACAGACACATCTATTACTGTCAAGGATCTTCTCGTTGGACAGACTATAGGTACTTATGTATTTACATGTTAAAAATGTTAATAAACCGTTTAATGTATGTATTGGTGCTTATTTTTTAATAAATCTGGATTATCCGACTTTTCAGTTATCCGAGGAGGGTGTCCCCCACGTTACCTCGGATAACCGGGGTTTTACTGTATTTGAGCGGGTCGAAAAACGCTCTTTACTATCTTTTGACGGGAGATGCGCTAATATCTCACCGACACTTTACTACATCGTCTATTGATATTGGAAAAGTTTTGCTCGCCGTATCGGTAAGAACCAGCTCCTGGGCAGCCCACCTGATGAAGAGGAGGCCCAGAAACCGGTTGTGGGAGTGGAGCTTGGTTCCCCCCTTTACGACAAGCAAAACAATTTTCTTTTTACTTTTTATTTTTTTTTCTCTACTTTCGATTTTTTTGAAATTGGAAAAAAATACACAGCTTAAGGCAAGAAAATATTATTTATTAATATACACTAAAGCTGTAAGAATTTTGTTCATTTTATAATATTTGAGCGGGCCGAAAAACGCTCTTTGCCGTCTTTTGACGGGAGATGCGCTAATATCTCACCGATACTTTACTACATGGTCTACTGATATTGGAAAAGTTTTGCTTGCCGTATCGGTGAGAACCAGCCTCTGGACAGCCCACCTGATGAAGAGTAGGCCCAGAAACCGGCTGTGGGAGTGGAGAGCTCGGTTCCCCCTTTACGACAAGCAAAACAATTTTCTTTTTACTTTTTATTTTTTTTCTCTACTTTCTATTTTTCGAAATTAGAAAAAAATACACAGCTAAAGGCAAGAAAATATTATTTATTAATACCTAAATATTATTATAACTTATAGCTCTATTAATCTATTTACTATGATTACTATTCACCAATTTTTTATGATTAACTTACGTAAACAAACCAAAATAAGAAAATATGTTTTTATAGTACCTTTTTGTGATGATTAGAGAGGGCGATTTTCTATGTCTGTAGCAATTATACATTCAAAAGCAACTGATCAACATTTTCAATTTGTATCCAATATTTCTTTGAAAGTGGTAAAAATAGGGAAATATAAAATAAAATATCTTCTTCGAATAACGTTGTCTTTGTATTGTTTCTTATTAGATTGTAAATCCTTTTTTATTTTAATAAAACTATTTGCAGATTCAATTGTCCCTAAATAATTCCTAAGTGAATTAGTCAATTAATGAAAACGTAAGAAGGATAATTGAATAAACGTTAAGAAAAAAGTAATTATTAGTGTGCGTATGTTTGAAGTGATAAATGTTGACCAATACACCTGAACAAATTAGACCGCCCGCGCCATAACGATACGCCACACTCACTGCTATTGAATGAAATGCGTTGCTATGACAACGTTTAACAGCGTAACATAATATTGCTTGTTAGGGGATAGTTAAATTAGGCAGATTTATGAAGGATATGAAAATATTCAAAATATTCTTAAGAAGTAAAATATGGCGATACAATAGATCTATCATTACTAGGAAATATTAGTTCTGTTTTCAAGTTAACTTGATTTTTTTTTAAATTGCTGTACTAATGTTTCGTGGTAGTACTCTGTTAAAAAGCATTTGTTTAAAGTAAAGAGTTTTATTATTGGATATAATTTAATTTCGCCAGATTATTTTGCTTTCTGTCAATTTATCTTAATAAATTGCAACGAAAATTTTCTATCAAAAAAAAAATATTACATAGAAAAGCACGCTATCAATAGACAGAGACACAGATATTTTTGATGCACTTGAACTAGCATGGAATAGTCATGCTAGTCAATGCAATATTTTCAAACTCGTAATGTATTTTAGAAACCAAGGGAGCTAGGACAAATATGTGTGTAATATCTTTAGTTTCATAAGAAAGTAACATAGTGATGTGAAAACCGCATATTTGAAATTTAGTTCGACCCCAGAAACGTCTATGAGATTTTTTTGGACAATTTTTTTGAAAATTTGAAATTTTTGGAAAATGTTTAATTAAAAAACATAATATCTTGATAATACGGCAACATAGTAGATTAAATGTACAAGCAAGAGAACCCAGAAAACATTCAGTGGTTCTGAAAGTTTAAGCACAAAATACATATTTTTTTAATTTTCAAAATAAAGTATCTCGGATATTTGGAGCTATTTAAAAAAAACGGTAAAGAGAAAATATATATTTCTTTTATCGAGATCTACCAGCCTGAAAATATTTGCACTTATGCTAAATGACGGAAGATTTTTACACCCCAGATTTAGAATTATTAATTATTATGTTGAAGCTATCACAGAAATAATTAACCTTATAAGAGCTGTTCGACGAATGGATGTACAGAAAAAGGGAAGTTAATTTAGTGTATGAGATGATGTAGATCTTATAAAATGATTCCGATTATAACAGGATACATTTGACATAGTCATGTACGTTATGAATACATTACTTCAGCAGTTTGATTTTACTTTTCCAATTAGAGTGATTATTTGTTCTATTCTCAATATGTATATTATATTATGTTTGAATGATATTTATTATAATTCACTCCATCTTTCCAGAAAAGATTGCGAATCGCTTTGAATCTATGGGAATCTATCTAGTATCCAATTCTTAGTCAACGGTGTAGTTCGAATAATGTCGTGTATGATAAAGAGATAGCTTGCAGCTTTAATAGAGTTACATAATTTCGAAGGACCAGTGGATATATAGGATTAAAACAATACTGGCCCAAAAATTAACCTTTAAATGCTACCGCGTGCTTAGGTCTCCGGTAACTATATTTTATCTTAAAACGCGACAACGTAAAATAATCTAGTGAGGTGCTAGGTAGGTGTTTGTCGCAGATATGACCTCAAAATATCTTAGACAGTTGACAACAGAATCTTGCCATGGTGCAAAGTGGTAATTGGTAGTATAATAGAAACATGTCGTCCAGGTATCCGAGATTTCACCTTATTGATTATGTACCTGCAATATCTTGAATTGAAGCGTCAAGTAGGTATTATCTGATGAACCCGACTAGAAGTTGGAGCCAAACTCGGGCGTTTTCCACAGTTAACATAAACTAGAGTTTAAACCGTGTTTCCTCAACCGGGCCTAATTCTGATATTTCTAAATCTGTAGTATATTTTTTTCTGTACTTTGTTAGCATTTGAACAAATTTACCAACATTTCAACAATTTCAGATTTTTTTTCTATATTTCGGCTTCCATTCTTTAACCAACATTTTGAATGCGACGTTATTTTAAAAAAAAATCGTTAATTCAAAAACCAAAATGTAAAGTAACCCTTTTTCTATATACAATTATTTTCTGAGTTTTGTTTTAACTGAATTGGACACAGCTGATGAAATTAATTAGAAATAAGACCTAAGCACTTTGTATTTTTCGATCCTTCTTATTGTCCCAAAATAAAACATTGTGCTTTTCGGAACAATAAGAGATTTCTCTCGTACAAACGACAACAAAAAGGAATTTATCGAGTTTAATTATTAACCTATTAATTCGGAGGGTGGAACAATCACTTTAGAAGGATTTTGCGTTAGTGAGATAAAACAAAGCCAATTACTAAGGAAGCGCTGCTGACTTGGAGTCGGCTGAATGGTGTAAAATAGAGACAGAAAAAAGTAAAAATCTCAACTCTTAAGAATTTGAGAAAGAAAAGCTAATGTAACTGAATTAAAAGTCAATGTGTTATCCAACATATCTAATATTTGTTTATACAATGTAACTAATATATTTTAAAACCTGTTAAATTTAGTAGCCTTATTAGTATGTAGAGCAAATTTATAAGGGTAAATTTGTTTTTCTATTAAAACCAAATAATAGTATTAGTTAACCTATATCAACTCACTTTAAATTAGAATAATTTTCAAATTGTCGAATTTGTACAAATGCACATATTTTAACTCCAATAAGAAGAGAAAACAAAATAGGAATTTATTATTGTAGCACTGTCTTATTTGCCTTAAATTTTAGATACTTTGTTCATAATACACTTCACATAGAATTCTATATAAAAATTTAGTGCTATGCGCCCAAATACCAAACAAGGGCGCATATACGGGAGAAGTAATGGGAGTAATTAAGAACTAATAAAAATAAGATAGAATAAATAAGATAAGATGCGATATAAAATAAAAAAATCATAAAAGAAATTAATAAATAATACCACTAGCAAAATCTACCTTTATAGCAAAATATATCTTTATAATTAGTAAAAATCCTCTACTGAGGGGCAGGAGAACAGGGAGGAGTCCTCAACAATCCCATCTTCAGACCCAGAAGCTAAAATGTTATCCAAATTATTAAAATTATTCAAATTATTTGAAAAAAAAAATTGTTACAAAATGCTATTATGGATTTTAACTATCTAAAATTTTTAAATGTCATGAGAGTTACGCCCACGGATTCCTGCACACCTGCTAAAAAGATCAGGCCATCCTGATGGGAAGATGCGGTCCTTGCAGTTTCCACGAAGCCTGCACCAAGCCGAGGAGACTCTTTTCTCATTGTTAAAAATCATTCCATTGTCTTTGCTCTTACTGTAAACATCTTGTACTTTATTAAATAAAATTATTTTTTTTTTTTAAAAGGACTCTCCTGTTTTCTTGAAACTTAATTTGAGGAGTACATAAAACTATTTCTAAATCGATAATAAATAGTTTTTCAGTTACGAAATGCCCAGTTACGAAGTTTGTGCGATGTAAATAGCTATATCTGTTTGGGGTAGTAGAAATTGAGTGAAAAATAATCTAAATTGGGCGAGGCCGTTATTTTGTAACAATTCTAAACAATAATAAAAGTACTATAAATAATACTATAAATTAAATAATAAAAATGCCAAAAAAAAATCAACATCAAAGGGAGACTATAATTTCGTTGTTTTTTGATACAATAAGACTCCATACAACTCTTCCGGAACAACATTTTACATCACATCAGCATTATCACGCCGATTTGACCAAAAGCAAAAATGGATCCAAGCAGTTGCCTGGTCCTGGACCTCCATGATGGAGGTCCAGGCATCTTCAACAAATAATAGGTAGATAAATGCAAGTTTTCTTATTTTTTATTTATAGAATTTTCAATGTTTTTTTTGTTGAAAATTGGGTTAGAGTAAAACTTTATTTAATATGATTAAAAACTACTGTAAAATATACATAATTAACGCAAGCAGACAGTAGTATCGACTGACTAGTGAGAAAGAAAATCTAGGAACTAGTGGGGTTACAGTCGGAAGGGTTTGGATTAGAATTAATACACTTTGTTAATAGTCAAGCTTTCGGAATTTATTTATTTCATCCTCAGGACACTGAAATGGAAATACATGTTACAGAAAAACGGCTATAAAAGTCAAGCAGAAAGAACTTACTCAACGTGGTAAAAAAAATCTTCATTAAAAACTACATTAAAAATTAATTCAGAGATACATTGAAGACTCCACAGTAAAAACATCACTGACCAGTCAACCACACTAAGGTGTGATACCGTGAATGAGACGCAATTGAAATGTGCTCGAAGATATCGTAATTATTAGAGAGTTTTTAGGCCCTCTCCAGTTTTAGGTCGTTATCTTACGTTATCCGTTATACTGCTCATGCGCACTCTTGGCAAAATAACGGATTGCGTTTCCCTTGGCGTCTTCAGAACAGCATTTTTGAGGCTTGACTACAGCATGTACTACGTTATTTATTTTGGCAGGTGGCGTTTATTCTAATCAAAGCGTCAAATAATTTATAATAAGCATGAATCATTGAATATTAGTTTGAGATTGAGTCTTATTTCTTAGTTTGGTGATTGTTACAACTGTTTTTTGTGCTGTTTTTCGTTTTATTCCAAGTTCAACTTGAAGATGGTCTCTTGACAGCTGGTATTCAATACCGGCGTTGCCAAATTTTTAATATTATTTTTTTTACGATGGTATATGGAATCTCACGAGGAAATACTCAATTTCGTTCCGAGAATAGATTTATTCATAAAACTACATTGCCTTACATTTATTTTAATTAAATGTTAAATGACTGCAATAAATCCGACAACAGTGTACAAACTTTCACGTTATCGATATTTGTCCGTAATTAGCGTAGTACGTTATCCATTATTAACGTATTCGGTTATGTAAGTATCAATGCGCATGGTCTGTATAACGTATAAGGTGTGACGGAATATGTTTAGAGAGCCTTAAAACTCCCTAATTCCAATGTTTTAATTAATAATCAGGGGGCTCAAACGCCCCAAGATAGCCCTTAGTGTGGTTAACTGGTCAGTGATGTTTTTACTGTAGAGTCTTCAGTGTAAATCTCAAGCCTATTTTTTAATGTAGTTTTTAATGAAGGTTTTTTTTACAACGTTGAGTAAATCCTTTCTACTTAACTTTTATAGCTTTTTTTCTATAACAGGTATTTCCATTTCAATGTCCTGAGGATGGAATAAATAAATTCCGAAAGCTTGACTATTAACAAAGTGTATTAATTCTAGTCTAAACCCTTCCGACTGCAATCCCACTAGTTCCTAGATTTTCTAATTAACGTAACATACATAAATATATAATTTTATTTTTTTTTAATACCACAATAATGTACAGGGTGCGTCTCAAATGTGGCTCACTCCTATAACTTTTTTATTTTTTCAGATAAAGAAACGAGATTTGGTATGTTAGTTATGACATAAATTAGGATTGATTGTATAACGTTTATACGTTAACCTTATGGTCACTTCCTGTTTCACCGGAAATTACTACAACTTTTGATTTTGAAATGGCACCCTAGGTATTTTGTTGCGTTATTCGATAGAAAATAATACTATAAATAGAAAGACATATCATATGTCATTCTCAAACATATGGCTTATTTTAAATTGCAACATGTGATTCATAACGATAAGTTGACTCGAAATACCAAGTGTGTGGTACCAAATTATTTGTAAAAAAATTATTTTTCCAAATATGTTACTTAGCCACCCTCGTTCCATTTGAAAAAATTGAGATATGATTAAAAATACGATTTGGGCATCTTTTAACCGGCCAGGACAAGACACGGAAAATATTAGTCAATCGTGTAATCAAATCAATAAGACCATAAAATCTATTTTTCCAATGCTCCTTGATTAAAAATTAGTGTTTACACAGACATGGCACTCTAGATTGAGGTTTAAAATACAATTTTGTTTTAAGCGAAAATGTCAAAAGTTGACATATGATATGTCATTAAATTAATTAATGACATTCACAGACACATTTTCTTTCGAATAAAGTAAAAAAACACCGTGGATGCCATTTAAAAATCAAAAATTGTAGTCATTTCCGGTGAAACAGGGAGTGGTCCAAAAAAAAATTGAGAATGTCAATAAATCTTAATTTATGTCATATACTAACATACAAAAACTGAAAAAGTAAAAAAGTTATAGGGGTGAGCCTCTTTCGAGACGCATCCGGTATATCTTTGCATAGAAATTATAAAACTTATTTTATCAAAACAAACTTAAAAAAAAGTATTTTATCGAAAAATATGTGTTGCCTTCCTAGTTTCCCAACACAATACAATGTAGTTATTTTATATCTTGTTATATCCGGATAATAGGTAGAATTATAGGGTTTCTGTTGACTTGGCCTATAATACCGCTAACAATGCCTGTAATTGATGGCAAGGACCGACACTAACAAGGGACACGTGACTAACATTTTTCCGATATTTCTTTATTTGCAGTTGGGAATTTTTCTTTCTGTATGTCTCTGAAGTTATACAATGTGGCTCTATCGATCAGAAAGAGACTGAGTTAAAAGATATTATCAAAAACAGAAATATATTTTTTCATGTTTGATTTTTGAAAGCAAACTTCTTGTATGTTATGTAAAATCGCAAACGAAAAATCTAATATAGAACGAGAGATTTTTTTTACTAATATAGCGTGTTTTTGGAAGCCTGGATTCCTCTGTATAAAAAAATGGTATATGGTGAGGTATATATTAGTATTTATAAATGTAGATATTTAGGTCTCTCATGGTGAGAGGCATGAATGGTTATTAAACCTCGAGCGGGCGCGTCCGGAATTTTGTACCGCAATTTTACTAATTTCCATAAAACAAAAGTTTAATTTTTTCCAAGTAGTTGCGTATCCAGCGATTTTGGTTCAGCGATTTTTGGATTTTTGGTTGTCGTAAACCTGGCAGCTACAGAAGTTGCGGTACTCCGTGCCGCTACGCGCCTGGTTATATAAGTAAAATGGTTATCATATTATTTAATTATTTTGTTTTATTTGGTGTAATGTTAAACTGTTAATTAATTTTTTCAATACGTGTTTATAACCCGTAGTAATGACGGAAAGAGCCAGCATACAAACTCTTCCCAGATATTTCCAAGTTCTCTTCGCTAAATACGCTCCAGAAGTAAAGGTACCAGCTCGAGACAATAAAAAGCGAGTTGGTCCCTACCATGTATATGTGAAAACCATAAAACTACTAGTTTTTGCAACTAATGCAACAAATGTGATCGCAAAAACTACAGTAATAGACTAATCAATTGTATTACCGGTAGATATCTACCTATAGACGAAGACTAAACATTTATCGATGATGGTTTTATCTTCTTCCAGTGGTTAAAAATATTTTTTAGCATTTAAAAGGTTTGGTTTGGTTTATTTTATTATAATATGATCGGTATGATTTAATTTAGTTTTTGAAGATATATACTTTTTTTATTTTGAATACAAAAAATGTTTCGTTCGGTTTCTTTTTTTATAATACGTTTTATTTTTTTTATGTGTTAATAAAGTAAATATGTATTAAAAATGTTGCTTGTTAGCCCCATACTCATACTTCGCTCCTTCGTCCCTTCGTTGCGTTACTTCACTTCGTCACTTCACTTCGTCCCTTCGATTCCTGCCTTCGTCCATTCGGAAATTAATCGATTATGCAACAACACACCACAAAATATTTTTAATATAGCAGCTACATGTTTATTACGAAATACCTAGTAACCTCTAAAATTTTTAAAAAATCCGAAAGGCGCATAATTTTTATTTTATAAAACTGCAATTCTTTGTCGTGTCAAAAATAAAAATTGAATTTTAATAATATAATTTTTTTAATAAATCCGAATATTTCAGTATCATGTACAAGGTATATCAGTGTGAATGTACAAGGCTAGTCAACAATAGAGTAAAGTATATTATGTCATTTATATCGAAACTATGAAATATGACATACTAATTAAACGTTGATATAAATCCCCATTTCTTCAGATATTTTTGTAAAGGCATCATGCACACTATTTCTATTTTTTTATTTTTGTTGCTACGATTAGGTACATAAATATGGACATGTATTTCTTCACAAATATGAAGACAATATTATTGTCTTTTCCTTCCATTTTTAAGACTATTGTGTGTGATATCTATTTTTATATCGACTGGCGATTGCTAGATGTACAGGGTGTCCTATTTTTGTGTGTTTTATGGGGTTAAATTTCTGGTTTATGAGTAGAGATATAAAGATGCCGTTTTCACATCATTCTTCTACTTATTATGAAACTAAATATGCTACACACAGATTTATCCTAGCCTTCTTAGTTCAAATTTATTTCTTGTTTGTTTCTTTTATACTTTTTATTATTTAATTAATAGAAATTTTTGCATTTTTCGATAACCTTTGTATCTCGATTATCTAATAACTTATCGAAAAGGTGATAAGGGTCAGTGATGGGCTATGGGTAAATACCCAATTTGTAAATAATTAAAATCTGGGTATATATATATACCTGGACATTTAGATGAACAGCCTAGTTTTATAAAAGGAGTATCCGACGACCGCATAGTAAATACCCGGTATAATACCGGGAATAGGAATATTCGATATATATATTAGAAATATTGTAGATATTTATTAGATAGAATTATAATTAGAAATATTGTAGATATATTCCCGATATTACTGGTATTATACCTGGTATTTACTATGCGGTCGTCGGAAATACCTTAAAATTAGACTGTTCATCTAAATGTACAGGTACTGGATAACCTGATTTTGTTTTGTTCTACCCATTGAGTACTTACCCACAGCCCGTGTCTCGTTTTTCAAGTAGAATGCAGTGACGAAACTAGTTCTTCGTTGAGAGCTGTCAAATGACCCAAACTTATGTTCTTTTTTTTCAAACAGGACACTCTGTATATTATGTTTTATTTTATTTGCCTTGGTTATGAGCTTTCTAAAATTATAATATACTCTATACTTATTTATTTAGGTACTGCTAAACTGATAAATGGCTCTTATTTTATTTAACTCAATTTTACCAGATAATTTTTCTTTGCATCGTGATATTTTTATAAACTACACGGAAACTGAACTGGTGCTGCTTTTAAATAACATGCTCTCAATCAGAGTTACATTATAACTATACATAAAAATTAGCGTGGAATAGCCAATTACCAACATTTTACGTCGAATAAATTAGTTGATTTTTTGATTACCTAATTTAAACCGGCCAACTATGTAATAAAGTTAAATAATGCATTTTTATCCCGTTTATGAAAATAAGTATTTTAGAAAGCCCGTAACAAGGAAAATAAAATAATATACAAAATATCGCATTTAAAAAAACATATATGTAAGTTTTAGTCATATTTAAAAAAGACAGCTTTCAACGAAGGACTAGTTACGTCACTACATTCTACGTGAAAAACTGTACGGAACACCATTTTCACCTTTTCGATAAGTTATAATATAACCGAGATACAAAGGGGATCGAAAAATGCAATAATTTTAGATTCGCCCTGTATTTTAGGAAGTAAGAGAGCTAGGACATATCTGTATGTAGCATCTTTAGTTTCATAATAAAGTAACATCGTAATGTGAAAACCGCATCTTTGTATCTCGACTCATAAACGAGAAACCCTGCAAAACACACGAAAATGGGACACCCTGTACAGACGTACTGCCAAATCAAGAAATCAACTACGAATGAAATCCAAGATCGATTTATATATTTTAATATTTTTTTGTGTTCGTGATAATTCGTTTGCTACTTCGTCTATATACCGACAGTACGGGGAAGGAGCGTTTTGAGGAAGTAAACGGACGAAGGAGCGTTTTGACGAAGGAACGAAGGGAACAATCGCATAAAATCGACAATTTCTCATAGTAAATATGTATAGGATTTTTGGAGGAAGGGACGCGACGAAGGAACGAAGTGAAGTAGCGCAGTGTGAGTATGGGGCTTTACTGTTTATCTTAGCATGATAAACAATTGGATTTGGCAATAAAATATTTTAAATTAAAGAATACTTAAAAAATACAAATGCGGTACGGAATACCCTACGCGCCCGGTCGTGTGATTCTAAAGTATGCGCCTGCCGGAGGGTTAAATTAGTTAAGCATATATTTTTCTAAAATTTATTTTTAGGGAATAGTTTTTTAGTACAATTTAATACAGCATTTTGATTTTTATATCTACTAAATACCGAACTATTCTTACTCAACTATATTTGCTATTTATTTCCAAAATGTTATCTGTTGTTAAAAGTACTTATTTAAATTCCAAGAACCCTGTGAAATTAATACCAAATAAATTAAAACAATTTTACAACATAGATTTAATAGGTAAGTTATTAACCGATAATTAGCTATAGCCACTTGGGAATATGAATCTGTAGTTTTCTACGTAAATAATAATTCATTTCAATTTTATGTTATTATAGATTTCCTCTCTGCAGTTTTAGCGCACCTAAAGATAATTAAATTCAAATCAATTTCAGAAGCTGAATTTATTAGTTCTTAGCATTATTGGGCTAATAATATAAAATACATTAAAAACATTATTGTTATTTTCATATAAATGAACTTTTTTTTAAATTCCTTTTAAACATTGTAAAATTTACCATTAAGATATTTATAATATTATACAAAAAAACTGTAGTAAACATCTGTACCGTGTTTTTTTTTATTTTAGTACCACACTGATAAAAAAGATACACTTGAACTAAAGTTGTCATCGTTCTTGAAAAAAAAAATTAGTGGCAAGAGAATTTATTTTAGCGTAAAAGAAAATATTTTGCCTGAAGAAAAACTCTCTTAACTCAAGAAAACTGGTTCTCTTGAAAAATTCGAAAATTTCTCTTGAAGCTATTTTCATTCAAGTGCAAGTTACTTTGTTTTAAGATAATAAGAAAAATACGCTAGGAAGTACTTCATTCAAGAAACATGGCCATTTTTCCAATAGCTAAATACTCTTTTGATGAAAAATAATAACGACACGCAAAGACGATGACGAAGGATGGTATATATAACAATCAGTCGGCAGGCCGATCAGTTCGGACATCATAGTACGCACGGGTTTTGTTGCTTGGAATTTGCCACTTGGAATTTTGCATAATTTGCTTTTTAAACGCATATCGTATAACAAATTAGTGATCGTTATTAACATGCATTTGTCATTTTTTATGGACAAATTTTAGGATATATGGATTCTTTAAAGGAGTTTCTGAAAAAATGGAAATTAGAGCATTTATTTGCTTGACTTTGATTATGTAACGTAATCGTGATGTAACATTTTTTTGTAATTTGTAGAGTGATGAACCACCCCAAAAAATACCCAGGAGTGAAGAAGCAGAAATAACTACTATCGAGGAAAATAATATCACTTTACTTCGAGGAAAATATATCACTACCAGGAAAACCTAAATTTATCAGAAAATAATATACCTCGTAATATGCCTGTATATGATGATGACTTCTCTTAGATCAAAATAAATTTTAGTTGAGTCAATAGTATATTCGCTATTGGTTTAAGAAAAATGTATCTTTAATGAAGAAATGTTCCTTTTCAATCAAGAATTTTTGCATGAATCAAAGAGACTATTGTTCTTGTAGCAAGAACTTCTTTGCATATTCATTTTGAGTCAAGAGTGAAATACTTTGGACATATAGATTCTTCTATTCTCTGAAGTAAATTTTTAAAGCTTATGAAAAGATAGTTAATGCTTTGGGCAAAGAAACGTCGACGTCGTTCTTGGCCCTATTGAAAAGCGCCAATCTTTTGGGTCAAAGTTATATTCATTCTCTCAGCTCAGCACATGGACATCTGTCCGATGCACTGTTGCAGGACTTTGAATGCACTCTTGTAGGTTTTTCTTTGAATGTGGTAGATATTCAGTACTGAATCTAAAAGAATTGCTGACTTCCATTGTTTTTATTTATTTTAACTTACACAATATTTCGGTCAGATGTATTACCGCCATTATTAACTGTAAACTACAGTGGCGGCTCGTGACCCGTGTGACTGGGAGGCGACAAAATTTTAGTTTGGTTTGGTTTGGTTTGGTTGTAAACGGTGACTTGGCCGCTTTTATTAACATATCGAATTGAAATAACACACTGAGACTTTTCTGTAATATCTGTTGTATCGTCTTCTTGCACCGACTAAAATAAAGCGCTTTTTTATTTCGGATTTTTTATTTGTGTAGCGTGTTCTAAAATACAACCGGTTATATCATTTTTAATAATCTCGGATAAGCTCGAAAAATGTTTCCAAATTGCTTTAAACGTTTTTTGCATTTTCATATAAAAGTTGTAAATGCTATGTATAATGAATCATATGAAATGTCCCCTTAACGAAATGTGTTATTATATCCCCTTATGAAATATTGGGAATACCTATCCCCTTAACCTCTAAGCCTACCGAGCTATGCTACCGAGCCTCCACGACTTCATGCGTAGGCGACCGGAGATTTTGCCTAAGCCCCGCCTTAATACGATACAACTCCGACTTTAGAATTCGAATTTAGAATCACTGCGACCTTCAACTCCGACTTACGTCGCGTCGCTATCGCACGATGAGTTAGATAGAGAGAGAAGACTGCCGTACGTCGTACATCGACTCTGATAGTAGGCGATGTAGAAATCGCCGAACAAAGGCACTCCAACGGTCAAAATTATTTTGTTTTCTAACGCAGCGGCACAGTCAGCGTACGCCGCGCCAGCTGTAGTGCATATTTTAATATACAAGACCACAAATATTAAAATAATATTTATTATAAAAACACACTTCCGTGTCTTAACAGTATTTTTATGTATTGGCAACATCAATAGTAAATAATGTAATGTAATAAACGGCTTAAATTCTGCCAAAATCTTAGGGTAGGCGCTGCCTACCTTGCCTATCCTGACGAGCCGCCATGGGTAAACTAATCTAATTCCTAAATCTACTGAGCTATAAGCTTGATTTTCATGCGTCCGTTAGGTATCCGTTGATACGATGGTCCGACGGCGCCTCTGATTGGTCATAGCGTTTTCGCGCCACTTTTCATTCATAATTTTTTTACTCCAGCCCGTCAATGGAGAAAGATCGTACGATACGGACGTTTGGACACTTTTTTGACAAAGTTAATCTAACCTTAATAAAAATATAACAGTATAAGAGCTGGAAACGTCGGGAAAATGTACATTTTAAGAAAGCTGCGGTCGAATTCTGTATCTAGCGGTCGGTAGCGGTGAAGAATACTGTCGCTTGCCTCTTAGTTTCTACGACCAAGGTCAGCATTTTTCATCGCTCCCGATCACTATTTAGTTACAGAGTTCCATCTCTGGTTCTTTAATACCGTATGATCGAAAAAAACGGCGTCAGCGATGGCTATGAAATGAAGATTGCTATCATTTGATATGTAAATTTATATGGGAAATGCCTAACCTAACCTAACCATCATCATTTCCTAGCCAACTGGACGCCGTTTTTTTTTCGATCATACGGTATATGTTTTGCTGTGCTCTCCTGGCCAAAGTGCGGGCCGTCTGGCTGCTGGTAGGCTACTACGGTTCACTACTGCGCACACAATGCAATTTTCACATTACTGGAAAACAGAGAAATACAGGGCGAATTTGGCATGCGCAGTGTTCATCATGAATAAAAAACTTCTTAGAGATTCCTAGATCATGGAGTTTCTTCTTGGTAACATATCACAACTTCTTGGTAATGTATCACATTAAAAAGGTGTTTAATCCTCAAAGTTATATAACATATCTCCATATTAGTTTTGTTCTCCTTCTCGTCCATTAACTCTTGCAAGAATATGATGACATGATTTCTCAATTGCGTCGATCGTTGTTCTTCATCCCTATCTATGTTGAGCTGCTAGATAAGCTTGCCGTAGACCGTAACCAATAATTTCTTTAGTTTGGTCCACCCAGCGCATTGGAGACCTTACTATTGGTTGTTTGCCATTAATCTTTCCTTGGATGATGAGTTTTTCCAGTTCGTCTGTTCTTCTGGAAATGAACCCAAAGTACCTAAAGTATAACTGTTTTGTTTGAAAGTCTTGTATGGTGACATTCAACTGCCTTAGAATTCAGACGTCCGCTGATGGTCCGTCCGATATGTTGTATATGAAATTCGCAGCTTTCTTCTGTAGACTTGCATTTCACAGGATTATTTTTATTCTGTTCGCTGTTTTCTGGGTGTAGGTATCAGGTACATAAGTAGTGACAGGAAAAACGTGTTTAATAATTTTAATTTGTTGATCGGCTGGGACATTGGTGCACATTGGTTCATGAACACTACCTAACCTAACAGATGTTGAATACAGATATGGGGGGGATGCGCAGTAGTGAACGCGACATCTACAGGCAACCAGATGGTCCGTACTCTGTTAAGGAGAGCATAGCAAAAGATATATTAAAAACACAGTTTTCTTAAAATTATCTCTCGAAAATTTTGCTAGCTATTGGACTTGGCTAGATCTGGAAGTAAAACAGCGAAATCGTTATGAAAATGAAAATATAAAATGACACCAATCGCAAGTAAATCGGCGGCATGAAAATGCAATAAATTTAAAAACTGCCTAATTTTCTAACCAATCGAAGTCTTTAAATTCAACCCTTATTCAACCAATAAAATTAATATCGTATCATCATATTCTCGGATAACGGATGGGGGACAACTTTGATAGTGAGTTTTAATGTTAGTAGGTTAAGAAAGAAAATTAAAAGTATTATTAAGAACGAATTATCAATAATTTTTGTGAGTTTCGTGATTCTTCAGTGGCGTGAATTTACGAGAAAATACAAAAATAACACTTGCATCAAAAATATTTTCAGTTAAACAGTGTGGAAAGGTCTAGTAGATTTTTTATACCATATTTATTATATTCGAAAATACATATTTATTATTCGCCGAATTTATTTATTTCCTAAAATATGAAAATATATTTAAAAATATTTATCATGCACATAAAGTAACTTATTGTGATTATTGTTGTTAAATAACGTATTTGCAGAGAATATTCAATTTTATTATTAAGAAAATTATTAAAAAATCCTATTAACAAATTTTAAATGCGAATTTTGTATTGGTGAAAATAATAAATTATTTATTTTAGTTTACAAATAAACTGTCAGCGGACAACAAAATGCTTTAAAAACCACTATACTAAGATAAATATGAACAATTTAGTTAGCGATTAATAATAATTTAAAATAAATAAAATATTTGTTAAATATTTGAATACCTAATCCGTTTAAAATACAATAATATACAATTATAAAAAACGACGTCCAGTTGGCTTGGAAATGACGGTCGATGACATTTCCCATACAATTTTTATATGAATTGACAGCGATCTTCGTTTCATAACCATAGACAACAATGGTCCAACTACAAAGAGAGTATGTGAGGGAGGCTACACCATAATTGTGGAAATGGTTGAATAAGTTGAAAATGATAATGATGATGATATATTTTAATAGATATTTGATTTTTTAATTTAAAAATGTATGGCTCTTTTCCCAAAATTAGCTAAATTGGTTTATGTTGTTTGGTGTGAATTTTAAGTTACCCATCTTATTTTCTTTGCTTGTGTTCATGTTAATTTTCTCGTGAGTATAACTTAATAATTTTATATTTTCATTAAACATCTCAATTTTTTATCGATTTTACTTTGGAAAACGATTCCTTGCTTTCTAATTAATGAACTGCACCATAATCGAACAAAAATTTGTTAGTAGGTACCGAAACTACCGGGAAATCCCGGTTCCTAAGAGGAACGGAACCGAAGTTTCCGAAAAACAGCTCCGGTTTCGGAAAGCCTAGTCAATAGTGCGTCGGGCATCAGCCTAGTTTATAATTACCCTATACAGTATGGTCCCAATTGTATTCATAAAACTTACCGCTTTTCACTTATTTTTATCTTCAGCATGTTCTGCCGTGCTCCATAGTAAAAAGGTTCGTATAAATATATGTACTAAAATGCTTAGTTTCGGGCATACAGGGTGCAGAAGTTTCATTTTTATTTTGATTTTTTCCAAATAATTTCTGAACTAATGTCGATATTTAGATGAAAATTGATATCTGGGAGTATTTTGGCATGAGAAATTTGATTTTGATGTTACTACGACTCTTACTTGTAGGGGGCACCACCTACATATTTTTTAACTGCTTTGAAGAGTAATCACTTTTCATACCTGTATAAAACTACTAAGTAAAAAATATTCATTTCCGCAATTTTTTTACGTAAAATAGGTTTGGTTTGGTTTGGTTTGAAATTTGCTATTAAAAATCACGAGAAATGGTTCTCGAGATATTTGAAATCGAAATAATCCTACATGTATCATTGACATAAACATGTTGACTACAGTTCATACCGAATTAACTTTTAGTCACGTGATTAAGCTTGACCGGCACAACGTTGCCCACTTTTATATATTTTCTTTTAATCAAAATATTTTAGAAAACAAAAATAAATTAATTATAAATATATAAACAATTATTATTTACATACATAACTCACCTTCTTAACAGCACTTAAGGGGCATAAAAAGCCATTACTACCGCTTTCCCATTCAAGATATTCTAATAAGATTGCGATGAGTTTCTTTGCAACGACTATTAAGCTATCTTATACACTTTGCACTAAAAGAGATTCTAAAAAGAATAGTGTTCGACTGCACGGTTTGCTATAGGTAACATTTTTAAGCTTAAGTAACACAACACTATTTATTTAAACCAAAAACTTGTAATACAAAACTAAAGTGTCGAATGACAGTGTCAGGAAATAAATAAATAAATGCGGCAACTTGACATTTTTAACAGCAGAGCTACCACCTGAACCCCAGCGCAAAATTTAAATTCCAGTTAGTCAGTAAGGCGCCGAATATGTCCATGGTTGGAAACAATGAATTTGAAAATCGCGCCCTCGATTACGTAACTAAAAGTTTAATTGACATCAAATATACATAGTTATTAATTAATAAATTTGAAACTTTTCATAATCATAATTTTTTGAAGAAAAATTTCATTTCAATTTACCAAAAATTACCCAAATTTACCATTCAATCAACTATCTACTCTTAACTACTAATCTCAACATATTTATTTATTGTTAGTAATGGCATGTATTGAGTATTCCCACTCTAAATATCTTGAGAACAATTATTGCTCTTAACGATTTTTACCCAGAGACCTTTTTTACCTAAAAAATTACGAAAATCTATATTTTCAGTATATATCAGTTGTTGTGTACAGCTACGAACGAAAAGTTACTACTATTCAAAACAGTTAAAAAACATGTAGGTGCTGCCACCCAAGTAAGACCAATATTGACATCAAAATCAAATTTCTCATATCAAAAATCACGCAGATAGTAATTTTTATCCAAGTATCTACTATAGTTCCGAAATTATTTGGAAAAAAAGCGAAATAAAAATGAAATTTCTACACCCTGTATCTCTCAAACTAAGCATTTTAGGACTTACATTTGCCGAAGTTTTCCGAATGCAATTCGGACCGCCCTATACAGGGTGTGTCTTAAATAAGTGCAAGTAATTTTAGGGGAAGTATATTTGGATTCCAGAAACACGATTATGAGGTTTCTTCGCGAGAAAAAAATTTTAAAATTTGGATTTTTTTTTGTTTTTAGTTAAAAACATAATTCATTGATAATATGGCAACATAGGTAGTAGATTAAATTTACAAGAAAGAAAAACCAGAAAAAGATTCAGTACTCGATCCAGTAGTTAGCAAAAATTTAAAAATAGTTAGAGATAGGTAATTCAATCATAGTTAATGAATGAACGAAAACTTCTTAAGATTTTAAATTAAAAAAAAATCCAACAAAGTTTATAAATCTCTCTAACGCTCGACTCACGCATGTTATAGGTATCAATAAAAGAAATGTTGTTACCACAGTTTGTATTTGTCTCCATTTTCGCAAAAAAATATGTTGTTAACAAGGCCACAAACTTGAATATTGATAGCAATTAAAGGCAAGCTTAAGGCAGTATGGGTAAAGATAAACAGAACCCGAATTTCCGGATTGGTGTATTCTATTTATAGTAAGGGAATATAGCCGTAAACTTCATTTTAAGCTTTAAGATATATTTTTGTTGAGGAAAACGGTTGTAAGGGTGTTTCAAACAATCGCCTTTTTGTAATTTTATAGAATATACAGGGTCCGGCATTAGTGCGTCGGGCATCTGTTGAAGCTCCTATAATAAAAAAGTTAGGAATTTTGTTTAAGCGCAGACCTAAAGTATGTATAGGATATATTTCAGGAAAATATTTTAACCTCTACAGGGTGGCTCAAAAAAGTGTAAGAGATGATATTTTTTAAATGGAACACCCTGTATATTATTGCATTTTTCGCTTCCTTTTTGATCACATTACATAATCCTATGATATGAGTAAATATATTTCGATAATTTTGGAGATATTAATAAATTAATAAAAATATTTATTTTTCAAATTTCCTTAAAAATATTAATACAAATACAAGAACTCTTCTGAAATCAAAACTATATTAAGTATTTACTTTAGATGGTCTGTACTTACTTTGCAATGAATATCGTAATCTTAAATCATACATGTTCAAAGTTCTACGCCAAACTTTTTAAAATATAAAATATTTTTTTATATATTTATATTTTTTTTAAATTTTGAAATACTTTAAACATAAAAAATGTTCATTTTTTAACTCTCCATGTAATAAAAAAATAATATACTGGATTTTCCTTCAAAATTTTTAATAGTTTCGCAGATACACGGAGTATTATTTCATGACTCTTTTTAACGGTAAAATAGAGAGAAAAATCATTGGGTGGCTGTGATAAAAATTTACTGTGGCAAATGCCAAATGAAAAATAAAAAATAAAACCGCAAATATCTGCAAAACCGTTAAACATTTTGAAATATTCCAAATACAGAAAATATTCATTTTTTAATTCTCCATCTACTGAAAAAATATTACACAAGAAAAATAATTTTGTATTTTAGAAAGCTTGACATAGAATTTTGATCATCCTGTACTATTTACGAGTACCATATTTATAGCAAAGTAAGTAAAGGAAACACCTAATACAGTTTTGATTTCAGGAGAGTTCTTGTACTTTTAATATTTTTTTTAAGAAATGTTGACAATTTTTTTTATTTATTTATCCTCTGAAACTATCGAAATATATTTACTCACATCTTGGGATTATGTAAAGTGATCTGAAAGAAAGCCAAAAATGCAATAATGTATTCTTCAAATTTTAAGAAATCATCCCGATCCACTTACACATTTTGAGCCACCCTGTAGATAGCCACAAATATTTTCCTAAAATAAATACTAGGCCATAGTTTAGGTTGGCACTTAAACAAAGTTCCCAAGTTTTTTATTACCAAGTACTATTACCGGTCACTGTATAATAGAGTGATCTATACTTATACATACTCATTTCGCGATATGATTAAATGCTATTATTTATGATGCAATCAAAACTCTTTCGTGCAACTTCGTGGTTATAAATAGCCTTTATATGTATAACTTCTTTGCGGATGAGGTTAATTTTTTTGGATATAATATAACAAAAGAAGATTAACCCCCTATATTGGATTAACCCCGCATAGAAGTTGAAACCAATGCAATCAAAACTCTTTCGTGCATCTTTGTGGATGTATTTATTTCGCTCAATGGGCGAATTCGGCATATGAGTCCAGCATACATATATCAAAGTACTCTTTATATTTTATCTAGTAGTTAAAATATATATTTAGGTTTTCCAATTCAATTTTTTTGGAAGACAGGCGAAATAAGTTTAGAAAATAAATTTATAAAATGCCCAAAAATATATAATTTTAAGTTAAGACTGAGTAGCAGTAGTCGATAATTGAATATTTACAGGATGGAGAACAAAACTAAACTTCTAATAAAAAAATCCACTACTCCTTGTGTTATTTTGTTATTTAATACAATATCATTCTAAAGATCAAACATAACTAAGTTTACAGTTATATGCAAACATACCGGTGTTCAAATATTGTATAAAAATTCTTTGGTCTTCTAAAAAAATATTTTTTATATACTTTTCGTAAAGAACTCTAAAGAAAAAGTAGCTACCATTCTATCGAAAAAACATAGTATCTGCCTTTCAGTTCCAGATAAAAAGGATTTTAATGTTTTCTTCGGCGTTGAAGTTTCCCGATAATTTGAAAGCATCAAAAAACTAACCGCGTCCCAAAAGGATGATAGCTATTTGGAATTTATTTATAAAGATTTAGCGAACCAACAATTTAGTGGGCGAATAAATTTGTACTGAAAATCCGTTGCTTTTTCTGACGAAATTTATTATAAACCTTGAGTATATTTCAGCAGCCATTTTAAAATTATATTATTTACAATTACTATTTTCAATTTCTAATTATTTTTCTCTCGCAATAAACGCATATGCAAATAATTCCTAAATATTTAAGGAATATATGAATCGATGATGACGGCAGTCGGAGCATTGCTGATCCGACAGTAGCGGATACCGCATCTACAGGATACAGGGTGTCCCATTTTGGTTGAAATCATACGGTATCTCCGTTATAAGTAAAGATAGGAGCTTATTCTAAGGATAGGAGGATGCGGTTCCACTTGTCCCATCACCTGTCCCACTTTTTTGTCAAACGAAAGATGCTGTAAACAAAATTTTCATAGCACTATTCGGTTCTGAGCTACAGGGTTTTTTGTTAAAATTTGCAATTTGGGTCAGCCATCGTATCTCCGTTATTGTGGATGATATTGAGAAGGTGATAACTTCTTGTAGCACTTTTTACGTAGAATACAGTGGCGTCTGTTTTTCTATGAAAAAAATATTTTATAAAATATGAACTAAAATTAAGATTTTTTTCAAATAGAACACCTTGTATATCATATGATCATTTGTAATCATATGATCCATTTTGCTATGAGCTTCTCAAAAATGTGTATCACTCTATATTTACTTGCAATATTTAAAATATATAATTTTTTTATTAGTAGCTCGTGATAAATAACAAAAAAATCAAAATGGTATTTACTAAATAAAAAGTAGTCATACATACGATCTGGAAGGCCATCGTATGGGCCAATTGGTCCCAATTCACAGATCTGGGAAATGGTTGTTTAAAAAATTCTCATACATATTTTCAAAGTTGTGAGCGGGATCCCCATCTCGCTGAAAGTATATTTCACGTAAATTAGCTAAAGGAATATCTAAAATTTCCGGTACGACCACTTTCAAGATTTACAAATAGCGGTATAGAGTTAAGGTTTCCCAAATATATAAAGAATTTATCATAGGTTTTCAAAATAAAACAAAAGACAAATAGCAGTATACTTTTAATAATTCTTTAGATTATTTAGTTATTAATCATGGTCTACTAATAAATCAAATCTTTTAAATATTGTAGTAAATAGTGAACATAAATATAGAGTGATATATGTTTTTGACAAGCTTATGGCAATCCAGATCATAAATATAATCAATAAATATACAGGGTGTTCCATTTAAGTAAACATAACTTCAGTTCATATCTTTAAAAATATTCTTTTCGTAGAATAACAGATGTCTTCTATGCCACTGTATTCTACATAAAAAGTTATACAATAAACAGTTTTCACCTTCTCGATACCCTTAACAATAACAGAGATACAGGGGGGTCCCAAATTGCAAAATTTTCAAAAATACCCTATAGTTCAGAAACGAAGAGGGCTATGAAAATTTTGTTTACGGCATCTTCCATTTGCCAAAAAAGTGGGACAGGTTTGTGCAAACCACACCCTTCTATCTTCACTAATAACGGAGATACCTTATGATTTTAAGCAAAATGGGACACTCTGTACAGGGTGAGTCAACGCTAGAGTAAAGTCCATTATCTCATTCGTTTCGAGGTTCATACAAAAATGTTAAATATAAAAGTTATAGGGACAGTTAAGATACACATTTTAAAATTATTGTCGAGTTTACAATGTGTTTAAAAAAAGTGTGGCGAATATAACATATTTTTTTTAAATGCAACACGTTATTTTATATTTTATTTTTAGATTCTGCATAAAATTCCATAACTTTTATATATTAACTTATATCTAATAATAGTTAAATGTCATCAAAAGTTTTCAAAAATCATAATTTTTTCTCTCTACAATGTGGCTTTATAAAAATATGAAAATGTTTAACCGTATGTTTAATAAAAATAAAAGGTAATATTGATTTCTACATATAACTCTATTTAATCTATCGAAAGTTTTATAAAACCTTTCAATTATTCTGTTGGAACTTTTTCTATTTTGAACTGGATTATGTACAGTGCTATTAGATAAATTCTGTTTTAGCCTATTTCCAGAAACTGTCTTCAGATAAATTTCGCTCCCCCACACTTTGGATGCTTAAGCGTAAGCCCTCTTAAGTGAAATCGAGTGCGAAGTGTTCTTTTGCTGCTGAAAACCTATTGTGTCGCATCGCACTATATTTAGATATTGACGCATGGCCCTTTCCTCAGCCATTTGTTTCCGCTAAATGGAGCGGAATATCATGTTATAAAAGGAGATTTGTCATAAGTATGAGATTCAATACATAAAGATTACTTTCACTTCGCCCAACATTTTAACGTGAAATACCTAGTTTATGTAAAATTATGTTTTAAAATGCGATATTTTGTAAATGTAAATATTTGGATTTTTATTCTTTTAAAAATCTATGAATTTTAATCTCGAATCTCGATAACGTGAATATTACGTGCTAAGCATAAACAACCAATTTAATATTCAGCGTATTCCAGAAACGTAAACGTTAGTATTAAGCTTCTATAACTTGAATATAAAGAATATCATTATATAAAGGGTTAGGAGAAAAAGCAGGTAGGTAAGTCAATTTCTGCCCAAACTGAGAAAAGACATAATGTTCAAAATTATTGCAAACATAGTACTACTTGACTTGCCTGCTTTTTCCTTTATAGTATAACTTTGACGCCATATATATTATATCTTCTGACTAGGATGCTTGTAAAAATAAGATTTATTTTTCATATCAACATAGGTCCTATTCTACTTTGTTTCGTAGCTACAGGGTGTTAAAGTATTAATAATCTTACGATTTATTATAATTTTCTTTCAAGTACTTTTAACGATTCGAATGAATTTTGAGGGTAAACATTATTATAAGTGCTACATATTTTAATGCCTCAGGGGCGTGCATATGGGTTATCACTAGTGATGGGATAACTCGAGCGAAAATTCGCTCGAGTACTCGATTATTGAAATAACCGGCATCGCTCGATTATGAGCGATGCAATTGACGAGTTACGAGCGACGAAAGCAAGCGATCCTAGAATGAAATAAATTGAAATCCGATTTTAATGTGACATACTCGATAAAAAGCCGAGCGAATTTTCTACATACATTGCAAGTAGCAGATTTATACGGCGTTATCCGTTGCGCACCTGAGTGACAAAATTTTACGACCTACATCGACAATGCTTGATGTCCCTACAAAACTGCAATTCTTTCCCCATTTAACCGACTCTCTATCTTTAATAGTTTCCAATACCCATAGAGAACATTGTAGAAAACTATAAATATCATAAAGTAAAGTAAAAATCTACTCGATTTTATGTTATTAAATTAACAAAACCAACATTGACGCAACATGAACTTCGTTACTTACAAGATGTAAACTTACAACAATGTAACTACAAAGTTTTTTCATTTATTTCTGGTTCGTCAACGCTTCAGTGGTAACAAAAAATGTAAGAGAGACGGTTTTGGTAAATTTATTTAAAGTGTTCAACCACCGTTACTAACAAAAGTTTCTTCTACACTGTAAAAAAAAATGAGTGAAATTTCACTCAGATTTCACTCAATACTTTCTCAATTTCTGTCCACACCCGATTGAGTGAAATTTCCACTCTACAGAACCGAGTGAATCTTCAATTCTCAGAGTGAAAAGCACTGAGTGTTTTCACTCAATCGAGATTAGACGAAAGACTCTGTACTTCTTTTAAAACGCCTTTCTTTATAATCCACTCCCAGTTTCTTAAAGAATCTTATGATAAAAAAGATGAAAATATCTAGCAGCTTATTTGGCGAAACTTCATATATCGAATTAGTACATATCACAGAATATATTTAGTACATTTCCAACGATGGTAGTTGTTTAAGGTATCCAAAATATATGTTATTTGACCGTTTCACTTGACTCATCAAAATTCGAAGACAGACCTGACCAATATTCGCATTCACGAGGAAAGCTCTCAGACTGGAATACGCAGCGAATGCCCATTCACGACGAATGGTTTCAATGCCAACAAATGCTGATAATCTGAAAATTAATAGGTCAAAGATATTTTCCATTCGGCGTGACCTACATTCTCTGGGAATGCACGTCAGAAGGGTTTCTTCGCGAATGCGAACGAATGGTAACATTTGTCAGGTCTGTTCTCAGCTTTATATAGTAGCTAGACCATAATTGAATTCTCATATTCTCTTGATTGCCTTATTCAAAACACAGATATTTCTCGACCTTTGATTTCCTAATGATCACGAAGCTTTTCTTAATATTTGTGTAAGATCAGAATTTTCTTGGCTATTTATAATTTACTAGCGTGTACCAGCCACTTCGTTTGCGTCGAATTAATCATTTGTAATGGTGATGATAAAGCAATGCAAGAATTTCCATTAACATACAAACTGGATAAAATTTTCTCACATTTATGTCAGCATGAGAAAAAACAATATGGTTATATTATTATATAGTTTGCTAATATTTGAGGGGTAGTTTCATCTCGTTGGAATTTGACTTTCGAAAAATCCGTTTATCAAAAATAAGCTTTTTACGTCAAGCAGTTTAAGCAGAATCGTGGTTAAGAAATTACCCAACTTTTTGGAACATTCTGTATGATTTTTTTAAAAATTTCAAAATATGTAAAAAAACCAAATAAATTATGCCTGTCCAAGCGTTTTCCCGAAAGACTAACCGTTTTTTAAATAACAAATATTGTAACATTTGAGGGGCGTTTTCACCCTCTTGGAATTTGAGATTCGAGAAACCCCTCCTTATCGAACCTCTACACCCCACAGTCAATCCGTTTGCCAAAAATCAACTTTAAACGTCAAGCAGTTTAAGCAGAATCGTGATTACTCAATGGTCATATTTTATGAAACACCCTGTATAAATTTATAAAAAATCTTAAAATTTGTAAAACAACAAAATAAAATATACGTGTTTAAGAGTTTTTCCAAAAACTTACCGGTTTTTAAATAAAAAATATTTTAATATTTGAGGGATAGTTTCACCCCCTTAGAATTCGAATTTCGAAAAATCCCTACTTATCGAATCTCTACACCCTAAAGTCAATCTGTTTTCCAAAAATCAGCTCTTTACATCAAGCGCTTTAAGCAGGATCGTAATTAATCAATGACCAGATTTTTCGAAACACCCTATATACATTTTTAAAAAATCTTAAAATATGTAAAAAAACAAAATAAAATATACGTGTTTAAGCGTTTTTTCGGAAACTTGACCGTTTTTTAAATAAAAAATATTGTAATATTTGAGGGGTGGTTTCACCCTCTTGGAACTGGAATTTCGAAAATTCTCTTCTTATCGAACCTCTACACCCTAGAATCAATCTCTATGCCAAAATTGAGCTTCTTACGTTGAGTGGTTTGAGCAGGATCGTGATTAACCAGTATGTCAGTCACTTAAAGATTTTATATATTAGTATAGATTCCATGAGGGTTATCCCCAAATAGTAAATTTTAAGATGTCCTTATTGTGAAGAATTTGTAATCAGTGGTGTTCTTGACTAAACAGATTGTTGTTTGCAGTAGAGTTGGGCGACGCGCGACGTTGAGAATGTTACTTTGATAATTGAATATGACGTCAATGTCGTCAATTTCGGCACTTAATAATTTGGTACAAAAATTATAACTATAGCCAAAATAAAACGTCTTGTGATTAAAATTTTAAACTGTAGAATACACATTATTTATTAAAAACATATAATGAACATTTTCAGCTAAGCATAAGATATATTAAAATGATCTTTAATCTTCACGTCGCTGAGTCAGTTGAATGCTGAACCAGAATCAGAATTATCAGAATCAAAATTCCTTGCAGTATTCTCACCTACACAGTACAAATGTTTTAAAATATAAGCGAACCAACATTTTTTAATGTTCAATTGACACTCCAAGAGTATATATATAGTGTAAATCCACAGTTTGCGAATAATCGCTAAGTCAAATAATAAAGGCTTGTTTACGATTTTTTTTAAAAACGTGTTGCAGATATACTTGAAAAAATACAAAAGATTAACTAGTACTCGAGGGGTGTCTGCCAAGTGACTGTCAGCGACTGCGAAAAAGACTGCCTATGTCTGCCATAAAATTATAATACTACATTAGTACTGCTATTAATTGAACAAAAAGAAACAATAACCACCGCTTTTGAAATTTATAGGATAGCCTAAGTCAAATTAAATAACCAAAAATATTCGGACAAATAAAAAATTAAAAAGTAAAATATTTTAAGTTAACATGGTCTTTTGCTGCTAAGGCTAACCGCGGTTCCCAGTCTTATCATCGTCAATGGCCTACCGACTTATATTATATTAATATATTTATAGAAAGTAATAATATTACAAAACGTAATGTTCCCAAAGAAACTAAGATCTAAATCATATTTTAAATACTAATCTGACATAAGTAATTTAACCACTAAACGTAGAGTCTGTATGATATTATTCAAGACTGAAAATGTACAACATAAAACCAGAACTTAAAATTAAACTTAGCTGCTGTTCTTTTGACAATCCTGCTTCAAACAGTACAGCATGAGTTGGGACGTATCTCTGCACTCTCCCTCGGCTTTACTGTTGGCCAATACAACAAAAGAGGCCAGGATGAGGACACCATGAACCAATAATATTGCCCTATCGACTAGGCTTAGAAATAGGAGTAAAGCAGCATGGGGCTTATGCTACATCCATACTAAGGCAATCTATACATAAGATAAACTATGCGTGTACATAGGACACTCGTCCATGGGGCATCCGTACATAGGAAAACTACCCGTACATAGGACATCCGTCCATAGGACCCTAAAATACGAAACTCGTGTTAAAAACTACCCAGGTATAATAAACACGATAAACCCACATCGAAATACTTTCGAGAGCTTAATAATAAACCAATGCTTCTGCCCTTTCTTCCAATACACATTCTGGAGGACAAAAGGAAACCAACATGCCAGCAAATACCAAATACGAGTTGAGTTGAGCCATACGAGTTGAGTTGGGTCAATACAAAACTCTACCCTAAAAGTACGCAGTAATAATATAGAATCTAAAAGGGTCTACAACATATTATAAAATAATCAAAATCGGTTCTCCAAAATTTTTTCGTCGAAAAATTTCCTTGGCACCCCCCTGTCGATTTTGTCAAAAATTAAAATGTTTCAGATTGCAACTAAAATATACTTACCGATAGCTAATTTTACATAGAATCCACTGGCAAAAACCGCAGAATGATATATTTAATAGATTTCAAGCAATTTGCGAAAATATGCGAACAACTCTCAAAAACGAAACAGTTTTGTAAAGTACTCGTTTGGGTCTATAACATATTATAAAATAATCAAAATCGGTTCTCCAAAAGTTTTTCGTCGAAAAATTTCCTCGGCACCCCCCTGTCGATTTTGTCAAAAATTAAAAAGTTTCAGATTGCAACTAAAATATACTTACCGATAGCTAATTTTACATAGAATCCAGACAAAATCCGCTGAATGATATCTCTAATAGATTTCAAGCAATTTGAGGAAATGTGCGAACAAATCGATACATTTAGCGAATATATCGCGAAAAAAATGTGCAAATCTCAAAAACGAGACAGTTTTGTAAAGTACGCGTTTGGGTCTACAGCATATTATAAAATAATCAAAATCGGTTCTCCAAAATTTTTTCGTCGAAAAATATCCTCGGCACCCCCCTGTCGATTTTGTCCAAAATTAAAAAGTTTGAGATTGGCACTAAAATGTACTTACCGATAGCTAATTTTACATAGAATTCACTGACAAACACCGCAGAATGATATATCAAATAGATTTCAAGCAATTTGAGAAAATGTGCGAACAAATCGATATATTTAGCAGTGACTATCTCGAGAACAAAATGTGCAAAGCTCAAAAACGAAACAGTTTTGTAAAGTACGCGTTTGGGTCTACAACATATTATAAAATAATCAAAATCGGTCCTTTAATTTTTTTTGTCGAAACATTTCCTCGGCACCCCCCTGTGGATTTTGTCAAAAATTAAAAAGTTTCAGATTGCAAGTAAAATATACTTACCGATAGCTAATTTTACATAGAATTCATTGACAAACACCGCAGAATGATATATCTAATAGATTTCAAGCAATTTGAGAAAATGTGCGAACAAATCGATATATTTAGCAGTGAATATTTCGAGAACAAAATGTGCAAAGCTCAAAAACGAAACAGTTTTGTAAAGTACGCGTTTGGGTCTACAACATATTATAAAATAATCAAAATCGGTTCTCCAAAATTTTTTCGTCGAAAAATTTCCTCGGCACCCCCCTGTCGATTTTGTCAAAAATGAAAATGTTTCAGATTGCAACTAAAATATACATACCGTTAGCTAATTTTATATAGAATCCACTGACAAAAACCGCAGAATGATATATCTAATAGACTTCAAGCAATTTGAGAAAATGTGCGAACAAATCGATATATTTAGCAGTGAATATTTCGAGATCAAAATGTGCAAAGCTCAAAAACGAAACAGTTTTCTAAAGTACGCGTTTGGGTCTACAACATATTATAAATTAGTCAAAATCGGTTCTCCAAAATTTTTTCGTCGAAAAATTTCCTCGGCACCCCCCTGTCGATTTTGTCAAAAATGAAAATGTTTCAGATTGCAACTAAAACATACTTACAGATAGCTAATTTTACATAGAATCCACTGACAAAAACCGCAGAATGATATCTCTAATAGATTTCAAGCAATTTGAGAAAATATGCGAACAAATAGATACATTTAGCAGTGAGTATCTCGTGAACAAAATGTGCAAATCTCAAAAACGAAACAGTTTTGTAAAGTACGCGTTTGGGTCTACAACATATTATAAAATAATCAAAATCGGTTCTCCAAAATTTTTTCATCGAAAAATTTCCTCGGCACCCCCTGTCGATTTTGTTAAAAATGAAAATGTTTCAGATTGAAACTAAAATATACTTACCGATGGCTAATTTTACATAGTCGATATATTTGACTGACAAAAACCGCAGAATGATATATCTAATAGATTTCAAGCAATTTGAGAAAATGTGCGAACAAATCGATACATTTAGCAGTGAATATCTCAAGAACAAAATGTGCAAATCTCAAAAACGAAACAGTTTTGTAAAGTAGGCGTTTGGGTCTACAACATATTATAAAATAATCAAAATCAGTCCTCCAAAATTTTTTCGTCGAAAAATTTCCTCGGCACCCTCCTGTCGATTTTGTCAAAAATGAAAATGTTTCAGATTGCAAAAAATATACTTACCGATAGCTAATTTTACATAGAATCCACTGGTAAAAACCGCAGAATGATATATCTAATAGATTTCAAGCAATTTGAGAAAATGTACGAACAAATCGATACATTCCGTTTTTGAAAAATTTGATACATTTAGCAACGAATATCTCGGGAACAAAACGTGCAAATCTCAAAAACGAAACAGTTTTGTAAAGTACGCGTTTGGGTCTACAACATGTTATAAAATAATCAGAATCGGTTGTCCAACATTTTTCGTCGAAAAATTTCCAAAATGTTTCAGATTGCAACTAAAACATACTTACCGATAGCTAATTTTACATAGAATCCACTGACATAAACCGCAGAATGATATCTCTAATAGATTTCAAGCAATTTGAGAACATGTGCGAACAAATCGATACATACCAATTTAAAAAATTTGATTTTTTTTACCGATAGCTAATTTTACATAGAATCCACTGACAAAAACCGCAGAATGATATCTCTAATAGATTTCAAGCAATTTGAGAAAATGTACGAACAAATCGATACATTTGGCAGTGAATATCTCGAGAACAAATGTGCAAATCTGAAAAACGAAACAGTTTTGTAAAGTACGCGTTTGGGTCTACAACATATTATAAAATAATCAAAATCGGTTCTCCAAAATTTTACCGTCGAAAAATTTCCTCGGCACTCCCCTGTCGATTTTGTCAAAAATTAAAATATTTCAGATTGCAACTAAAACATAGTTACCGATAGCTAATTTTACATAGAATCCACTGACAGAAACAGCAGAATAATATCACTAATATAACACTTTAAGCAATTTGAGTAAATATGCGAACAAATCGATACATTTAGCAGCGAATATCTCGAGAACAAAATGTGCAAATCTCAAGAACGAAACAGTTTTGTAAAGTACGCGTTTAAGTCTACAACATATTACAAAATAATCAAAATCGGTTCTCCAAAATTTTTTAGTCGAAAAATTTCCTCGGCACCTCCCTGTGGACTTTGTCAAAAGTGAAAATGTCTCAGATTGCAACTGAAATATACTTACCGAAAGCTAATTTTACATAGTATCCACTGACAAAAACCGCAGAATGATATATCTAATAGATTTCAAGCAATTTGAGAGCATGTTCGAACAAATCGATACATACCATTTTTGAATTGATTTGATATATTTAGCAACGAATATCTCGGGAACAAAACGTACAAATCTCAAAAGCGAATCAGTTTTGTAAAGTGCGCGTTTGGGAAGACTCACCCTGTTTAATGTACTAGTGTAGGTAATTTTGAAATATAAATTTCGGGTAACTTAAACGACCATGTGACTTAACTTTTGTACGTACAGCTTTTTACCCTTCATTGATAAAAGGGTCAGTAATCTTGAGAAGAGAAAACTAAAAATAATGTTTACCCTAACCAATTTATGCTGATTATCATTTACTGATTAAGTAAAAGGGTAGAAATGAGCCAAATATACATGGTGTTCCAAAGAATATGTGCCATCTCTCAGAGTGGAACTTGCAGAGATTCCTCACATAAAAATAAGATTTATTTTTCATATCAACTTAGGTCCGATTCTGCTGTATAATGTTCTGATTATATTGTTCTTCGGAGTATTTTTAGCAATTCGAACTTTTTAGGTTAAAAGTTACTATATTTTAATGTTAAAAAAGTGTCGACATACTCATCAGGGACGTGCATAAGGGTTATCTAAAAAAAAATGTTCGTCACTGACTTTTTTCCCATGTTATCAAAATTGTGTAGACCGTTTAATGCTGATTACAATAATTTGTCTCTAGATATTTTGTTCATTTCGGTATCCTTAATGCAGGTCTCCTAGGCGCAATTATTGCATTAATTTGCCTTAATACATCTAATCCAACCTTTAACACTTTTTAATGTCATTTACTAGCCAAAGTTTTATAAGTAAAAGACAAAAAGTATGAAATAAAGTTCCTATTAACATAGGTGTGGAAATGCTTAATTTTAAAGTTACAGGGATGTTGATACTAATCATATATTAATATTGTAATTATTTGAAATATCATTATTTTTTTGAATTTTGTAAAGGAAAACGTGTGTAATAAATCTAAATAATATTTAATAATAAATTGGACTCAATAAATATTTTATTTTCATTTTAATTTTGCTAATCATGATATTAAGGAAATTGCGTTTATCTCATCAGGGGGGTGAAAGTCGATCAAGATTAACTTGCATTAAATGGCCTATACAATTTTGCTAACAAGAGAATTTGTAGTTAAATTATTTGTTTTGTTAATGTCTTTTTCTAAATTAAAAATGAAAGTTTCCTTCTGTCAATTATACAAAGGAAAACAAAATGTTGATTATTTCGTCAAAGTTTGAAACACCCTGTAGTATATGTTAGCAACGAAAGAAATCTAAAAGTAATTTTATCATCTAAGCGTATCTTTTCTCGATAGTTTGTTCTTTGATTCATCTCAATATCTTTATTTTTATTGGAGATATTCGCTTTTAAATATATATAATAAAAGACAGTAACGATCTACCCAATTTTAGCATTGATTTTGGGTCTTCATCAACACACTTATAAAATAGTGTTTACAGATATCTTTACAGTTAATGTCACTGTCATTGAAAAGTCATATTATTATTGTTTATTGGCGTTTACTTCAGTAGAGATAGTTTTAAGAACTGAAGTATCGACTGTTGCTGCTTTAATTGATCATGGTAGAGATCAACTTTTGGACTTAAAACCATATCCGCTAGAGTAACTGTACAACAGACAATGGTAATATTATTTTTTAAAGATAGGGACATTTCATAAATTATAAATACTATTCGGTAGGTCTGTTGAGTAGGACCAAAAGCAAAGGCATGGTTTTAATGTAAAAAATACGAAAAATTGTTAGTATCGTCTTCAAAAGCTGGAGATATTCGCTTTTGAAGGCTATACTAAAAGAAATACAGCTATTGAGATGAATCAACCTGACTATCGAGAAATGATACACGTAGACAATAAAATATAATTTTTAAACTCCTTTCTTTGTAAACGTACTCCACAGGGTGTTCCAAACTTTCTCCAATATATTAACATTTTGTTTTCTCTCGTATAATTGACAGACGGGATCTTTCATTTTTAATTTAGAAAATGATACTAAAAAGTCAACTAATTCAGCTATATTCACCAAAGTCGGTCCTCTAGAACACAATAATACTTTAAAATGCTTGAAAATTTTAAGGTGCCCGTTTGTCGTACCGGTGAGTGTAGTAAGTTTTATTCTCAAAATTTGACTCAAATCGCTAAAAGCACTTAAAATAAAATTATAATAAATCGAAAAAAATAAGACTTTAACCTACGAAACAATTTTTTTTTAAATATTTTTTTTTCAACCTGACCTAGGCTGATATCAAAAATAAATATTATTTTTACGCGAGGTATGTGTATAAGACGTTAAGCTGATGATTATGTAAATCTTATGTTTACCCAAAGCTGTGTATAATTTATAATATTTTTTATTTATAGATAGGCAGGTATAGATAGGTATAAAATGTCTATACATATGTATGTGGCGGATTCATCTCTCCAAAAAATCCTATATATGGGTATTTCGTCACTGCACTGCAAGAAAATCTACAAAATAAATAAAATTATTTTGTAGATTTTTTTTGAAGAGTTATTTTATTTTGTACTACCTCACCTAATCTAACACTTCTGCGTTAAACGCAAATGGAAACTACTTGTCAGAAGTTATGTTTACAGTTATACAAATTTGCCTAACAAAGAAAAAAATGCTTAACGTTTCAGAAAGTTTATCTCTTTCCGTCGTCGGAAGCAAAAAAAATACGAAGAATAAAGAAAAAAGTTATTTAAAATATTTAAATTCAACTACAGGGTTGTTCACCACATACGACACGGAGTATTGTAGCTAAACGATGAGATTTTTACAAATTGTAAGTTTTGGGTTCGATGAAGGACTATTAGAGGTACAATTTAAAAATAATTTTTCAAGACACAGAGTGTCCCAAATAAATAAAAAATATCAAAGTTGATTTTTTTTAAATGGAAGACCCTGTATATTATTACATTTTTAGTTTCTACGATTAAAATAAAGGTAAATTTGATTAAGGTTTATTATACTTAAACCTTACCGTTTTTGAAATATTTTCAATTTTGTGAAATTGCAGTAAAAATTTTAAGGCTTCATTTCTCCAAGGGTATCAAAGTTTTTAATACTAAATATTTACTGAAGCTTATTTACTGATCAGTTATTATGTTGCAATAATAAAAATAATACTACTTTATACAGAGTGTTTAAAAATTTATTTTAAATAATTATTAGCTTCAAACGACAATAACTTGTTTAATTTAAATGGAACACCCTGTATATTTTATGAGAATCAGATAAATAGCACAATTTAATTGTCTATCAAATTATATTATACCAGTTTTTACCTATCTCTTTAAGTTTCCGTAGAAAATGCATTTTCTTGTAATTTAGAACTTATTTATCAATATACCCATGGACTATTGACATTTTAGATTATTTTTAAAGATGTACCAAATTTTTAAAGAGTACAGATACTAATATTGTCGATATAATTCGTTTATTTCATTAAAAAATAAAAAAAAACTGTTTCGATATTTGTTAAAGAGGATCAATTAATTTGATTCCAGTATTCAAACTACATTAACTGACTGTTTGCGTTGATTAATAATAATTGCTCCAAATACTAAAAAACTTAATTTTGTATGGGCATTAGACAGTGTGATAAAAAGTAACACCTTAAAAATGATATTTCATTTTTTAATAAATGCTTATTTATAACAACAGAGACTTTAATTTGATAACTTATTATTATATTGATTTCTGACTCAAATCCACATCTATTTATAATAATTTATTAACGAACACAATTAAGTATGTAATTAATTAGTATATGGGCGGAAATAATGGTGTTATATTTAATTAATGGTATACTCTTTTATAAAGATTTAAATAGATTTAAATTCTTTTTGCATACAAATGGGCTAGTAATATTATCGTTTTGCTAAAAACGATAATATTACTAGTCTGTACATTTTGTACATTTGTTGCTTTAAAAACAATCTAAAATGTCAATATTCCATGGATATATTGATAAATGAGGTCTAAATTATAAGAAAATGCATTTTCTACGAAAACTTGAAGGGATAGGTGAAAAATGGTATAATACAATTTGATAGACAATTTAATTGTGCATCTGATTCTCCTAAATATACAGGGCATTCCATTTAAATTAAAGAAGTTATTGCAGTTTGAAGCTAATAATTATTTAAAATAAATTTTTAGACACTCTGTATAAGGTAGTATTATTTTTATTATTGCAACACAATAACTGATCAATAAATAAACTTCAATAAATATTTAGTATTAAAAACATTGATACCCTTTGAGAAATGAAGCTTTAAAATTTTTACTGCAATTTCACAAAATTGAAAATATTTCAAAGACGGTAAGGTTTAAGTATAATAAACCTTAATCAAATTTACCTTTATTTTAATCGTAGAAACTAAAAATGTAATAATATACAGGGTGTTCCATTTAAAAAAATATATCTTTGATATTTTTTATTTATTTGGGACACTCTGTATCTTGTAAAAATATTTTTAAATTGTAGCTCTAATAGTCCTTCAACGAACCCCAAACTTACAATTTGTAAAAATCTCATCGTTTAGCTACAATACTCCGTGTCGTATGTGGTGAACAACCCTGTATATACTTTAGTTTTTTTTTTTAAACTGATAGTTCTACAAGAACCGTTGACGTTCTGTTAAAATGACATTATATCAAGTTAAACTTCAAAATTAACAATAATTACTACCTGATAACAATTACTTAATAAGGTAAAACCAAAAAGTCCCAAACTTTCTGTATGATTATTTTTAAATTTTACGTATGTTATATTTATTTTAAAAAAAATATTTTATTTTTTTATTTTTTTTTAAAAAACATGACATAAATAAACATAACATAAATAAACAAAAAGAAAGAAGCAAAAATTAAGGCCTTGAAAACCTCTTGATAACATAAATATCCAACATACGTAAAATTTAAAAATAATCATACAGAAAGTTTGGTTAGGTTAGGCTTTTTGGTTTTACATTATTAATTGTTATCAGGTAGTAATTGATAATTTTGAAGTTTAACTTGATATAATGTCATTTTAACAGAACGTCAACGGTTCTTGTAGACGTATCTGTTAAAAAAAACTAAAGTGTTCTCGAATAGTTGAATTTAAATATTTTAAATAATTTTTTTCTTTATCCTTTGTATTTTTTTTTGCTTCCGAGCGACCGACGACGGAAAGAGATCAACTTTCCGAAACGTTAAGCATTGTTTTCTTTGTTAGGCAAATTAGTATAACTGTAAACATAAACTTAACTTCCGACAAGTAGTTTCCGTTTGGGTTTAACGCCCAGAAGTGTTTACAAAAAATAACTATTTTATTTTGTAGATTTTCTTGCGGTGCAGTGGCGAAATACCCATATAGGATTTTTTGGAGAGATAGATAGATATAGGTAAATCAATATATTTTCATATAATTTCTTAACTTTTGGGACTATCGTTATTCTACACTGTCTTTAAATAAATAATAATTTTATTAGCTATAGGAATTTCAATTAGAAAATATTAACAAAGAACTTAATCTTTATTCAAATATTTTATTAAGAACATACTTCTAAAAGTAAAATTATTAAAGGCATTTACATTCCGCGGTGAAGTTTGTTTAGAATAAAACTGCTGTATATTAAATTCCACAAATACCATTAGGCATTTAAACAGATGTTCTTAAAATAACAAGAGATTGGAAAAGAGGACTTTATAGAATCAACTTTTAAGATCAACCTCTTTTTGGTATTTTAATTTATATGGTGTAAATGAACGCAAATATTCGGTGATTAAAAAAAAGATATTTAGTATAAGTATTTTCATTTAAATTTAGACAGCACCTACAAAGTTATTTAGCATTATTTAGAGATTACCTTCACCGTTATATAATGAGTCAAAGTTACAGTATGTTATACACCATCTACTTATATTTTTGACATTTTTCTAAAGTACTCTTCTAGTACATGTTGTGTAAATTTTCTACTAGTACATGTATACCGAGTGCGTCTCAAAAGTGGCTCACCCCTATAACATTTTTATTTTTTCAGATAAAAATCAGTGGCGGCTCGTGGTTATTATTGTAGGGAGGTCAATATCTAAAAATATTGCTTTGATTTTTTTTTAATAATAATATTTATTACTCTTGTCAAATATCATATTTTTAATTTTTTTCTTAAAATTTTTATAATTTAATTGTGTTAATTCTTTTGGTAACATATTATATATTGTGGTAGTTTCTGTTGTTAGTTTTTGTGCAAGTTTTTTTTGAGTTCTCTTGACTGTTCTGATGTCTGATTTTCTTCTAGTTTCGTAAGTGTGTATTTGTTTGTTAGTTTTTAGAGAAATATTTGTTTTTATTAATTTATTTTTGATTTTGTGTAGAAGTAATATATTATGATATTTTATTAATTGTCTTATGTTTAGTTCTATTGTTTTTTGGTATACTTCTTCTGTTGGTGTTAGTTTATCTAAGTTAAATAATATTTTTAGTATTTTATTTTGTTGTCTTTGTAGCACGATTAAGTTTTTTTTCTGTTGCATTACTCCACGTATTAATTAAATATATATTCCTTGATGAAAACAATGCACGATATATTGGTTTCTTCATATTTGGTGATATTATGTTTTTAATTTTCAGGAGTGTGGCAATTGTTCTGGCGTTTTCTTTTTTTAAACTATTTATATTTGTGCCCCTTTTTAAGTTGTTGTGGATTTTAGTGCCGAGGGTAACTGACTTCAGATATTTCTTTTATGTTTTGCTCGTTTAGAATTGTATTTAAGTGTTTTGATTGCTTTTTTATATTAAATCTTACAAATTCTGTTTTGGATTCATTTATAGTTAGTGAATTGTTGAAGCACCACATTTCAAATTTCTTCAGATCATTATTTAGTTTCACTTGTATATTGTTGTAACCTTTGTCAGAATACACCATACATAAATCGTCAGCATACGCAAACATTCTACCAAAAACAAATTGTTCAAATAAATCGTTAGTATATAGAATTTATAGTAATGATGGCAAGTTGCCGCCTTGTGGTAGGCCATATGGAGCTATGCTACTATTGCTTTCTATGTCTCCGATTCCTATTATTCAAATAACTTTTTACTAGGTTGATGTAACTTCCAAATCCATATGAAATGAGTTTCTCTAAGAGTTTTTCTTTACTGACAGTATCGAATGCTTTTATCATATCAAAAAATACTGTAACGACCATATGTTTCTTTTCTATGCATTTTTTTATGTTTTCAATCAAGTCATATACAGCTGTGCTCGTGTCTGAAATTTTCTGGAAAGCATATTGTCAGGGGCGGATCGTGAGTTTGTGGGGCCCTGGGCGGAAACTACTTAGGGGCCTACCTAAGTACTCAACTAATAGCCATGTCAAAAAACTGTTTCTATAATGATATATTATTATTATATATTCTTTATTGCACAAAAAAAAACATAAATGTTACTTAAATCTACGAGAGTATTAGTTGTACAAAAGGCGACCTTATTGCTGTGATAGCAATCTCTTCCAGGCAGCCTTTGGGTGAGAGAGAAACCGAAATAGTGATATTATAATAAGAACAAAAAAAAAACAATAAAACAATTTTATTTATTTATTATGAGTTAGTAAAAGAAATTGATAGGTTGCAGTCACAGAAATTGACAGTTATTTTGTCATCACATTGCAAGTCTTTTGTTAGATCACAATTTATAGAAAGAAGTGATAAATTATTTAGTCAATGGTTTTACATTGTTGTCCTATATTTATTTTTTACATAGGACATCTTGGAGAAGGAGCGTTCTGCTTCACAGCTAATGATTGGCAGTGTTTAAAAAATCTTTAAAATGGTATAGCAGTTAGGGAACACGTCAATAAGTTTATTTTCATACATGAGCATAAAATGTCACTGCAAGAGGTGTACTCTGGCTTAGATTGGAGTAAGTACGATTTTAATTGAATGCACTCATTCACTAAATGCTCGTCTACGTCATCGGGATAGTAATCAATAATATGACGAGCAATTTCCAAATCTATGTTTTCGATATTTTTGTCTTGCAAATCCATTAAAAATTTGAATTTTTTGCTAGAAGTCTCATATAGACTTGGCTCCTTTTATTTAAATCCATAATCAGCTTATCCAACGCAACGTTTAACGTGTCTCTTTTAAATCTTTCTGCGCCGGCGCCATATACTGAGAATTCACCTGTAGACTTATCTGAACATTTTGGAGTAATGCGTCTCTTGTTTATGTCATTGTAGTCTATTCCCACACTAGTACTTAATTTTTTAGCTTTCTCTTCGTATTCCTTTAGCTTTTGATCTGATTGGTGTCGTATGTTGTTCTAAAAGTCTTTTAATGACACAATTAACTTGTTGCCTTCACAAATGTCTAAACCAGGGCTCTGTATTTTTTTTATTAACTAAATGAAATATCTCCAAAACTTCTTCCCAAAAGATAATCAAAATTTCAGCCTCAAGTTTCGCCATTTTATTGAATAAATTTCGTGCCTCTTTCCGGAAATCAACTTTCTCACTCTCATTTTCGGTGAAACTTTCGAAAATTTTCATAATGTCATCATAATTATTTTTTAAGGCTTTGACAGCATCATAGTGGCAAGACCATCTGGTCTGGCTTAAACTTTTTAACGTGAATTTTAATTTTATTTCACGATTCAACAGTTCCCACCTATGGGTCTGTTGTTTTTAGCGGGGTCTGGGGGCCTCTTGTAACCTCGGGGCCCTGGGCTGCAGCCCAAACAGCCCTTGGTAGATCCGGCCCTGCATATTGTGCTGCATTTATTATTTTATTTTGTGTTGCGTGTTCTGACATTCTATTGTGTAAACATTTTTCTAGTATTTTGTTCAATGCTGATAATAAAGTAATTGGTCTATAATTTTGTGTTTCGTTCTTTTTGCCTTTTTTGTATACTAAGGGTCGGCATTTCTTTTCTTGGGTGCCGGTTTTCATGTGTTCGAGGAGTACGGACAACACGCTTAGTAAAATAAGATGTACTGAGTAAAGACAGAAGGCGAGTATTTTCCCAGGTGCATGGAATCTAGCGTCAGATTAAGTAGTTATGTAATAAATACTTCGTATTTTTGCTCACTCCGACTTACTAGATTGCCATAACGCCTCACTCCTATACATGTAAACGCCGACCCAAAGGTTCGCTTGCCAGCGGGGTATAGGGATTATTGTGGATTGTTTTAGGTATTGTGAGTATATTTCTGAATTCAATATGTCATTTGTTAGTTTTAGGAGTATTGGTATTAAAATTTTCTTGTTATCTTTGAGTATATTATTTCTTATTTTATCAAATCCTGGTGCTTTGTTTCGTTTTAGTTCATTAATAATTTGTTTCATTTCTTCTTCTCTTATTTGTTTAATGTAGCATTTGTCGTAAGTTTTCTTAGTAGTTGTTGTTTTAGGTATTTCTTTGCTTTTTAATATTTGTTCTTCAGCTAATATTTGCCCTACTGTAGTAAAATAGTTATTTAATTCATTTGCTATATTTTTTGGATCTGTACTATTTATTCCATCATTTTAATAATTCCTTTAATAGTATTGACATTTTTGCTTATTAATGAATTCCCAAGTTTTTCTGCTGTCATTTTTATTTTCATTAAATTTTCTTCTGAAATATTGTTTTTTCGTTAATTTTAAAAGGGCTATTGTATATTGTTTTTTTTTCAATATATCTTATTTTTAGAAGTTAGTTATTTGGGTGTTTTCGGTGTTTCTTATAACGTTTATTTCTCTTTCTTATTTCTTTTATAACATTTTGAGTTATCCATGGACAATCATCTTTTCTTTTTATTCTAATAATGTTCATATTCCGGTCTATAATTTTTTCTATACTTTTCGACAGTTCCTCATAAGATTTAATTTTATCGGTCTTTAGTTCGGAGATCATTTTGTTTAGTTTTTGAATATTTCGATTTATTATTTCAAATTGTGTATAAGTAGGTCCTTTGGTTATTTTTGATACTAATGTTACTTTAATTAAATTGTGATCAGATATATTAGAGGAGATAATGTTTATTTTAATGGACTTATCTTTGATATTTGTGATAACATGATCAAGTATTGAGTTGTTAGAATGTTCATTATAACGAGTGTATGCGCATGTTTTCCTTTTATTCAGGATTTTGTAGTAACATCAATTTTAGAATCTTTGCAGCCTATACATTATTACTTTTATTTTATTATTTAACAACATTATTAAGTCACCACAGGTCACAAGCCTTACCTACGAACCCAGCTCTCCTCTAACCCTGAGCAACGGATACCTTTTTCTTTCTGTTTGAGTGATGACAGAAAAAGTCGTCACAATATATACGAGTGTTTGATATTTTTTCTTGTACTAGTTCGATTGTTATTATTTCTATTTTACTTATGATGCTGTTTATTTTTTCTTTATATTCTATTCCATGTTTAAGATATATTAGTATTCTACCTCCTCTCTTTTGGCGCGATCTAAATATTGCATTATAGCCATTAATGTTATATAGGTGTTCTTCTTCTGGTCATAACCATGTTTCTGTGAGTGCAATGATTTCCGGATAATTCTATATTTTGGAAACGTTTCAATTTATTGAAACTTGTTTCTAATGCTTCTTATGTTTTGCATTATGATGCTAATTATCTATGGCGGTCGTTGTTATGTTCTTTTTTGTTTTTATTATTTTATATTTATTGGTCTAATTTTTCGATATCTGCTAACTGTTTGATTTTTATTTTGTCGCTTGTTTCTGTTTTCCTGATATATACGTTAGCTGTCTAGTATCGTAAAATATTTTCCCGGTTAAAGTTGTTAGTTGTTCACTTTTGAATATATCGTTGTTCTTTTTCCTTGTGAATATATCATTGTTCTTTTTCCTCTTGTTTGTCATGATCGAATTTCTTTTCGTGCTTTCAAAATATTAATTTTTGATTGCTTGTTGCTTAGTGTGATTATGATAGGGTTGTTCTCGTTATTTGAATTTTTTCGGTAACAGTTTTGTATATTTGCAATGGTATTTGTGTCACAACTCATTTGTTGTAATATTTTCAGTACAACTTCCTTTATATTTTCACTTTGATCTATTTTATCTACTCCACTAATAACTATATTGTTTTCTATTTTTCTCTCTCCTGACTTTCGACAATTTTTTCAAGGGCTTTTAGTCTTTCTTTTAACATTTTGCTATCTTTATTTTGGGCTTTCAGTATCTTTTTCAGTTCTTTATTTTCGTTTTGCATTTCATCAAATTTTGTTGAGAGAAATTTTAGACTTTTCTGCATTTCGTTAAGTTTTTGGTAAATAATTGTATTTGAAATAGTTTCAGTGGCTTCCATTTTATCTTTATCAGGTACTTTTTCTGTGTTTTCCTTTCTTGTGCGCGTGTTTTTTGTTTGATTCATTTGGGTAATTTGAATTACAAATATGAAGAAAAGGAACAAGACAGGGACACTCACTTCACCCTAGCAGTAACTTTAATATTTTTACAGACAAATGGGAAGGTGTAGGCAACGGAGAGGGTATTTTATGTTGGGCAGTGTACAGAGGTAAAGAATGTAGGATTGATAAAACACGCAAAAAAAAATTGTACGACTATCGGTGTTTATACGATAGGCTGCTAAATTTAGTTAATTTGCCGATTTAAATCTAAATGCATTTACGTTTTTTGTTTTCCTATTGGGATTGAATTCCACTATACTACTCTAGGTTACATCACACAAGTTTAATTTTTCACTGTTATTTTGTTTTTGGTTCACTTATTTCACTGATTTTTTAATAAATCTGAGGAGCACTTTCTATACACGTCTACACGTATCGACAGTCGGCTATTTAATTTTTTAAGACGCGACCAAATTTAATTCGTTTCTTACAAGGTACTTGTACGTTTAGCTAAAGAAAAATAAATCCAAAAATAAATACAAATTATGTTAAAATGAAACCTACCCTTACATTTTTAAACAGTCTTTAAATCATAAAAATCCAGTCTTTACATGTCGTTACAAAATGTCCTTTACACAAATTTTCCACGGTAGGATTTAAAAGACATTTAAAAAATAATGTCACAAAAATATAAATACATATACAGGGTGAGTTTTAACCTATATGCATAAAGTTGGGAAATTTTGCTGATGACAAATAATGACCAATAATGAAAAAAAGAAGTTAGTAAAATATTTTTATTTACGGATATAACAAACTATTTGAAATAAAAACAAAAAACGTAAATTCAATTAAATTGAATGTGCACTAAATATTTTTTTCTGCAAACGTCAGTAAAAATGTAATTTTTAACGCATGCTGTCAGTGCTTAAAATGTGACATTATGTCACTGATGGTAAAAGTCAAAGAACAAAAAACGTAAATTCCATTAAATTGAATGTGCATTTACTGATAAAGTTGATAATTTAAAAAGAAAAAAACTCAAATTATTTCAGAATCTAAAAATATTTTACTAACATTTTTTTTCATTATTAGTGATTATTTGTCATCAGCAATAATTTCCCATTTGGTGCCCGGTGGCGTAGAGGTACAGGCTCTCGTCTACCAATCTCAAGGTGTGGGTTCGATTTCCACACCCGGCATTTCATCAGCCGACTATTTTTATTAAAATAAAAATAGTTTGGGTACCTAGGTCGACTCAGCCTTAATGAGTACTTGGGATTCACAATCCTGAGGTAATAATAGGCGGTTGAAGCGTAGTGCTAGCCACATTACCTTCCTTGTATACCGAACGGCTCTAGTATAGCAAGCTGTACCTTGCTACTCCCAAGGCGTTAAACGCTATATACGGGAGCTATTATTATTATTAATTTCCCAAGTTTATGCGTATAGGTTAAAAATCACCCTGTATATACATACACGTTTCTAAAAGTTTTATTTCACATTTTTTTATATTTAAGTCAATTCTTTTTCTAAACGTTTTTCGAAATTTAAGCAATTGTTTTCTTTTAAATACACGGTTTTACAAACTAAACACCATATGTTGTCTATTTGAAAACATCTATTCCAGAATCAATCAACAAGAGTTATAATATCAATCATTTATCCAGAATCAAAAAATTATGAATTATTACCTACACAAATTTTGCGCTGCATCTCAAACCCTCGGCTATGACAAAGCTACGGCAACTAAAACTATTTTTTTTTCGATATTAAAAATTTAAATATTGATTTACATTGACTAAACCAAACATTATACGCGATACGCGACAAATGATACAAAAACCTAAGTTGTTTTATAAGGTAAGTTTTTATAAACACCCAACTGTCCAAACGGCGAAATTTTTCCAGCGATATGAGTGAAATCCTGTAATATATTTATATAGAAATAATGCACTCGATATTAATTTCTTAATCAACTATATTAATTCTCAACTAATAAACAATATTACAACTTATAATAATAACACGCTCGGGTTTCTAGACAAAGACATAAACCGCCACTTTTTATATCGTCTGTCAGTAAACTACTAAATACAAGTGTATATAAAGTTACCTACCTTAGAAATCCTTTTATGAATGACGCGGTCAATGGCCAATATAAACTATATCTATCGCACCTTCACTTATTATATTTTCTATACGTAGTATACCTTACCTTGTTGGCGTCACGAGCAGCGGCAGTTGGAGTTTAATACGTCTAAAACATAGCGGGAACGAAGGACAAAATTAAATTTTGACCGGCAGTAGAGAAAATGGGTTAAATAAAATGTTTTCAAGCGAAAATTGGACAAATTGGGAATAGTTTTTAATCTGTTAGGATGAAAAAAAGTGATTTCCAAAAAGTATAATTTAAATATTTTTTTAAAAATTTTCTTCTGATTTGGGGGGGGGCATTGACCATTTGACCTCATGGTTAAGCCGCCACCGATAAAAATACGAGATTTGTGCTATGTTAGAATATGACATAAATTAGAACTAATTGACGTATTCAATTGTTTTTGGTTACTTCCTGTTTTACCGGAAATGGCTTCAACTTTTGATTTTGAAATGACACCCTCAGTATATTTCTGCTTTGTTCGATAGAAAATGACACTCTAAATAGAATGACATATCATATGTCAACTTTTTACATTTTCGCATATGGTTTATTTGAAATTGTAACATGCGGTTCATAACGACAATTTGACTCGAAATACCAAGTGTGTGGTACCAAATTATTCGTAAAAAAATGCTTTTTCCAAATATGCCAATGAGCCACCCTTGTTCCATTTGAACAAATTAAGATATTATTAAAAATACGATTTGGGTATATTTTAACAGGTCAGGACAAAACACGAAAATCATTAGACGATCAAATCTATTTTTTTCAAGGCCCCTTGATTAAAAATTAATGTTTTTAACACAGCCATGGCACTCTAGATTGAAATTTAAATACGATTTTGTTTTAGGCGAAAATGTCGAAAGTTTACGTATAATATGTCATTCTACTGAGAGTATCATTTTCTATCGAATAAAGTAAAAATATACCGAGGGTACCATTTCCGGTGAAACAGGAAGACCGAAACAGAAGACCAAAAACAATTGAATACGTCAATCAATCCGAATTTATGTCATATACTTACATACCAAATCTCGTTTTTTATCTGAAAAAAATAGAAAAGTTATAATAGTGAGCCACTTTCGAGACACACCCGGTATTTATATTTGGTTCATGGGGTAAATATTATAACTGAGTTTTTTTCTGCATATGCAGGGTATTAAAACAGTCACTATATTTGAAATACTTTATAATTTTTTTATATTTCGACTAATTTTAAATATTTTTTCTAGCATGTTATATGCTAGATTAACCAATCTAGAAACGTTGTTGTCTCTAAACATTTTATATTACAAAGGAAGGGAAAAATTAAATTAACTCGCTTAACAAGGAAAAATATAATTTTGTATTTGCACATACATATAATAATTAACATAATATATTAATTAATATATAATAATCACTCGTGAACATGTTCTCCCATTATACAGGGTGAGTCAGAAATATGTAAGTGCAATTAATTTCACGATTGGTACCTAGATCTCGATAAAAGAAACATATTTTCTCTTTACCGTTTTTCAAGTAAGTCCAGACTAACCGAGTTATTATTTTACTTTGAAAATTATAAAAAATCGATTTTTTTGCTTTTGTGAACCACTGGATCTTTTCTGGGTTTTCTTTTTTGTAAGTTTAATCCTGGTTTAATCTAAAACCTATCGTTTCATATTATCAAGATATTATGATTAACTAAAAATTTAAAAATTTTCCAAAATTTTGTTCAAAACTTTTTTCGTAAAAAAACTCCTAGACGTGTTTCTGAAGTCGAAATATACTACCCCTAAAAATTATTAACTTATTTAAGACCCACCCTGAATACTAATAGAAAAATTTATTATAAAAAAATACACTTAATCATCGAAACTAATGTCGTCATCCGCATCTGATGACTCGTGAGCGTGACCATCTACATATTGATATGATATCGAAAGATGCGTACAATTTATCTTAGATAGGAACTATCGAAAACAGGAAATTGCCATCCTATCCGATAGTCATGCAGCACTTAACGCGATCAACTCAGTAACCATCAATTCGAAGTTGGTCAAAGAATGCCTAGAGAAGCTTAACAAATTAGGCAAAGAAAATAAAGTCCTCCTACTCTGGGTGCCTGCTCACCAAGGGATAGAAGGCAATGAAAAAGCAAATGATCTAGCTAGAAAAAGAGCGAACACTCCACTAACTGGACCAGAACCGTTCTGTTTTCCAAACGGGAACCAACTGAAAGCGGAACTGAAGAATCTGGAAGACTCCATCCGTAACTTGGAATGGGTGTCCTCCAACGGTCTAAGACACTCGAAAAAGTTCCTTAGAACTTATGACCGAGAAAAATCAAAGGTTTTCCTTGATTTAAGTAAAAACAATCTTCGGATTGTCACGGGGTTTCTAACAGGACACTGTCTCCTCAACGAACACCTCAGTAGGCTGAAACTGAGAAACAACGGCGAATGCAGATTTTGTGGGAAAAATGGGGAAACACCAGAATACCTTATCACTGAGTGCGCCTAGACGACGACCATTCGTGCTATGAACCTTGCTACTTCTGATGTCGAGGATGGAGAGCTGGCCTCTGTGGAGCCGTCTCAGATACTGGCTTTTCTTAAAGCCCTGAGACTGTATGATAACTCGTTATAACTCAAGAAAGGGGAACACACAATAGATCTATAAGGTCGCGGTGATTAACTCCCCTCCTAAACATTCTACATTCTACATATTGATATGAAGTAAAGGTGAGCAAAACTGCGATTCTCCAATCACAATTGAAACTGCTAACGACTGTAACCTGCGATTGCGATTTTAATATTTAAAAATTGTACTAGGCTTTCTATTCAGAGTGCCACTTTCTATATAATAAAGTAAAAAAATACCGAAGGTGCTATTTCGTTCGTAGTTGTAGTCATTTTCGGTGAAACAGGAAGTGGTCGAAATGAATTGAATACGTCAATCAATCCTAATTTACATTTATATTTGCTTCTTCATCAATTTTTCCATCTCCTGGGTTGCACACGGTGCCTCGTTGCTTCGTTTTGCTTCCTGTTTTTTGTGTTTTGGGATCGGTTTCATCGCTTCCTGATTTCTTACCGTACTGATGAAGCCTGAAGGCAGTTACATCAGTGTACACTAGTGTAAGTGTGGTTGTGTGAGTGTGCGTGTCTGCACTGGTGTACACTGGTGTATACGCTTACGAGTTGTTGAAGGCTGAGCCGTTTAATCTTTTTCATCTTTTTTATACATTTCCCTCACTATTTCTTCCTTGTTCATATTGGTACCACGGCTAAGGGTATTGCGGCGGGTTGCTGTTGGCTACCCCCGCAGCTGTTCTGGACGAAGCCCGCAATCCTGGGCGACTCTGGGTCTTGGCTGCAAATTGGGGCTTTAGGCTCCCGTTTGCTCCTTTTATTTTCCATCATTTATTTTCGCTTCTTCATCAATTTTTTATTTTTCCATCTCCTGAGTTGCACACGGTGCCTCGTTGCATCGTTTTGCTTCCTGTTTTTTTGTGTTTTGGGATCGGTTTCATCGCTTCCTGATTCCTTACCGTACTGATGAAGCCTGAAGGCAGTTACATCAGTGTACACTAGTGTAGGTGTGGTTGTGTGGTTGTGTGAGTGTGCGTGTCTGCATTGGTATACACTGGTGTATACGGTTACGAGTTGTTGAGGGCTGAGCCGTTTAATCTTTTTCTTCTTTTTTATACATTTTCCTCGCTATTTCTCTCGGCGGGTTCCTGTTGGCTACCTCCGCGGCTGTTCAAATTTATAATTTCAGTCTAATAACTATTTAGTCAACATGTTTAATTTATGTCAGTGATGACAGGTATTGATAACTCCGATTCCAAATATCTCAAAAACCATTACTCGTAGCGATTTTTACCAAGAGACCTTTTTTACGTAAAAAGCGTTGCAAATGTATATTTTTTTACTCAGTAGTTTTATACAGGTACGGACAAAAAGTTATTACTCTTCAAACCAGTTAAAAAATATGTAGGTGGCGCCCTCTACTAATCGGAGTCATATTGATATCAAAATCAAATTTCTCATGTCAAAAAAACTCCCTGACACCAATTTTAATCCAAATATTGACGTTACTTCAGAAATTATTTGGAAAAAATCGAAATAAAAATGATATTTCTACACCCTGTATCTCCGAAACTACGCATTTTAGGACATACATTTATACGAACTTTTTTACCTATTTTTATCTGCAGAATACGCTGCCGAAGTTTCCGGAATACAATTCGGACCACCCTGTATATAATAGAAACATTATGAGATATAAAAGTAGTTTGTAAAAATGTAATAATATACTGGGTGTTCCATTTAAAATAAGACAGATGCTACCACTTTTCGAATGATGCGGCAACGCTGTAATGCTGACAATATTTTAGAAAGATGGAGCTAGTGACGGGTTGTTATTTAACTATCTGTTATTTTATAATAATTATTTACAAATAACATAACGCAACCGTTACTACTTTAAAAAAATAACAGATATAAAATAACGACACGCAGAGATCGACCGTTCGTGAAACGAAGTCGGCGCTAGGATCGAAAACATGTTATTTCGACAACCATCGATACAGGCGGCGAGGACATAACGGACAACGGAGTGGGGTATGCGCAACAGCGAATGTGGCGATGGTCGTGTTGGGCTTGCAACAGCTTAAAAATAATAGGATATAAAAGAAGCAGCTTTTTTGAAACAGTTGCGGGCATAACGCCTGGCGGTCGAGATAACAGGAGTGGGAAAGGAACGCTGCTGCATCGGTCGATTGTCGATGGAGGCTCGCAACGGGTTGGAGAATAACGTATAGAAAATAAGCAGTCATTTTAGATATGTTGTTTTTTAACCTGTTACGAGCATAACAGAGCGGTGTTTAGCATTTATTTTGTTTTTTTACATATTTTGAAGTTTTTTAAAAAATCATACAGGAGTTCCAAAAAGTTGAGTAATTGATTAACCACGGTTCTGCTTAAACTACTCGACGTTTAAAGCTTATTTTTGGCAAATGTGAGAAAATGTTATCCAGTTTGTATATTAATGGAAATTCTTGCTATGCTTTATCATCACCACTACAAATTATTAATTCGACGCGAACGAAGTCGCGTCGAAGTACACGCTAGTTTAAGTGTAAAATTAATTCGAACTCTAGTGTGTAGTTGGTTTACTTATGAAGAATATACTGTTTGACCAGCGGATCTGAAGCTACGGAAGGAATGCGAGAAAAAAAAATCGATATTGCCACGTTTACCTATAAAATTGCAAAATTGCCAGACATGAACTATACATTTAATATATTTTTATTATATATGTTTATATATTTGTTGTTTATATATTCTATTGTTTAGCATATATTCTGATTCAGTGGCGTGTTCTTGATCGATTTATTTTTCGGTATTTTCGGCAGCAGCTAATTTGTTTATACCGTTTTTCCGTTTTTCTCGAAAACTGCGTATACTAACAAGATCAAAATTTCAGGGATTATAGGGGTCCACTAGACTAATAATAATCACCCAGTGGCGTGTTCTTGATCGATTTAGTTTTCGGTATTTTCGCCAGCAGCTAATTTGTTTATACCGCTTTTCCGATTTTCTCGAAAACTACGTATACTAACAAGATCAAAATTTCAGGGATTATAGAGGCTCACTAGACTAATAATAATCACCCAGTGGCGTGTTCTTGATCGATTTAGTTTTCGGTATTTTCGCCAGCAGCTAATTTGTTTATACCGCTTTTACGATTTTCTCGAAAACTGCGTATACTAACAAGATCAAAATTTCAGGGATTATAGAGGCCCACTAGACTAATAATATTCACCCAGTGGCGTGTTCTTGATCGATTTAGTTTTCGGTATTTTCGTCAGCAGCTAATTTGTTTATACCGTTTTTCCGATTTTCTCAAAAACTACGTATACTAACAAGATCAAAATTTCAGGGATTATAGGGGTCCACTTGACTAATAATAATCACCCAGTGGCGTGTTCTTGATCGATTTAGTTTTCGGTATTTTCGCCAGCAGCTAATTTGTTTATACCGTTTTTCCGATTTTCTCGAAAACTACGTATACTAACAAGATCAAAATTTCAGGGATTATAGGGGTCCACTAGACTAATAATAATCCCCCAGTGACGTGTTCTTGATCGATTTAGTTTTCGGTATTTTCGCCAGAAGCTAATTTGTTTATACCGTTTTTCCGATTTTCTCGAAAACTGCGTATACTAACAAGATCAAAATTTCAGGGATTATAGGGGTCCACTAGACTAATAATAATCACCCAGTGGCGTGTTCTTGATCGATTTAGTTTTCGGTATTTTCGCCAGCAGCTAATTTGTTTATACCGTTTTTCCGATTTTCTTAAAAACTACGTATACTAACAAGATCAAAATTCCAGGGATTATAGGGGTCCACTAGACTAATAATAATCACCCAGTGGCGTGTTCTTGATCGATTTAGTTTTCGGTATTTTCGCCAGCAGCTAATTTGTTTATACCGTTTTTCCGATTTTCTCGAAAACTGCGTATACTAACAAGATCAAAATTTCAGGGATTATAGAGGCCCACTAGACTAATAATAATCACCCAGTGGCGTGTTCTTGATCGATTTAGTTTTCGGTATTTTCGCCAGCAGCTAATTTGTTTATACCGTTTTTCCGATTTTCTTAAAAACTACGTATACTAACAAGATCAAAATTCCAGGGATTATAGGGGTCCACTAGACTAATAATAATCACCCAGTGGCGTGTTCTTGATCGATTTAGTTTTCGGTATTTTCGCCGGCAGCTAATTTGTTTATACCGTTTTTCCGATTTTCTCGAAAACTCCGTATACTAACAAGATCAACATTTCAGGGATTATAGGGGTCCACTAGACTATTAATAATCACCCAGTGGCGTGTTCTTTTTCGATTTTGTTTTCGGTATTTTCGTCAGCAGCTAATTTGTTTATATCGTTTTTCCGATTTTCTCGAAAACTGCGTATACTAACAAAAGATCAAAATTTCAGGGATTATAGGGGTCCACTAGACTAATAATAATCCCCCAGTGGCGTGTTCTTGATCGATTTAGTTTTCGGTATTTTCGTCAGCAGCTAATTTGTTTATACTGTTTTTCCGATTTTCTCCAAATAGCTGGCACTACGTTACAAGTGCTCTGTGTTTAGACTCATGAGGTAGACGCTTGAAAGCTTCTTTTCTGTTTTCGTTTATAACTGGGTTAATAGACATTTAACAGATAAATGTTATAGAAAAGAGTTGTTTGAATTGCTTTAATTTATATGAATCCAACTTCAGTAGTTCATTTTTTTAATTTATTTAAATCTAAGTTCTGACGTCATAAAACGGCCAATAGTCAATTCAACCGGTAACTTATTCAGTTTAGTTCAGGACACTTATTTTTAATAGTATGGTGCTCTTGGAACAATATCTCCTAAAGCTGAATTTTTGTAGTTAGTTAGCCACTGTGGTCCACCTTAACATACTAAATTTTCTCTTCCCTCCGACCGTGCAAACCACCCCAAAACCGCCCCTAAAGGTACAATTTTTCAGTCTTTGCAAAATATCTCCAATACGGTCAACTTTATTAAAAAATTGGTAGTTATCAAAATTATTGCTTATAAAATTACCTTCAAAATGGTGTCTATAAGTGCATAATGTTATTAAACCAGTGGAGTGCAGTGGGGGCTTAAACCTCTAAATTTATTACTTTGCTCAAACGTATGGTATACACATATAGAGCAAATCTTAGTAATGTTCTTAAATTTATTTTTAAAACAATAAAGCATTAAAGCACTGTAAAATATATATATATATATATATATATATATATATATATATATATATATATATATATATATACCAGTAAAAAATGGCCTTTTCCTGTGGCGGGTAACAAGTACTTAAAAAGAGTTCCAAGTTTTAAAAAGGAGAGGTAATATGCAGTGATTCTAAACGATTTCGATTAAATTGACATAAACAAATTAGCTGCTAAAGGAAGTACCGAAAACTAAGTTAATCAAGAACACGCCACTGGGGGATTATTATTAGTCTAGTGGGCCTCTATAATACCTGAAAATTTGATCTTGTTAGTATACGCAGTTTTCGAGAAAATCGGAAAAACGTTATAAACAAATTAGCTGCCGACGAAAATACCGAAAACTAAATCGATCAAGAACACGCCACTGGGTGATTAATATTAGTCTAGCGAGCCTCTATAATCCCTGAAATTTTGATCTTGTTAGTATATGCAGTTTTCGAGAAAATCGGAAAAACGATATGATAGTAACCAATTGTTGCTAAAGGTAATAGTGCTAGTACTATCATAAATGAATTAGTTTTTTATTTTTTTTTAATTTTGGTTACCATTAGTATAATGTATACATATTTTATAAAATTACTCTAGGCGTGTTGATTTGAAATTATAATAATTAATCCGATATAAAAATATCGGTAATAATTTATTAACATAATGAAGCATACTTCGTTTTAGTACTATTTAAATATTAATAAAATTCTCCTGCAAGAAATTGTATGATTATTTCATATTAAGTTAAGTCGCCCGATGCCACTGGCCCTTCGGCTATGTTCGGCAAATCGGCCGCTATCTTTTGGCTGCTAAGTTCACATCAGTGTGCTTTAACTGCAACTTGCTATTTTCTTTCTAATGGGTGATATTATAAGAAAAATAAAATTTGGTTTATCGAAAAATAAAGGATGCATCATAGGCCTATCCTCCTCCTCCTAGGTGCCTTCTCTGTTGAGGTTGGCGATTAATATGGCATATTATGACTCTCTGTCCAGAGCTTGGTGAATAAGGGTGTTTCCGTCGGTGTTGGACCAATCTCTTATGTTACGTAGCCATGATTTTTTTTCCTCACTATGCTACGTTTTCCATCATAGGCCTATAATTGTTTAAAATTAGATGTATATACATAAAAATACAATTTTTTTAAGTTTATTGTTTAGGGGAGGTTATAAAGTATTTATCAAATAACCCAATGCAATAAGATCACGCTATAAGCAAAAAAATATATAAAAAAGTGTTGGTCGGCGTGAGATTTGAACCACGGACCATTCGCTCACGAAGTGATAGCCTCAGCCACGGAGCCACAGGTGCTCTTGCAAAATGCTTATAGCTAGGCATTACTTTCCGCCGACATGAACGACGTCAAAATATCTATTAACGGCATTTTAGTAGGCTACCGTTTAACGGCTGTTTAAGTACATCGAAAAATATTTGCACTTATTTAAGACTCACTCTGGATTTTAACGTTGCCAAAGTTTTCTGTTTTATTATTTTTATAGCGTTAACATACAACATATTATCTTCTGTATATCTTCTTTTTCTTCTTTTGCTCCAAATCCATTAATAGTATCCTTCAATGATCAACTGTATTGATGTAACTGTAGGAATTGACATTTCTCGTTATGTATAATGTGATCCAGATATGCTATTTAGCGGCGTTTGATTGGGTCCAGAGTTTGTGGTCTTTATTGATCATTATCAAGATGTCATCCTTTGTTCTGACAGTCCACGGATTCTTCATTATACGCGTATATATCCACATCTCGAATGCCTCAATATCGTTTATAGTGCATACCTTTAGTGTCATTTTGTATTTGGAAATTAATGTAAACAAACATAGTATGATCGGAAGTCTGTAATCGGAACACACGTTTATCAGAACACATCCCAATTGCAATGATATAGTCGGAACGCTCACTCCATAGACGCGATTCTCACTATATCATACCGTCACCGTCACGTCGCAACGCCAGTGCCGTCTCGACACAAAACATGAAGAAAATGAGAGATGAATATTACTACGACACGACGGCGTAGTTAAGGGTAGAGTATATATGTTTATTGTTGGAAATTTAAGAATATTTACCTCGATTCTACTAAAAAAAAACTATAAATTTTCTTCATTTTTTTTTCTTCGTTCTTTCATTTTTTCTTCAAACTAGAATTTTCTTCATTCTCTCTCTACCCAAAAACCATCAGGAATAATAGCTGACCATACTTCGGCCAGCTGGTTCCTCGGAGGTGGACTGTTTTTAGTTGATAACAATTCGACCTTCTTAGTTCAGTTATTGGGGATTTTTGCTTGGAAAAAAATCCGGAAGTTTTGCAACTTTGCAGGTTTATAGGTTTTGGGGTCCCTAACTAAAATCCATAAAATGCACATTTCCAGACTTGCCGCCGGCGCCGCCATCTTGCCAAGATGGGGCCCAAAATTGGTATTTTGCGAATATCTCGAAAACTATACGTTTTTCGCGAAAATTTGAAGAGGACAAAATTAAAGAGAATAAAATTTCCTATAAAAAAAGTTTTATGAAAATTTTCGCTAAAGTCAACCGTTTAGGTACAAAATCCATGAAAATTTTACAATTTTGCGTAAAATATGATATATTATGTATAGTCGATTTTCCAAAATCAAATGTCGATTAGGGTTCACTAAAACTAGTTTTAGCTTAGTTTCTTATTAGTTTTTTAGCTTAGGTTCTTATCGCTCATTAATTTATGAATAATTAATTTTAATTATTGAAAATGTGTACTTGTTTCCATACCACCCAAGAGGTAAAGTACATGGCGCGTTTATTTTAACGTGGTCTCCCCGGAGGCCTACTCCACTAAATAAATTAAAAAGTTTAACTTATCGTTAAAGCCTGACGGATCTGGCTCATTGATGTCAAAGTCGATCGTGTCTGCTGTGCTGGGCTCATCAGGGTGGTCTTTCAATACGTCCAACTCTTCATCTTCAGCCGCCAGAGGGATATCTACAGGCAAGTCCAACTCCTCTTCATCGGATTCGTCGAGTGACACTTCAGTGACGTTGTCACAGGATTTCCCATTTCAGTATGCACAAATCATTGAACATTTTAATCCTGCTTTTCTGCATCCGCAGGCTTTACCATAGTTGTTGGTTTTGCATTTACAGGATAAAAATGCCAATAGGGATTTTGGAGCTGGATCTTTCAACGTTGTGACTGGAGTAATGCCTGTTATTGTTTTCTTCCAACCCCATTCTTCGGCATCTTTGATACAACCAGACCAATGCTGAACCTGGTGGTAAGTTCGCAATGAATGCTGTCCAGCACGACAATTAATTATTCATAAATTAATGAGTGAATTAATGATACGCCACTGTTTCATGACAAAATTGTGAAGAAACTAAACTAAAACTAGTTTGGTAAACACTAATGGACATTTGATTTTGGAAAATCGACTATAATATATTATGTATATCATACTTTACGCAAAATTGTAAAAATTCCAGGGATTTTGTGCCTAAACGGTCGACTTTAGCGAAAATTTTCATGTAACCTTTTATATAGGAAATTTTATTCTCTTTATTCTTTTTTGCGAAAAACGCATAGTTTTCGAGATATTTACAAAATACCGATTTTGGGCGCCATCTTGGCAAGATGGCGGCGCCGGCGACAAGTCTGGAAATGTGCATTTTATGAATTTTAGTTAGGGACCCCAAAACCTATAAACCTGCAGAGTTTCAAAACTTCCGGACTTTTTTCCAAGCAGGCCCCTTTTTTGATCCCCCATGACTGAACTACCTCACTTTCTTGGGTTCGTCTTTATGATCGTCTTTTTCGAGATGGTGATGGGAACGATCACTATTCGTCTATACGTGGCGGGACGGTATAGTGAGAATCGCGCCATTATTGGACCTTCCTAAAGACTTCTCAATTACGTAACACGGTGTGTGTCACGTAACTCTTTGCTTTCTCTTTCCCTTTCCTTCCTCCTGGAGCAACACGTTTGAACTTGATTGGACAGTCCGAAACCAATGTGGGATACATAGCTATGGTGTTGTTAAATCTTTTCTGTACAATAAGGGTAGATGTTTACTTTTTATTTATATTATTTTTATGTGATAATAAAATTTTATATTTGTAGAAAACAGCTTGGCGTTATTTTTTCTTTATTGAAACTTATATGTAACAAATAACCTCCAACGCAATACGTCAGGTTATTACGTAAATATTCATCAGGTAGTTTTACACAATATAATACATTTACACATAGTCTATATTTCGCTAATTGGAATGATTCGGTAAAGCGGTTGATAGGGTCAAAGTACACTTAGACTAAGTCAACCACCCAGTGCTGCACTGTGATACATGCGCAGCACCAAATGTACTTGGTCCATATAACATTCCGTCTTAATCTGAATAGGTCGTTACAGTTACATGTTCAGATTAAAGCCGATGCACTGTATTTAAAATAGTAATCTAGTTATGCGCATGAAACATTTAGGGATTTATATAACTTTATTATTTTATATTTGTTAACATTTTAATGAATCATATTCTCTATTAAATAATTGCATTAAGATTAAACAAAAACCAATATTAAAATTGTACAGATAGTTCTCGAAGCGTTACTAACTATAACGAGACAGAACAAAGGCAAGAGGTGCGTCCACATTGAAGTATATTTACGTTCCACAGTTTCCAGAACTGTTCTAAATTCTCGTTAGCGCTAATGCTTTTTTATTACCTCCAGAGTATTGCTTGACATCCGTGTTTATTTACGATTTTATGTATTTATTTCCAGCGAACAGAATTACTTTTTTGCAAATCTCAGTAAGTACCCAAATAAATCGTTGACAATGAGATTAAGAAGAAAATTAAAACCCAATAAATTTCCGCTTTACTTTAAATAACATAAATATAAACGTTTTATTTCCCAATGTTCTAATTAATCATCTGTTAATAATGCTAACTCGACTAGCAATCAGAAGATCAAATCAAATAGCCTGGACATAAGTTTTACTAAAAATTATGTTATATAAAATAATTTGAATTCATACTGTTTATATTTCAGTGCCCTAAAAACAGTCGATTACAAATTTACTTAAGTAAAAATTATTACTAGTAAATTTTAAATGCTACAGATTATAGTATATTAATTTGGCCCTTTACTAATTAAAATCTATAAAAGGATTTAGAAAATACCTTGCTGTATCATACTTAAATCAGTCTAAATTTTTAAAAAATATATTGCAAAATGATTTATACATGTGCTGTACGCTACGACCTTCCGCATACAGAAGTAATAATAAATCCTGAAAATTTTTACATTCGGCGGACAAAACATTCTTGAAAATGATTCTCCCCTGGTTTTCCTCTATATTTCCACAGCGCACAAACAATTTATTATCCTACTATGACACTTATGGTTTATTTATGGAAACTGCCAACAAAATTAATTGGTGTCAACCGCAGGGCGCGATAATGAGCCAACTCCAATGAGAGTCTCCGTTCGGACAACGGCCACAAATGTGATGTAAGTCTATAAAACATATCTAGCCAGAGGCAATACGCGCCATGACAAAGGAGGCGACTCTCAACACTATATCTTTGTGCTTTTATCCTTCTCTTAGATATCTTAATTAAACATTATACCTTTCATTTTGGGTTAAATTTAAAAATATTAAATAATAAAATATTTAATAAAATCACTTTCTAGGTAGTACACTCAGAAAAAAAATGCATTGTAAAATGCACAATAAACCACGTTAAAATAATTAAATCGTTCTATGGAATTCTATTTACCTAATTGTTTGTTTCATAAACGATTGCTGATAATATAATATTGTTTTATATACATATAGTTCAGTCATTGGGGATTTTTGCTTGGAAAAAAGTCCGGAAGTTTTGTAACTTTGCAGGTTTATAGGTTTTAGGGTCCCTAACTAAAATCCATAAAATGCACATTTCTAGACTTGCCGCCGGCGCCGCCATCTTGCCAAGATGGCGCCCAAAATCAGTATTTTATGAATGTCTCGAAAACTATGCGTTTTTCTCAAAAATTTGAGGAGAGTAGAATTAAAGAGAATAAAATTTCCTATAAAAAAGGTTTCATGAAGAATTTCGCTAAAGTCAACCGTTTAGGCACAAAATCGCTGGAAATTTTACAGTTCTGCGTAAAATATGATATATTATGTATAGTCGATTTTCCGAAATCAAATGTCTATTAGGGTTTACTAAAACTAGTTTTAGTTTAGTTTCTTCAATTTTGTCATAAAACAGTGGCGTATCATTAATTCGCTCATTAATTTATGAATAATTAATTTTAATTATTGAAAATGTGTACTTGTTTCCACACCACCCAAGAGGTAAAGTATATGGCGCGTTTATTTTAACGTGGTCTCCCCGGAGGCCTACTCCACTAGATAAATTAAAAACTTTAACTTATCTGCACAAGCCCGACGGATCTGGCTCATTGGTGTCAAAGTCGATCGTGTCTGCTGTGCTGGGCTCATCAGGGTGGTCTCTCAATACGTCCAACTCTTCATCTTCAGCCGCCAGAGGGATATAGGCAAGTCCAACTCCTCTTCATCGTATCCGTCGAGTGACGCTTCAGTGACGTTGTCACGGGATTTTCCATTGCAGTATGCACAAATCATTGAACATTTTAATCCTGCTTTTCTGCATCCGCAGGCTTTACCATAGTTGTTAGTTTTGCATTTACAGGATAAAAATGCCAACAGGGATTTTGGAGCTGAATTTTTCAACGTTGTGACTGGAGTAATGCCTGTTTTTGTTTTCTTCCATTCTTTGGCACCTTTGGTACAACCAGACCAATGCTGAACCTGGTGGTAAGTTCGCAATGAATGCTGTCCAGCACGAGAATTAATTATTTATAAATTAATGAGCGAATTAATGATACGCCACTGTTTCATGATAAAATTGAAGAAACTAAACTAAAACTATTTTCAGTGAAGTCTAATCGACATTTGATTTCGGAAAATCGACTATACATAATATATCATATTTTACGCAAAATTGTAAAATTTCCAAGGATTTTGTGCCTAAACAGTTGACTTTAGCGAAAATTTTCATAAAATCTTTTTTATAGGAAATTTTATTCTCTCTAATTTTGCTCTCCTCAAATTTTCGCGAAAAACGCATAGTTTTCGAGATATTCACAAAATACTGATTTTGGGCGCCATCTTGGCAAGATGGCCCTCTGGAAATGTGCATTTTATGGATTTTAGTTAGGGACCCCAAAACCTATAAATCTGCAAAGTTTTAATACTTCCGGACTTTTTTCCAAACAGGCCCCTTTTTTGATCCCCAATGACTGAACTAATAATAAAAATTAAAGCATTCGAAATAAAGTGAATACTATTTTATCGGATATCAAATATTTAGTCCTTTTAAAATAAAAGTGTTGCTTGTCTATTTATTCAAATAAGACGTCCTTATAATAAATTTATTTTAAGCACGAGAGTATTTTATTTCTATAAGAATAGCTAACAGTTTAAAGACATTTCGGGTGGACTTTTGCCACGTGATTAGTACTCTCCAATAAAAAGTTATTCGAGATGGACATCGAAAGATGGTGTTTGGCGGGATTGACGAGATTAGCCCGATCAGCCACACATTTTTATATGATTTTGTCGCGTTCCATTATTTTGAATAGTACAATGGTATTTATTGTGTATGACAGTTGTTATTAACAAAAAGGGGAATTGTGTCGTTTACAGATAATGTCTCTTTATATTAATTTAGTGCAATATGGTAGAACCAAAGTTTTTCCTTAAAAGTGATGGAAATGATGTCGGGCCGAGGGCATTGTGATTTTGAATTTAACCCTGGACGAATACAACAATTCAAATTTGCAAAGTATTTTTTCGCTAGATGATGAGAATTCAGATGTACAGTAATACGAAGTCAAGCTAGGAAAATTGTTAAAAAAGTGGAACTTACTACTTCTTTGGGCATTCAACGATAATGTGTTTGACAGATATTGGAAGATTACATGTTTCACAAATGGGCTGATTCTGTCCTTTAAGGAGGTGTTGATGGGTAAGTTTCGTGTGTCCTAAACGAATTCTAGTGAGCACAACGAAATCTCTTCTAGGTAAGTTAATTACATTATTTTCAAAATAGTCCCTTTTGATTTCATGAAGCTTATTATCATTCATGTCTAAGTCCCATTCTAGTTGGATTATATTATCGATCATATGTTTGCCATAATTCTTTAGATCTTGCACGGAGAAAACAAGGTTGGTTTTATGAGGGTTGGGAGTTTTTGCAGCCAAGTAGTCAGCTCTGTCATTGCCAGGAATTCCTATGTGGCTCGGAAGCCAAAGGAAAGTGACGCTCTAGTGGTTAATATTGGCCTTCTGTAGAAGCATTTTGATTGCTATAACTAGTGGATGGTTGGAGTAGAAAGAGGAAATACTTGAAATGGAACTCATCTCTTATAGCGGGAGGTCAATATATGTTGAATGGCCTTAAATATTGCAAAAAGTTCTGCTGAGAATATTCCCGTTATGGGACTTAGTGAGAAACACATTTCTTTATCAAACGTATGAAAAGCCGCTCCAGTGTGCCTATCAGTTTTCGAGCCATCGGTGTAAACCAGTCGATGACTCTTATACTTCGAGTTGATGAGATCTTTGAATTGTGCTCTTATAGTGAGATGTGAGCATTCCTTTTTGTTGTGGACTTTGAGTGATAGGTCAAGCGAGAGTGGGTGCAGACTCCATTGGGGAAACATACGGGAGAATGGCGCAATATTGAAAGGAGGAGGCAAATCGATTGACAGTCTTTCCTTTATATCTACATAATGGTGGTGTAATGCTGATTGATACTGTTTGTATCTAGGTTTGATTTGGGGGTAAATAATTTTGAAGAATTTTTTGTGATTAGGGTGTTCCAGATTAACATGTAGACCAAACGCATATGCTAATAGGTGTCGTTCTCTAATATAATTTAGTGTGAGTTGTTCTGATTCACACATTAAGCTTGGTATGGGACTCGTGTGAAAAGCGCCCAGTGATTTCCTGATTCCCATGTTATGTACCGCGTTCAGCTTATTTAAATAAGACCGCGGTGCAGACGCGTAAACTTGAGACCCGTAATTGATTTTGGATAAGACACAAGCATTGTACACCCTCAAAAGAGAAACATGATCTGACCCCCAGGTGGTGCCAGATAGAATTTTAATAATATTAAGATTAGTTTGGCATTTAGAGATTAAGTTGCTGATATGGGTTTTGAAATTGAGAAGTGTGTCAAAGGTAATGCCAAGAAATCGTTGTTCATGCTGGGAGTTTATTCGTTCAGAGCCAATATATAGATTAACGGTCTTCGAGCAGTTTCTTTGGCGGGAGAAATGAACTGCAGCCGATTTGGAAGCAGAAAGGGATAAGTTTTTCCCCGTACACCATTTTGTAAGTTTATTTAGTGAAGTTTGTATGATGTTCTGAGTGTATCCTGCTTCCGTAGAGGAATGATATATTACGATATCATCCGCGAACATTCTGAGAGAAACCCGTTTATCCAATGATGATCTGATATCGTTCAAAGCAAGAAGAAATAACGTCGGGCTAATAGACGAACCCTGTGGGATTCCGCCATTGTGTGGGAAGATCTCAGAGGCTGCATGCCCAATTCGAACCTTAAAGAATCTATCGCTCAAGAAACTATTGACGAATTTAAACATATTTTCCGTAATATCGAATTTTGTCAGGCTATACAGTATTGTGGCGCGATCAATATTATCGAAAGCTTTATCGTTCGTGCTTGTCTTTTCCACAAGATGGGCATGTGGCTTCGTATTTACAGTATGTGGAAAGGTGTCCTATTCTTTGGCAGTTAAAACATTTTGGGTTTGGTATAAATTGTCTTACTTTACAGCGACGATAGCCTACATAAAAATATTCTGGTAGAGTTAAACTGTGTAGAGTAATAATGTACGTGTTCGTAGGTACAAGTTCACCATTTACTTTCCGTTTGATTTGGGTTATGTCAATCAGATTTTGTTCTGAGCATTCATCAAGTATTTCTTGCTTATCTTTACAATATTGCAGGTCACTACAGGATATGACTCCTTTAATGTTATTTAGTGAAGGATGTGTGGTAACTCTGCACTCTAAATTGCCAATCTTATTAATTTCAAAAAGTTTGTTTGCATGCTGCGGATCGAGTAGTTCAATTAGTAAATCGCCGCTTCGCAGTTTGCTAACATTTTTATACTTCGGAACTTTCTCTATAATATTTTTATGTATGACAAAACGAGACATAGTACTAAAGCTATCATAGTACTAAAGCTATCAGTTTCCAAATTTGGACGTATCAGAAAAAATTTATCATGTTTTGTGATGTCATCAACCTCACTAGACGAGTCAGATGTGCTAGCTCTAAATCTTTTATGATTTCTTGAACTCTGATCACCAGTTTGAGAAAAAGGCGCACTGGCCTGGTTATCCACCAGTTTTGCCTTGGAAGGTAATTTAGGAAAATCTGAAATATTCATATTGTTCCCACGAGCAGCTAGGGAAAAAAGAAGTCGATCCAATCAGAGCCCCGCTTGACCAGACAAGGCTAATTACTGCCAGATTTCGCCTGGTGTCTGACAGGAACCGTTCGAGACTCAACAGCAGAGCCATTCATCCCCTGAGCACGGTATCTAACACCTTAGGATTGCTATAATGCTAACATATAGGACAATACAGGACATCACAAACGGACTAGGGTACCTCGGGGTCGTCAGATCCCGTACAATGTGACCTTTTGGCCTCAAAGTCCCCTGAGGGATTTTTATATTAGAAATATTAGATTTTGTTACATCAAATATATCCGAAATATTACGTATACTTAATTCCTTGTCAATGTAATCCAATATTTTGCATTTCTTCAGCAAGAGTAATGTACTAATTTTTAGCAAAATTTCATATAGCCATATTTTTAAGCGGTATTGGTACCCCTGTAATTCAAAAAAAGACAATACTGCAAATTGTTATAACTCGTTTTTTTAATTAGGAGAATGCGGACTCTATGTAAATTTGCTTGAGAATTTTGTTAACGTCCGATGGAAAGAGGTAAAAATGTCAAATTGTCGGATTAACAAAATACGCCGAACATCTGCATTAGAGAAGTTCTATGTGTAAAAATTACATCACTTAACAATAAAATATACTCGTATTATGTGAAGTAAATATGATTAGATAAAATGGTAAATTGTGGTAAAGTTCTCTTTCTTCCTATTCGTATTATTCTAATTTTTGTTTCTTAAGTTATTAAATTAATGAGATAGTCGGGTAGTTTCATCTCGCTTCGCTGATTTTATTAGTCCCATACTCACTATGCGCTAATGCGTCGATTTAATGCAGCTATACATGCATAGTGAGTATGGTGTGATTCGTCGTTGCAATGCGTCGATGCAATTCGTTAGTTTGTTAAGAAATCCATCCATTCTGTTCGTTATACTTCTTATAATGATTCACTGAAAAACCGACGTTCCACCAAACCGCCGGCCGGCGTCGGCGCCGCACAGCTCATCACATTGGCGCACTATATCGACGCATTGATAACCCGTATAGCGCATAGTGAGTATGGGAAGTTATGCTAAATTACAATACCAAACAAGTAGCTCTATAAATACCCAATTTTTGTATAAACATCTAGTTTTAATCATCTGCAAATAATGTTAACATGGTTTTTGTTGCGTGGCAAGGTTGTAATACCGTTGCTTGATTTAATAAATTATATCCTATTAGAAATGTATGAAATATAGCCAGGAGAAAAACTAGCAATCAAATAAGTGTATTTTCAATAGTAATAAAATGAATATGTTATTATTATTGAATGGCTGTGATATATACGGCAGTATTCTGTTAGAATATTAAGTTATATTTGATAAACTTATTAAATATTATTTGACAAACTTATTAAACCGGAAAGAGAAATTAATTAAAATTCTTGAGAATTTTCATAATTACTATTGAGAATTATACAAACTTCTTTAGATTTTGAACCCAGTGACTTTAAAATAAAAAAGATAACATTTTGATTTAATAGAAATATTGTCAAAGAATTAAATAAACGATTCTGAAAAAATATTGGAAATACAAACAAAGAATATAATAAAATTTAAAAAGCTGAATATCTATAAAAATTCAGAGAGGTGAAAAGTTGTTTATGTAAATTTTTAGTTATTAGATAGCTTTGGCTAATACAGTATTTATAAAAATTAATTGATTTTTTTATTGCAGGTAAGCCGACTTTCCTATATGAAGAATTTTATTGGTATATATAATTATTCGTCGAAGTTACAGCAGCTGTGAAACTAATAATATCTGAGGTGAGTCTTAATGCTTAATTCAGTTTTTTTTACATTTAGTATTTTTTCAAATCAGTACAGTAAAATATTTTGTTATTTGAAGTCAAATATTGACTTTGAGAGTTAAACAAAAATAAGACACACAGAATATTTGTGGGTAGAAGAATTGATTAAAAATATAATATTTTTTTTCACACTAGTTTTATTAAAGTGTTGAAAGTGCTTTATTGAAAATACATACCTATTTATAATAAAATGGTGTACTTACAAGATTGCTCATTAACTCATTAGTAATGTATGTTGTTTTTAATGTAGCAATGTGTGGCATAATAACAATATAAAACATAATTGTTAAAAATTAATGTGTGATATTCATGTTTCGAATGAATATGATAAATATATTCTCATTATTTTGAAACTAACGTACCCTTGGTGATAATAGATTTTCCGTATTTTAACTTAATAAATCGTTTTAAAGAAGAATTTCGGACTTCCATTGTCTTTATTTATTTTTGATCAGCACAAAGTTTCGGTCAGAAGGATCAGTCCTTTATACTACAGTCAGGCAAATAAAAGCTCAGTTGTTTTAGGAATTAGATTAGTTTACACTTGATAACGGTCACTGACCCTTCTGACCAAAACGTTGTGTTAATCAAAAATAAATAAGGACAATAGAAGTCCGAAATTCTTTTAGTTTCAATACTGAATCATTGTTTAGCACATGCAAGAAAATCGTTTTAAAGTAGTTGTAATTATATAATTAATAACTAACATATATTTTTGAAGACAAAAGGGAATAGTTATGAAGTTATAGTAATTCAAATGTACGCAAAATATACCACGATATATAGAAACAGATTTTTTTAATATTAAAAAATGAAACTTTTAATTTAATATAGGAAATATAGCACTGGCGGACTAAGTCTGTCGGGGCCCGGGGCGGCAAAGCTAAATGTGGCTCCCGGTCTTTTTAGATAATGATATTTATCTAATGCACATTTTGTAAAAATTGAATGATGTATATATAATGGTTGGCAAAATTCAACTATTTATACAGGGTGTCCCAGGCTGAGCCTGCGTTTCTAGAGAACTACAATGTCTAGATACGATATTTTGTGCATATCATTGTTTCACAATGAGATCTATCGATTAAAAACATTTTCAATATGGCGGCACTGGTGACCCCATTTTTTATTACATACTTAAATTCTCTGTAAAATTTTATGAATTTTGATATTAAACACTCTATACCTAACGTTAACAGTTTTTGAGAAAAAAAATTATAATTTTTGGAGGAAATAACTGCCTGTCAAAAATATGTATATAGCCTAAACGTCAAATTTAGTGATTGCCAGAGCCACTGTACCATAAAGACAAGACATGTGGCTATCTATATCAAAAATTAAATTGTCCGAATGTCATATAATAATGGCCGCAGCTGTCATGGAATTGAGCCATTAAAAAATTATCATAAATCATTTTTTTTAAATGGAAATCCACTTTTTTATTTTACTCCTGAAAAGGCTTTCGTTACTTTCATTTTTAAAATTTGTTACTTTTTTACTATACATGTTTCTGCACCTAAAATAAATCGGTTTTAAGTTATTTAAGATTTAGCTTTAATGCGTATATTTTTCTTGATTTTAACTAGTAGCCTATGACAGTATATTATCGATCATCATTTCCAAGCTAACTTTGCGCTGTTTGTTTTTCGATCGTACGGTATATTATTAAAATATCAAATATTATATATCACTAAAGAAGAAAATACGAGATATATTTATATAAATACACTTTTTAAATTTTTAAGGCAGCAGTAGTTAATAGTTATAATATAGGAAATTCAAATAATTAATTTTCTGACAGATGGAAATAAATTGTCTGACTGTTTGACACTTAATGTCAAAGGAAGCTAGATAAAATTAAGAAAAATATACGTTTTCAAACTAAATCTTAAATCTTAAATTACTTAAAAACGAATTATTTTAGGTATAGGAATATGTCTAGTTAAGACGTAACGAATTGGAAAACCTTTTCACTAGTGAAATAAAAAAAGTGATTTTCCAGTTGAAAAAAAAATATTTATAATAATTTTTTAATCGTTCAATTCCATGACAGCTACCGCCATTATTATATGACATTTGAACAATTTAATTTTTGAAATAGATAGCCACATGTCTTTTCTTTATGTCACAGGGGCTGTGATATCACTAAATTTGACTTTTAAGCTGTACACATTTTTTTGACAGGTAGTTTTTTTCGTCCAAAAATTTTAAATATTTTTTTCTTAAAAATGCTTCCAGGGAAATACCGCGACAAAATATCCCCCGAGATCCGAGGGGCCCCTTCGCTGTCTCAGGCCCGTGGCCCCCGTTGTACTAAAGACTCCACTATTTCACTGCTCATCATCAGTAATAAAGCTAGAATACAAGTTATGCTGTGCATTGGTTATAATTTAAAATGTTTATTCAGTAAAAATAAATAATGAAACCATTGAAAAATAACTTTTTCTTAAAAATGCTTCCAGGGAAATACCGCGACAAAATATCCCCGAGATCCGAGGGGCCCCTTCGCTGTCTCAGGCCCGTGGCCCCGTTGTACTAAAGACTCCACTATTTCACTGCTCATCATCAGTAATAAAGCTAGAATACAAGTTATGCTGTGCATTGGTTATAATTTAAAATGTTTATTCAGTAAAATAAATAATGAAACCATTGAAAAATAACTTTTTCTTAAAAATGCTTCCAGGGAAATACCGCGACAAAATATCCCCCGAGATCCGAGGGGCCCCTTCGCTGTCTCAGGCCCGTGGCCCCCGTTGTACTAAAGACTCCACTATTTCACTGCTCATCATCAGTAATAAAACTAGAATACAAGTTATGCTGTGCATTGGTTATAATTTAAAATGTTTATTCAGTAAAAATAAATAATGAAACCATTGAAAAATAACTTTTTCTTAAAAATGCTTCCAGGGAAATACCGCGACAAAATATCCCCCGAGATCCGAGGGGCCCCTTCGCTGTCTCAGGCCCGTGGCCCCCGTTGTACTAAAGACTCCACTATTTCACTGCTCATCATCAGTAATAAAGCTAGAATACAAGTTATGCTGTGCATTGGTTATAATTTAAAATGTTTATTCAGTAAAAATAAATAATGAAACCATTGAAAAATAACTTTTTCTTAAAAATGCTTCAGGGAAATACCGCGACAAAATATCCCCGAGATCCGAGGGGCCCCTTCGCTGTCTCAGGCCCGTGGCCCCCCGTTGTACTAAAGACTCCACTATTTCACTGCTCATCATCAGTAATAAAGCTAGAATACAAGTTATGCTGTGCATTGGTTATAATTTAAAATGTTTATTCAGTAAAAATATGAAACCATTGAAAAATAACTTTTTCTTAAAAATGCTTCAGGGAAATACCGCGACAAAATATCCCCGAGATCCGAGGGGCCCCTTCGCTGTCTCAGGCCCGTGGCCCCGTTGTACTAAAGACTCCACTATTTCACTGCTCATCATCAGTAATAAAGCTAGAATACAAGTTATGCTGTGCATTGGTTATAATTTAAAATGTTTATTCAGTAAAAATAAATAATGAAACCATTGAAAAATAACTTTTTCTTAAAAATGCTTCCAGGGAAATACCGCGACAAAATATCCCCCGAGATCCGAGGGGCCCCTTCGCTGTCTCAGGCCCGTGGCCCCCGTTGTACTAAAGACTCCACTATTTCACTGCTCATCATCAGTAATAAAGCTAGAATACAAGTTATGCTGTGCATTGGTTATAATTTAAAATGTTTATTCAGTAAAAATAAATAATGAAACCATTGAAAAATAACTTTTTCTTAAAAATGCTTCCAGGGAAATACCGCGACAAAATATCCCCCGAGATCCGAGGGGCCCCTTCGCTGTCTCAGGCCCGTGGCCCCCGTTGTACTAAAGACTCCACTATTTCACTGCTCATCATCAGTAATAAAGCTAGAATACAAGTTATGCTGTGCATTGGTTATAATTTAAAATGTTTATTCAGTAAAATAAATAATGAAACCATTGAAAAATAACTTTTTCTTAAAAAATGCTTCCAGGGAAATACCGCGACAAAATATCCCCGAGATCCGAGGGCCCCTTCATGTCTCAGGCCCGTGGCCCCCGTTGTACTAAAGACTCCACTATTTCACTGCTCATCATCAGTAATAAAGCTAGAATACAAGTTATGCTGTGCATTGGTTATAATTTAAAATGTTTATTCAGTAAAAATAAATAATGAAACCATTGAAAAATAACTTTTTCTTAAAAATGCTTCCAGGGAAATACCGCGACAAAATATCCCCCGAGATCCGAGGGGCCCCTTCGCTGTCTCAGGCCCGTGGCCCCGTTGTAAAAGACTCCACTATTTCACTGCTCATCATCAGTAATAAAGCTAGAATACAAGTTATGCTGTGCATTGGTTATAATTTAAAATGTTTATTCAGTAAAAATAAATAATGAAACCATTGAAAAATAACTTTTTCTTAAAAATGCTTCCAGGGAAATACCGCGACAAAATATCCCCCGAGATCCGAGGGGCCCCTTCGCTGTCTCAGGCCCGTGGCCCCCGTTGTACTAAAGACTCCACTATTTCACTGCTCATCATCAGTAATAAAGCTAGAATACAAGTTATGCTGTGCATTGGTTATAATTTAAAATGTTTATTCAGTAAAATAAATAATGAAACCATTGAAAAATAACTTTTTCTTAAAAATGCTTCCAGGGAAATACCGCGACAAAATATCCCCGAGATCCGAGGGGCCCCTTCGCTGTCTCAGGCCCGTGGCCCCGTTGTACTAAAGACTCCACTATTTCACTGCTCATCATCAGTAATAAAGCTAGAATACAAGTTATGCTGTGCATTGGTTATAATTTAAAATGTTTATTCAGTAAAAATAAATAATGAAACCATTGAAAAATAACTTTTTCTTAAAAATGCTTCCAGGGAAATACCGCGACAAAATATCCCCCGAGATCCGAGGGGCCCCTTCGCTGTCTCAGGCCCGTGGCCCCCGTTGTACTAAAGACTCCACTATTTCACTGCTCATCATCAGTAATAAAACTAGAATACAAGTTATGCTGTGCATTGGTTATAATTTAAAATGTTTATTCAGTAAAAATAAATAATGAAACCATTGAAAATAACTTTTTTCTTAAAAATGCTTCCAGGGAAATACCGCGACAAAATATCCCCGAGATCCGAGGGGCCCCTTCGCTGTCTCAGGCCCGTGGCCCCCGTTGTACTAAAGACTCCACTATTTCACTGCTCATCATCAGTAATAAAGCTAGAATACAAGTTATGCTGTGCATTGGTTATAATTTAAAATGTTTATTCAGTAAAAATAAATAATGAAACCATTGAAAAATAACTTAAAAGCTAAAATAAATAAATTGAGTCTCAAAATATATAAAAAATAATAATTATTCGACATTTTAAACAAAGAAAATTACCCCTTGATTTAATTTCCTAAATAGAAAATGCCATTGACAATTACTGGGGCCTGATAATTGATAATTAAGTAAATATCTGCTTCCATTTATACTGGTTATAGTTGGCGTATATGGTTTGCATACTCCACCTACAAACTGCTTTATAACTACTACTGAACACATAGTGGCCTTGTTTGCGAACAGTTGAATAAAAAATTACTTATTAAGATTCGGAGGCCCCCTAAAAGACGGGACCCGGGGCGGACCGACCCTTCCGCCCCCCGCCCCTACCACAGAAAGCTTGAAAATTTTATTAAGTGAAAAACTTAAACTTTAGCAAACACTCAAGAGGATTATCAAGATATAATTTGATAACTTTAGTTTGCACTTTAATTTTTTTCTATTAACAGCTACCAGACATTTCCTAACAATTGAATTTAGTAGATATTAATATAATATATTAGTTACATAACAGTTTTATCATATGTTAATAATACTTCTACTTTAAGCTTTATTATTTCATAAAAATAAGAAAAAGCACATTAAAATGTGTCTTGTTAACCTTGCAAATTTAGTAGCAATTAAAATATCAAATATATTGGTTTTTTACATTAAAGAAACGAGGAAAAACTTTTGTAACATTAAAACTTTGTTAATATATATAAAAAAATTATATGTAATTAAACATGTTTTACCCAACAGCAAATTTATTTAAATTATTTCAGTATATGAAAACATAAAATAAGGTGAACGTCAATATTTTAACTGCGTATCTGTAAAAAAGTATCAGGGCCTCGTATTATTTATGTTTTAATGTTTAATCTTTAATGTTAATATATTTTACCAACAAAGGTAGGTGATATATCTCTTGAAACGTGTGGCTTGCCGATCCACGAGCCTGGCGCGCGAATCGCCGAGCCAGGACGCGCGAAGACGCGCCGCCTATACGCGCCAATGCGTATTTTCGCATTTGCGATCTCACGACGGTTATTTATGTTCAAAGTTAAATAGTTATTTTTTTGCTTTATTTATGAAAGTATAATTAGAGTATATCATATTTTCAGAAAGCCTATAACAAGGCAAATAATATAAAAAAATAATATACTAGGTGTCTCGTTTAAAAAATAGAAGTCAGATTTAGAAAATGAGAACCAACAGCGAAACTAGTTAACATCACTGGATTCTACGTAAAAAACTCAACAATACTGAGTTTTTATCTTTTCGATAAGATAAGATAACCGATATACGATGGAATCGAAAAATGCAACATTTTAAAATTTGCCCTGTATTTTAGGAACTAAAAAGACTAGGACAACTCTTCTTCTTTTTTAATTATTTAATTAATTAATTTTTCAATTCGCTCATAGTGCAGTTGATACCAAACATTTGATGATTACCATATATTACCATATAGGGGTTAAAAATTCACAGATTTTACAACATGCGCAACTATCATAGGCGTATTGAAAATACCAGACACAAAAGTCGGCGGTGGTCGGCAATCACCTGTTTTTTACATTTTATATTAACTTGTAACGTCGTTTGGAAAAGGTCAATAGAAATATAAAAGAACTAAACCTTGTTTGGAAAGCAATTTGACATTCGTGACGTCAGCATTCTGGCCGTATAACGTATCGCTAGTCGCCATTCGCAAATACCAGGGTCGGCATTACTGGTCTTGGGTGCCGATTTTCGTGTGTACGAAACGTAAAATAAGATGTACTGAATAAAACAGAAGGCAAGTATTTTAACAAACGCGTGGAATCTAGCGTCATATTAAAGTGATTATATAATAAATACTTCGTATTTTGGCTCTCTCCGACTTAGTAGATTGCCATAGCGATTCACTCCTATACATGTAAACGCCGACCCAAGGTTTTGCTTGCCAGTAGGGTATATTCCAGATACGTATAGTGAACAAGTGAACCGTTCGCAACGTTAAGTAATTTTGATATTTAATTTTTATCGTTATGGCTTTTTATAAAAGTGTAGAATTTAGTAAGAAAAATATTGATGATGGAGATGGACGTGTGCGGTTTGGTCACGATCATGAATGGTCACGATCACGGTCACTACACTATAGAAATGTGAGGTATGTATATACATAGAATTAATGGCATTAATTTGCAATAGCACCTGGAACCCACAGTTTCATTATGGAGCCAGATTAAACCCATCAGAATGAGTATTATGTTACCGTAAAATCCCGAATATTGGTTAAACATATAGTGTGACCAACGGATCTGTAGCTACGGGGTATCGGTAGGGGAACGCAGTTGTAAACAAAACACGCCCTATTTCATTCATAAAATAGGCATGGGCGTACGGTGTTATATGAAAATAATGTGTATCATAAATATAATACTCAGATTAATAATTTTTTTCAAAAAATTTTATGCTGTTTGAATCGTTACTGTTGAGTTAGCAGATAAACACTAAAAGCTTGTATTAAAGCTCCCATAAATATTTTGAATCATTTTATTATTGTGTTGTTAATATAATAGAAGAAATAATTACAGCTGGGGGTTGGAACCTTTGGTGTTACACAGCAAAATAAAACACTAAATCAGTACAATACACCAGAACACTTTTAATTTTACACTGGACGCACGTTTCGCTAACCATGTCTGCCATCAGCAGATGATCAAGACTGAGTCTTGAGGTATACATATTTATTTATATATCTGTACTAACTATATTTTTTTTCTATAATACATAATTTTAGATATAACTATTTCCAGCAAAAAAAATCTTGAAAATAGTTAACTTTGGAAGCGCAAACAAAACATAATTTTACTCACCAGTAGATCCAATATTGCCTATTACACCAAATATGGTATCGCTCCGCCAGCAGTTTTTAAAGGTTAGGTCATTGTCTACCCATATGTTTCATCCAAATAGATAATACTTGGCTATATTTTCGAATTTCGCGTATATATTTATATCTCTCTCTGCAATATAATGGGCCGCTCCATTAATATTTATCTGTTATTTTAACATTTACGCCAAAAAAATTCATTTGATTTTAATGACCCCCTAAACGTTTCCCTGCAAAAGGAAAATTCGATTCTTCCTGCAATTTTTGCAAAAGCTTTCTAATTGTGGGGACGAGTTTGAATTCGAGATAAAATCTATTTATCAAATTCCTGACCACTTCGAAAAAGTCGTCGAGCTTTTCGACAGCAGTCTCACGTGGTCGTTTCTTTCCAGAGCTGGATATCATTTTATCGGGGTTAGTTTTCAGCCTTTTTTTTATCTTCTGTGTGAATTTTTTTATAGCGGATACGCTAACTCCGGTATAACGAAATATCCGCTCAAGTTTACGTTTAAGCGGCAACTTAAGCGAACTCTCTGTAGCTTCTTTATCGCAAACCCTATTATGAACACAAGGAAATAAACCAAATGAGATTTCATCCACGTTATTATTAACTTACCTATATAAATTAGCTATTATTTCTCTTGTCTGACTATGTAGTGTCTTACCCTTAACAAATTTATTCATTTTAAAACACAAATATACGATCAAACTTGATATTAATAACAAGATAACAAAACAATAAAACACAACTTAACTATCAAATATACGAAAAATATAGGAATAAAGTTTAGGATAACCGGTATCAAATAATGAAATAAAGTAATAATGATCAAAAAAATGACACCGCCACTGGATATTTCAATAGTATTCAATATTCCTACTCTTTTCAGAAGAGACCGTGAAGTTGGGGATAAAGCAAGCGAATAGGAAAGGCGTAAAAGCCATGGCAACCACGTGGTAACAAATCCTGTGACGTACTCTCGCCAATCATGTTCGATGAATAGGCGGCTATGCCGGTTTGCCAATGATATCGTTGAAAAATCTTCAACATGCCAAACCAAACCAAACTTTCATAATAAGCAGATTATACAGAATGAAAGAAATAAGTTATTAAATAAAACATATGAATGAACAATATGAACTACGTTAAAATTCCTTAGTAATATACGTGAGAATATATGCTAAACACATTATATATAATAAAAATATATTAAATTTATAGTTCATGTCTGGCAATTTTATAGATAAACGTGGCAATATCGATTTTTTTTCTCGCATTCCTTCCGTAGCTTCAGATCCGCTGGTCAAACAGTAGGGTTACCCACGTAGGAGCCCGAAATATACAAAAAAGGTCAGTTTAGGTTAAGTTTAGATTAGGCCTATATTTTTATTAATGCAAAACCAACTAAAAACTAATTCTAATCTAACCTAAACTCACTCCCTCTTTTGCATATTTCGGGCTATTACCTAGGTATTTCTAGGTTTAACCAATATTCGAACTTACGGTGTAAATTTGTGGATGGCCCATAAATTTAAATTCGCCGTACAAAAAATAAGTAATAGTTACTGTAGATAAAAATAAATTAAAATATAGTTCCACGATAATTTAGTTTGCAACTTCTTTTCATCATACCTAATAAAAAACCGTAACCAAACCACTACTCATAGTATGATGTATACCAAACCAAACCACTACTCATAGTATGATGTATACCTATGTATTTTTAAACATCATTATGAGATTTAAGTATACATAGGTGCCCATAATATGAGTAGAGGTATTGACGGTTTTTTGTCAAGATGAAAATGTTGTGTGATATGAAAAAGCAACAAAATATATTATCGATTGCAGCAACTATACCTAGTTTACATTCAGTATGTCCAATTAATATAGAACATTATACCTATGCATGATTTTAAAAATTTGCTACCATTATATTTTGATAGTTGAGTTTTTGAAATTATTTGTTAGTTTCTTAAACAAAACAGACCCCTAATAATTCAAATCTTTATCATCCAAGACTTCCAAGAATTATAAAGTAATCTCACGTCAAATTTTTTTTTAAATTATTGGATGCTTTAAATGTTTGCAAAGTTAACAAAAATATTTCTTTGAATATCTTGCGTCATATCCGAAATTCAGATTGTGTGTGACACAACGAAGAGTCAACGTGCAACGTGAACGACAAGAAAAATGGCAAGTAAAAAATTGTAAAGTCTTAATTACTAATTACACAGTCCTTCCCTTGAGTTCTTCTGCCTAAAATCTATATTGCCTTTCCTAAGATTTTAAATATAAATGATTGAAACTCATACAAGTTTACCACAATTTAAAGTTAATAAATAACTAATTAAGATAATTATTTAATTATTAAATCCATAATTATATTAAAATATAACACTTATGAAGTTACTAAATATTAACTATTTCTACTTAATCCAGTAGCGTAGCGTAGGCCCCGCAGCACACGCAATGGGGGCCTCGTGATTTTGGGGGCCCCGCAAGAGCCTCCAATTTTATTTACTAAATACATATATATGTGAACAGCGTCCCCTACAATTTCCAAAAATGTTGTGTTGATTTATTTTTTAATGTTTTATTTTTTATGTTCCTTTATTATTTTTTTTTCTTGTGTGGAATAAGTTTTTTTTTGTTTTTATATTTTAAATGACTTGATATACGTACATAAAGCTATATTATGTTTTTAGTGTGTTTTTTTTATTTTAATATAGGGGTCCCAAAAAAATCTTTCGGGGGGCCTCACATTTGAAGTTACGCTACTGACTTAATCATTTAATAATTCTGATAAAAACACGCCTGATTATTTATTTTAGAAATCGTACGGGCTATAATCATTAATATGACTATATTAACAATACTTAAATCAAAATTTATTTGAAGGAATGCCATAACCATCATTACAATAAATTGTAAAACAAGTATGTAATAATAACTCGGAATAATTATTAAAAACTGCTCATCGCGTTATAGATGTCGGCGTCTTGTCTCTATTATTTTATTAGCCGTTTAGCTATAGTTTGATTTCAGATAATGCAGATTTTAATGTGCCATTTGTGTTTTTTTATTAGAATTATTAATTTTAGCATATTTTGTATACTCTATGAAGTGATTTTAAGAAGTGCTCCTGTTCATTTTTCAATTATTAAAGTGCCTATTTAGATACATTTAAAATTAATTAATTGGTGTATAGTACCGTATGATCGAATAAAAACGGCGTCAGCGATGGCTATGAAATGAAGATCGCTGTCATTTTATATGTAAATTTATATAGGAAATGCCATCGATCGTCATTTCCAAGCCAACTGGACGCCGTTTTTATTCGATCATACGGTATTTGTATTATGGGTTTGTTTATTTTTTATTAAATGTATTTGTAATGTAAATGTAATTTTCGTATTAAAATAAACATAGCTTACTAAATCACTAGCTAGCCATTTTTAAATACAGGGTGTTAATTAAGTATCTGGCCAAACTTCAGGAGGTGATTTTTTAGTGTTTTTAAGGTAAAAAGTTAATATAAACGTGTGTCCGGAAATGTATAATTTTAAAGATACAGGGGTGTGAATGTGTTTTCTAATAGACCTTTTTTATTAATATCTCCAAGATCCGTTGGCCGATTTTGTTGAAATTTCGCCGTGTTGTGAACTTTGATAAGTTAGCACTAATTAAATGATAATTATTTACAACAATATTCAAACGATAAAATCTTATCCCAATAAAAAATATTTGGCACCGCCTTGGATTCATTTGTTTTTACACCTGTTGGCGGTGGAAACCATGGAAGCTTTTTCTTTGTCCTAAGTTGTTAATTAAAAAAATAATAATCATATAAAAAAAATATAGGTCCTAATAGCCTAAATTTTATCCTTGTTTATAATATATACAAGGATTTTATCAAAATGTATTAGCAGATCCGATGAGACCCGAGTTATTATATGTTTTGGAACTTAACGATTTAATTAATTATTCCTTTTAATGCATCGATTGTGCGCATTATCCTACGCGCCAAGAAAAAATATTGCATTAGTCTAAATTTATTATTTATGTTATTCCGCTCTTTCACGTATAGCTTGCCCACTGCTTCTCATACGGAAAGAGTTAGATTAAAATAGCCCAATTAATTAATTAACAACCCATGCCTTGACGCATATTCATTTCTTCGATAATAATATCGGCTTTCCCAGACTAAACATCCATATCCATAAAATAGTTGGCCCACACACACTAATAAGACCTCATTTCGGCCTTTGGACGTCCTTGCCCTATTCAGCTATTGACTTACGTGTTGACAAGTTGATTAGGCAGGTTATTGAACTCATATCGCCTCTAGCTTGTTGTTTTTTCAAAGATGGGTCCCATATAAACGCGGCCAGAAGTATTTTCAATACTAAAACTCAGATATAGTCTCGTTCGATCAAGACATGTTGTCTGGAAATATGCATAATATCAATTATTATTCTTCGAATCTCCGATTTTCTATAGATATGATTTCTAGGTTACATAATCATCACATACCTACTGTGTTCAAAGTAAACAATGTTTTGTCGTATCGGCTATTAATGTGTTTATGTATATGGCCGTCATCCGGACGGAGCATACATGATCTATGTGAAATTGTTCTCTGTGATCTATGTGAATGGTACTTGTTCGAAGTCGCGGACGGCCCGCCCGCGCCCCGCCCGTCGCGGACGCTCCGCTCTCCGCTCCATCTGAAAGTGCTGTAAATCAGTTCATTTGTGATTGAACTAATCGCTGAGGGGTAACTAACTGAGGGGTAAATTGTTATAATATATTGTTATAATCATCGGCAACAATCTCTCAAATTGCCGCCAATAAATTAGTATAGCTAAACTAATTTTAAATAGCATAATTGCACATAAAACTTTATGAATTAACATTTCTATAGCTCCTGTAAAATTTAAAAGTATAAATTAAATATTATTAAAATACAATTATTATACACACATAAATCACCTCATCAAAATGTATCTAGTGCTCCTTACCCTCCTAGTAATAGTCATCATTTTTGACATGTTCTACACCCTTCGGGGTATTTGTATGTAACTTATATTATTATACTTAGAACTAATAAACTATATCTTTTTTTTAATTAAATTTTCTTTGACCAATGTAATATTTTTTTTTACTTAAAGGGTTCTTGGCTTTTTGTAAATATTAAGCTTTTTCTGGGTTTAGGAAGTGTTTATTACATAACTAACGTTTCGGTTCAGTTTTAACCTTTTTCAAAGTCTACAATAAGATATTATCAATAAAATACGACAGTGCAAAAAATATAAATCAAACTTAATTTAGAATAAACAATAATTTTAAACAATAACATGGTATAGAGATGTTTTTAATAACATGGTAGATTATATTGGGATACCCTTATTTATCAGTAATTTTTATACCTAATTAATATGATATTTAGATATTTTTTTAAGCTAATATCAAATTATGTATTTTTGCATTAAATGAAGTTATGACGCGCCGACCGACGATCCTCGCGCCGACCCATTCACACGGCGTGTGGCGCGTATTTTTTGTTTCAGGCTCGGCGATCCACGCGCCGTGTAACGGCACCTTTAGACAAGTTTCTGCTGGTATCACCGAAAAATTGAACGCAAGAACCACTGAAAATGTTTTAAGTGTAGTTTCTAATAGTCTAAGAGTTGGCTACATAAAAAACCTTATTATCGTTACATGGATAATTTTTTGATGGCTAATGAAATAGTCATGTCTGCCAGCGCGATCCTGGTGCTTAAGGCGGGGGCGGCCCGTCGAAAGAGTGAAATTTTGACACTAAAAATGTTATAAAGTACACGAGTTATAATTGCGAAAATAGCTTTTATTTATTATTGAAACGTGGAAAATTGTTGATAGACATTTTTCTGGTCGCTAAAATACCGACAGTCAACGCGAAAGAGGCATGAAATTTTAAAAATTATCTCGAAAATTATTAAAAAATGAAATTTGACGAATGAAAAAAAAATACGGCATACATGCAAGCCGATTGGTGGAATGTCATATATATTTATTTTAAAAGCGGTATGCAAAAGGGCAGACAAAAATATAGTGGCTAAATCAGCTGCAAACAGTTTTATCAAAAGCGCGATATTACTCTAGCACGTTCAGGAAACGCTCGCCGCCTCATCCATTTAAGTATAGATAAGTTATGTATACGATTATATTATATATATTTTTTTATTATTTCAAAAGGAAATATCATACATTTACTATTCTCTGTCTCGCTATTTGTATCTGACTCATCGTACTGCAGATCCCCGCTCTCACAAACGAGTCTTTCTCTGACTCGATATCTGCACCGTAAAATTTTTGTAGACTTACAGGTATTCAATTATACAGGTATGTTTCAATTGATAACGCGGCCAGTGTTTCCTGAAAACGTTTATACAGGGTAAGTCTTAAATAAGTGAAAATACTTTTAAGGGTGATATATTTCGACCCCAGGAACACGTCTATTTTTTTTTTGGCGCAAAAAAATGTAGAAAATCGTGCATTATTTTTAAATTTTCCTGTATATTTTAGAAAACTTTTTAGAACTGCCTGTTCACCGTAAAGTTACCAACGGTATAATTATTTCTTAACCTATCATGATTACGGCTTTACACTATGGCTACGACACTAAAATAATGGATGCAAGTACAGAAAAAAAACAGGTGTCTCCCAAAATTATTTAAAAATAAATCACTTTCTTTTTAAATTTTCAAACTTGAATAACTCCGTTATTTTGGACTTATTTGAAAAACGGTAAAAAGAAAATATGTTTCTTTTATCGAGATATACCAGCTCTGAAACTATTTGCACTTATTCAAGATGTAGAGAAATATCTGTAGTATCCCTGTAGGGTAATATCGCGTTTTTTATAACTGTTCCGCTGATTGAGCCACAACTCTTTTGTCTGTTCTTTTGTATACGGCTTTTTAAATAAATAAACATGACATTCCACTAATCGACATGCATGTATGCGATGATTTTTTTTTGTCAAATTTCATGCCTCTTTCGGGTTGTCTGCCGGCATTTTAGCCACGAAAAAAATGTCTGTCAACAGTTTTTACACGTTCTTTAATAATAAATTAAAGCTATTTTCGCAATTATAACACGTGTACCTTATAATATTTTTAGTGTAAAAAGTTTACCCTTTCGATTGGCCGCCCCCACTTTAAGCACCAGGATTCACTCTTTTTATATTGACAAATCAATATTAAATTAGCTTCAAAAGCAGATTAAAATAATTTTAAGCAACTATAGAATAAAACTTTAAATAAAGTTAAAGGATCAAAATGAATGAATTTTGCATGGTGTATAAAATAATTCAATACGAATATATTTTTAAATCACTTCGATTAAAAGGAAAAATAAAATGTTTTAAGATCTTTAGCGTATCGACTTTACGTAACAAAAGCAAATTTCTAGAAATTAAAATTATAAGCGTAATTGGCAATTGCGAAAAATATATCTTTTTAATTACGAATTTTATAAAATCATCAAATTAGCACTAAGGCGGTCATCCCACCAACAGGTCGATAATGCTGGTTTGATGATTCGACACATTGAACTAATAAATGAGGAAATATCATTGGTTGGAGTCAATAGTTATTAGTTCGAAATACCTGGTAACACTACCCCCAAGCCAGTGACGATGTATCTCACTGTGTAAGTAATATTTATCTTTATAATTAATTTTAATCCTGTATTAATGGAAATAAATGTTAAATCAAATCTCAACTTCTAACCGGAAATATTTAGTATTATAGTTATTATTTTATTTACTATATGCGCTGGGCAAGGGCGAGGGAACCATTAAGGTTTATATCCAGCAAAAAACGTGGTATTCTATTAAAATATAGGTAGGTTTTTACTGCCGTATGAATATTCGCAGTTTGATGGCCGATCAAATAGCCACGAGGGTGTTAGTGAATAATATATAAATATATTAGTGAGCTGGGGGTACCTCGGTATTAGGTGAGCTTTTCTGTTTGCTAATCGCAAATTACCTGTTCATAATTGAGGGATTTTTTGCATTAGATCGAGCCTGAAGCTCTAGACTGAATAAAGCTGAGTCTGATCATCTACACATTATTTTCCATCTCTAATAAACCCCCACAATCCATCCTATTACATCTTGGCGCCTAACGTGGGGCAGAGATTTACTTTAAAACTTAAGAAATGTTCGTTTTTCAGACAAGAAATGACATTTTTTGGTTACATATTAACGTCAGAAGGTTATCGGCCAGCGATCCACGACGAATACAAGCGTTAAATGATTTTAAGGTGCCTACAAATAAAAAAGAGATACAAAGTTTTTTAGGGTTAGCAAATTTTGATAGAGCTTTTTGCGAATAATTTTCGAGTATGGCCGCTCCACTATCAGCGTTGCTAAAAAACAATGTAAAATGGAAATGGAGCGAAGTTCAACAAAGAGCTTTCGAGAATATTAAAAGTAAAATCAGTGGAGCAACACTTTTGTATCATCCTCGTGAAGACGTACCGTTTTGTTAGTATATTGATGCTTGTGATACGGGATTGGGTGCGCAATTATTTCAGATAGTGGATGGTAAACACCACGCTATTGCTTGGGCATTGGTTGACCGAGAAACCAGGTATTATATAAATGAGAAAGAAGCGCTGTGTTTAGTTCGGGCAACGACTATTTTTAAAAGTTATTTACTCGGTCGAAAATTTGTAGTTTATACGGATAATGCTACGATTACATATTTGAGAACCTGTCGATTATTGTCGCCTAGAATTGCTCGATATGCGTTGGTTCTTCAAGAGTTTGAGTTAGATCTGGTGCATATTCCCGGTCAACAAAACTTAGTTGCAGATGCATTGTCTCGATTATCCGCCATTAGACCACCTACGCTAGAAGATAAGCATTTTAGGATACTGGCTGTAAACAGATTTTCCAAGGAATTTCATTATATTTAGAAATAGAAATATTGAACGTTTTCAGAGGGAGGATAAGAAACTTTGCGATATAATGGAAAAATTGCCGCAAAATCAGGAGCTACAAAAGAAATTTGTTGAAAGAAACGGAATTTTGTATATACACCAACAGAACGACGAATTTTATCTTTTATGTGTGCCTAAAGAGTTGGTGGAGAGGTTTACAATGGAGTATCACCATGCGCTGGGACATTTAGGCGCGTATAAAATTTGGTGCGCTTTGCGTAATGACGTGTGGTGGACAAATATGTATAAAGTGGTTAAGCGAGTAATAAAGTCGCGCGAATTATGTCAGAAAACTAAAGCGAGTAAACTACCAATTCTGAGTTTACAGTCCGTGGTTTCGACGGAAAAAAAATGATCTGATTGCCGTGGATTTTTTCGGGCCACTACCGCCCAGTAGGGGAGGCGTGAGATATATTTTGGTGGTACTAGACATATTTACTAAATACGTAACCTTTTATGCCATGAAACGCGCCACCACGACAGTAGCTTTGAATCGAATAACAAAAATTTATTTGGAAAAAATGGGAAATGTGAAAAGCATTCTCAGCGTTCAAGGAAATCAATTTCTGTCTGCCCGATGGAAAAGTACCTTAGAAAGCTTGGGTATTGAGGTAGTATATACGTCAGTGCGACATCCGCAAGCAAATCCGTCGGAACGGGTTATGCGTGAGCTAGGTCGTTTAAGCCGTGCTTTCTGTCAAGATCAGCATACTAGATGGGCGTACGAGCTTCCAAAATTTGCTGATTTTATGAATACTGTGGTTCATGATTCAACGGGTTACGCTCCTAAGGAGTTGCAGTTTGGAACTGACAGGGAAAGGTTATTGCCTAATTCTTTCCAGGGCCAACTTTCCGGACCCGCTGCTACCTATGAACAGAAGTTGATTTTGGCACGGGAAACTTTCTTGACAAAGGCTGTTCGCCGAAGAGCACAACAGACCAATTTCCGAAATGTTAAGTTTAAGACAGAAGATTTAGTTTTGCTTAGGGCCTTCATCAGCTATTAAAGCTGAAACTAAAAAGTTTTTGTTTTTGTTTGAAGGGCCGTATAGGATTAAAAAATCGGTTAGTACGGATACTTATATCTTAGTGAATGATAAAACGAGTAAGGAACGGGATATGTTCCATGCATCGCATTTAAAATTATACAATCAACCAGTGTTATTGAATAAGCCCGATCTAAAGGTTTAGACTTTAGACCGTTGTTGTTATTATTTTATTTACTATTGTTAAATACGGTGAATGCGGGGCAAGTGCGAGGGAACCATTAAGGTTTATACCCCGCAAAAAATGTGGTATTCTATTAAAAGATAGGTAGGTTTTTACTGCCGTATGAATATTCGCAGTTTGATGGCCGATCAAATAGCCACGAGGGTGTTAGTGAATAATATAATAAATATATTAATGAGCTGGGTATCCCGGTATTAGGTGAGTTTTCCTGTTTGCTATTTGCAAAAATTACCTGTTACCATAATTAAGGAATTTTTGTATTAGATCGAGCCTGAAGCACTAGACTGAATATAGCGAGTCTGATCGTCTACACATTATTTTCTATCTCTAATTAAACCCCCACAATCCATCCCATTACAAGCTTTATTTTGCTATGCCACTATACATAACCCACAAATTGGGGATTGACAATATCTCAATAATTTGTAACATAAACAACTCATCATAATTTTCTTGTGTGACGATTTTTTTTATTGTGCTTGCACATTGATCACCACATAAAATACTTTTTAATTCTCTCAGAATTAATTAGATAGAACACGATTATATTTTACATAGGTAAATAAATTTCGGAATATTACGGTTATTTCATTTTTAAGCCAATCATAAATTGCATTTAGTTTTCCATCGATTTTACGGAAATGATGGTTTAGTTAAATATTCGTATAAATTAAGTGAAGTCTGGAAACGAAATGCGATATATTCCAGCAAAGTAGCAGCAACTCGTTTGGAGCGAACAAGTTTTCCTGGAAATGTTTTCCTTTTTGATTTAGTTTACTTATTTTATCTAGGACGCGCCTCGTGCATTACCTTCCTATTTTATTATGTTGTCAGGTCATACATTAAAGGATATTTGTAAATAAGTCGACCGAGATGTCAGAAATATACACGAGAGTTATTTATGAAATTCTAGTAATATATAAAACGTTTTAAGATAAACATATCTATTTGTATATATTAGCAATGTTTAATAATGCGGAAAATATACAATAAATTTATTGCTTGAAATACATTTGACACATTTATATATCTTAATAAAAATATATAAATGTGGGTTTCATAAGGATTAATTTAAATGGTATGCTTAAAACCGTATGTGCGACTTGTATGTGTTCTAAAAAATCATTATATCAGATATCATAATTGAGATTTTCATAACTTTTATTTGGCCAAAAGTACTGCACATTTTATAAATAGATTTATAGATTCATGGTATTTTAAATATATTTATATAAATATATAATTTTTCCCTAAATATATTTTTTATTTATACATTGTTAAACTATCCTGAGGTCAAATTTTCTTGATATTTTAATCTATCTCAATATTATATTACTGCATATTATTCAAATTTTTAATTAGAAAATATCTAATTAAAACTCTAGTATAATATAAGTATTGTACTTTTCTCAACTGATTATTACATGATATATACAGGACGATTCAAAATTATTTTATGCGTTTTCTTAACTTTTTCTTAATAATATATGATAATGACAATGATAATTTCTTATGAAATTTATAAATTAGCGCTGTTATCTATGCTTATGAAAGTATCCAACGAATTCATAAGAAAACATAACGTCGCACCGCGCCGGTCGTATCGCCCGCGTCGCGCGCCTTCGTCGCTCACGCTTCGTTCTACGTGGTCGACAAAAGTGAGCGAGCGACGCGTGCGACAACAGAGGGCGATGAGCTCTTCTGGCGCGACTAATTTCAATAGCCTTCGATGCCGCTTCAGTCGCGCGACTCTCCTAACTAGGACAGCTTAGTAAGAACACGTTGTTTGATATTTATCACAGCGAGCGCGCTTTTGTCTCCCACGTAGGACGAAGCGCAAGTGGTGTCCAATATAGGTTTTAACATAGTGCAACAGAAACGTTTGTCAACAACGTTTGACAAACTTGCCAGTGCGTGCAACTTCGTGGTTATAAATAGTCTTTATATAACTTCTTTGCGGAGGGGGTTAATCTTTTTTTGGTATAATATAACAACAAAAGATTAACACCTTCCGCATAGAAGTTGAAACCAATGCAATCAAAACTCTTCCGCGTAACTTTGTAGATATAGGTAGGTATATTTAATTATAATCGCCATATTTCTAATTATTTCGGACATAGGCCGAATTCGGCATCTGCCTCCAACATGTATAATAATATAGTTTACAAACTTTTATTTTAGTATAATAGGTGCCTGGTGGCCTAGAGATACCTACAGCTCTCGTCTGCCAGTCCAAAGGTTGTGGTTTCGAATCCCACAGCCGGCATTTTATCCGCTGACTATTTTTAATAAAAACAAAAATAGTTTGGTCGACTCAGCCTTAAATGAGTACTTGGGATTCACAATCCTGAGGTAATAATGAAGCGTAATGCTAGCCACAATACCTTCCATGTATACCGAACGACTCTAGCATGACAAGCTGTACATTGCCTACTCCCAAGGCGTTAAACGCTATATACGGGAGTTATTATTATTATTAACTTTTATTTTCTTCTCTTTCGCCTCTTCGCGTATTATTATTATTATTAGTATCCCATATTACACATTATGATTACAATTTTATGGTCCAAATGGGGAGGGTACATGTTCAAAGAGCCAGAGATAAAAATATTAACTTAATTGTTTTCATGTGCTTTTGATTCCTTAACGCCCCTCGCACACTACGTTTTTTATCCATTCGTATCGCAACGATTCGAACGTCGTGTAAAAATCACCATAAAAATGTCTGTTAGCAATTGATATTTTGTTGGGATCGACGGCTCGTAGGTTAACGGCGTGGCGTACAAAATATATAAATAAACACTAAAATTGGCTAAATAAAATACCATTGAAATTCAATAAAATAGTGATAATCGTGATATTATCGCCAAACGCTCTTGTGCGTTTTCACTCTTAATAAATTCGATTACCGTTGTGGAAGGAGACAGAGTGTTCTAAGCGTCGGTTTTGATAGTTTTCATAGAGAAATAAATCGGACATAAATTAATTCGACATTACTTTTACCGAGTAGAGCAATATGACAGAAACTGGAAGGATTGAACCATTATCTCTGTTCATATTATCTTTACATTAATTTATTTTGACACTCTCATATGCATTTAAATGATAATATTGATAAATTATTATTAATATTGTTGCGGACCGGTGTGAACTCGACCTAACCTAACTATATGGCCCGCCCTCGGATGACCTTAACATCGCATTAAAGAATAGACACCGTAATGATTCATCGAAGATTCGAGAAGAATCGAGTTCCACTAGAATGGAGTAGTACATACGAGAACAATCGAAACCTTCTCTATGCACCTAACGATCTATGGACTATTCTAGAGATCTTTAGCTGTCGGTATAAAAGCCGGCGGCTGTGGCCTACAGAGGGCAGTTATAAATCGACGAGTGCAGTTGACGCGCTAAAATTCAAAATAAATTCTTAGTTATAAATCGTTTGTAAATAGTTCTATAAGTTTTTTACCGTTATTGTTTTTGTTAATTAGTGTTAAATAAATAGTGTTTAAATAAATTGTGACTTTCTATCCACACGGAACCGACGAAAAACGTAACAATATCTATACAATAACTTATATCAAAAATATGTTGAGCAACGCAAGATTTAATTTGTTGTCAGAGGGGGTTGGAAAATATCCTGTTCCCCTTATAACAGGAAGATCCCCATGCATGATGAGTTATAGACTGTATGATGAGGTATAGCTCAAGAAAGGGGGACACAATACATCCTTAAGGTCGCGGTGATTATACCCCCTTCCACTTATTGTACATCTTTTACAACGCAAGATTTATCCTTATCTTATCTGAGCCTTATGTACTTTAAAATATTTAATATTGATCTTCTAATTTGTTGAATATATTTTTGATTACAATCTTTATATGAAACTTATTAATACCCGACTTTTCCAATGAAGGTGTTTTATGTTTACTTTTGAATTACCTAATAGTTGTTGTAATTTATTATTAGCGCGATACAAAAGTTTATAATTGAGTCTTAAAAATATATCTCGTGATTTAAATACCTACTGCTAATGTAAATACTGACTACTATACACTACTAATTTAAATACTACTCTCTATCAAACGGTATTAAAATATAGTTTGACGTATGTCTCCACTGAAAAAGTCGAATTTGCAAAAATCGCAAATTTCAACATACGTCTTCTAATTATTTTATCAACTACTGAAGGATAATATCCATTGCAATCAGCTATATTTCTAATGTAATGTTTTCTGTTTCGTATCTTTCGTTGGTAAGTGGAAAACTAAGTAGCCTATGAACTAAGAAATTTAAACTAGGCGTCTTATGTTCAACACTCAATTGCAGATTACTCTACGCAGATGGTAGCTTTTTCAGAACTTAAAATTTAATACCACATTGAAAATTTCTCATAGGTAGTTTTCCGTACCAAAAATAAAAATGGAAAATGACAACTTTTCTCTAGGTTTAAAAATTGACTGCTTTTCCAGAAATTAAAACTACATTGACAACTTTGCATTACCAGACACATAGATAGTTTTTAATAATAAATATATTAAATAGAAAACGATAACAGTAGAAATTGATCTGTATTTTGTCTAGGAAGTTAGAATGAAAAAGGTTTGTTTTATGGCGAACTCAAAATCTAAAACACAATTTTTACGACAAATAATATCCTATATCGAGATTATGATCTCGAAGATGTTTCTATGGAAACATCTTTTGAAAACAATCTCTGTCAGTTGGCATCAAAGATATTTAAACTCGGGAGATACAACGATCCATTCATAAAACGCTCTAAACCTTCATCACACATTGGTTAAAATCAACGAGTGCGAGAGAGAATGGACAAAGAAGGGAATAGGGTATCGGCGCAACGGCAACAATGTAGTTGTTTACAAAGATAAGACGGTTGAGGTCAATTTCCAGTGGCGTGCCGATCGACCGACAGTATTTTAAGGAAATTAAAATAATTGTTTAATAAATTTAAAAAATAATAATAACACTTACATATTTGTCGCATTGTAAAAAGTTGAGGGAGGATATTAATAGGAAAAAAAATAAGTTGAGGGAGGATAGCGAAATAAATAAAAACCGGCATAATTTTTTATTATAAGATAGCTTTTCACATAAGAATAACGATTAAAAAATCAATAAGCTTTTTTTTACTTTATTTTATTAAATAAAATATCAAATTTTGGGTGTATTAGTAAATGCAGTTTCAATATCTTGTTCCAAACCTTGTTCATCTCCGGTGAATGAGACTCCCTCTATTAGCAATAACAAAATAAAATAGTTATTTTAACCTAGTAACACAATATTTTACAAAAAACTAATATTTGTAGACTTCACATATTTTTGATAAAAACTTTATTATTATTCTACTTTTATTATATACCTACATGAATTTTACAACTACTAAAATGTGTGTCTAAAGGGATCGCACCGCGATTAAAAAATCGATACAATGACACAAAGTACCAGAGTGGTGCGACCCCAAAAACAAAATAGAAATAAATTAAATTATAAAAATAAACAGAATTAAAAAAAAATATAATTAGATAAAAAAAGTGAAAATATAATTTGGATGAGCGGAGATAAGCAGAGAGGCATAACGAAACAGTGTAACAGGAACAGCAATCAATGACGGGCATATCAGAAGTACCTCGAAGTCGAAGAAATTATAATTTTTTAAATGATTTATTGTTATGAATTTAGTAAATGATTTTTAATTTGTTTTTTATAATCTGTAAAGGATTGAAATTTAAAGTTATTAGAAATATTATTCCACAAATGTGGCGCTATGAAACTGAAAGATTTTTGGAAGTTAGCTGTTCGGTGTTGGGGAATTTTAAAATAATGCACTTGCCTAGTCGAATGATCATGGTCAACGTAGTGAAACAATGAGAACAAATAGGGAGTCTGCTCTGTAGTTAAAATTCGATAAATGAATGTCATTAAATGAAATTATTACAAATCTAAACAAAATTATTTCATATTATAATGCAGTCATCAGAAAAGTCTAGCGATAATTTTAGAAAATCATAAATAAAATAAAATGGCGATTGCTTAGTAAACGGTTCTTCCCTAAGTCTTAAAAAATATTTAGTTTTTTTCCTCTGGTTTGAAAGGAAAATTCATATTGTTTATAAATAATAAAAAGTGCATGTGCAAAGAATTTCAATACAATAAAATGTAAAAATACAACAAAATGTAGTAGTCATAAAATTTATGTAATAAGTACATTAATTATATGTATGTCAAAAGATGTCCATTTACATTATAGCAACCAAAATTTAAAACAAAAGCCGTATTAAATTGTAACGGCAACAAAAAAGTAAGGCCGCAAAATTCCATTTTTGGTACACCCCAATAAAATTTTCACAAAAGGTAGGTAATGATTTGTCAAACCCAAGTGGACACCTAGATTATACTTATTCAATACCCTTTCTTAAAAGGGAAACAGAGATTCTTATTAAGTTATTAGTAATTAGTACGTACCACACACACACACATGTACCTTTTTTTATAAATAATTTAATTAATAAATATATAATTTAAAAAACATAATAAATTAATAAATATACAATTTAAAAAATAAACCTAAAAATAAATATAATTAAGAAATCTGCTATTTTTTATGTCTAGGTCCGCCTCTGATCTACAGAGAAGAGGATATAATAATATACCTAACCCTACTTATTTTTATTTACCGGTGAAAAGTTAAATTTGGATTTAAATGATACACTCTCTTGTACACAATACATGAATGCACCATATTTTCAAATTAATGTCCACAGAAGTCCACAAAATAACGCAAAAATACTATAATAGTACTGCAAATAAGGAATACGGAGCTTGATCGGCGGCATAGCAACATCGCAACAGGAGAATCTAGGAATTTTCATTCATCCTCGAAATCCGTTGTACTACGCCGGCATATTTCTAAGACTGACGTTGCTAATCTGCTTTTTATTATTAAAAGAAACACGATCATGATATTTTTATTCCATTATAAAATTTAAAATAGTTAAGCAGTTAAGCATTAAATGAAAAAATTGACGTTAGCAAATTAATGTACTTGATATATTATAACTGGTTGTGGTATTTAATCGAATACTAATACCAATATACAGGTAAATCTGGCAAATGTTTTTGGTGTAAGAGAGATGCGAAAATAAGGATAGAATAATGGCCGATGAAGGAAAAAGGTAAACAATTGTATATCTTGAGTTTAAATATCTTTGGTTGGCATTAAGATCAAAAGCACGCCAGAGGAAGAAATTTTATACACTCAGATGCAAAAAAACAAAACGAAAATTTTTTTTGTCAAATTTAAAGTGATATATTTGTTTACTTTTTGCCCTACTTTTATGATTTTCTTAGCAAACTCTATATAAATATATCTACTTTAATCCTCAGTTTTTTTGTATACTTTTTAAAAAAAAGTATTTGGCTGGTATTTTTTGGTATTTGTTTTTTACCTAAGTTTAAAACACCCTGTGCAGTAACTTTGTGAGTAAATTTACCTAACACATTATTTTTCGGTCAGGACAATGTCTTCTGGGCATTTTATATATTATACAGAAGCCGTTGCTGTTGTTATTATTAATATATCGTTAGGAATATATTATAGGTAATACACACCTATCGCCCTACGATAAAAGGGTTAATGGAACGTTTTAGACAGACTGGCCGAAAAAAAAATCGAAAAGATGGTAGGTAGTGGTAGGAAGCGCAAAACTACCGTTCTAGACAATCGATATATCAGAATCAATGCTTTGCAGGACCGTCATTTAAAAACGGTGCAAACAAGACGTTGGTATCAAGGCAAGAATGTTACTGTATTAACAGTTTGTCGAATCGCAGAAACATCAGATGTCATGTCAACATGGAACTGTCGATATGACATTACAACAAAAGTCACAAAAGTCACCTCGTCATATTAAAAATAACATAAAAATGTAATGATAATTGAAAAAATTGAAAATTGTTGGTGGCAAGTTCATTTCACTCTTAAAAATTAACCAAGGCATGTGTTGATACGAGGCAAAAACCAAATTGCTCATTGTCATGATTCTCACCGAAAAATAATGTTTCAGGAAAATTTACTCAGGAAATTATTGCGCAGAGTATTTTAAAGTTATTCTAAAAAGAAACCTTAGATTAACCTTATATTACAGTTGAGGGTTGGAACCTTTGGTGTTACACAGCAAAATAAAACACTAAATCACCACAATACACCAAAACACTTTTACTTTTACACTGGACGCGCGTTTCGCTAACCATGTTAGCATCATCAGCAGATGATTATAAACTGACTGAGTTTATAATCATCTGCTAATGATGCTAACATGGTTAGCGAAACGCGCGTCCAGTGTAAAAGTAAAAGTGTTTTGGTGTATTGTGGTGATTTAGTGTTTTATTTTGCTTTTTAACCTTATATAATAAGCCAACTACAAAAGTATATAAAAACTGAGCTTAACAATAATTAATTATAGTAGGTATATATTTATATACAGTTTGCTAAAAGAAATATGAAAATAGGGCTAAATATAAAAAAAATGTGGCACTTTAAATTTGACAAAATTGTTTTTCGTTACGTTTTTTTGCATCTGAGTGTATATAGTATTTATAGAACGTATTGTAACCAAAGAAAATATCAATGTCTTAACTCCAGTGTATTGCAATTAAATTGTATTTGCAATAATGAACGGAAATAAATACGTATGCTTGCATGGAGAACCTAAATAATTAATTATTATTAATTTTGGCAAAAAGGAGAAGCTTTTGTAGCAAACTACAAATACGAAAGTTTTGATACATTATTGTAATAATCTAACATACTTATTGTAGATCACGTGACTGAGATATTTACAAATACAATAATTAAGATTGAAATTTTATTTATTCTCTTTCAATATCTTACTATCAAGACGCCAATTGCATTAAAAACAATTAAAATGTATTCTGATAAAATAATCACTTCATTTCTATTTGCCCAATTCCAAACTCAATTCATATTGAAAACAAATAATAACCACTTTAGTTAATTTCAAATATAAAAGCTATATCGACTTTGTTAAATAAACTGGCCGATTATTTACATTGTAAATTCTGAGCCTCTTTTGTTTTAAGTATTAATTTGTTGAACAATAAAATAAATATATACATATACGAGTACAATCTACACTGTAGCTAAATCAATCTACACTGTAGCTAAATCAATCTACACTGTAGCTAAAAGTTTTGTTTTATTGTCGAGATAATGTTTTTATATAGTAGGGGGCTTCCATGCATTTTTGAGGATTTTTTTCACCCTCTCTCCCTCTAACAAGATTTTTTTTGAAAATATTTATTTCACATAAAATTCGTATAATTCTGGATAGTTTTTTTTATAAAACACAGTGTATTTATAAAATACTGGCATTGAGAACTTAACTTTAAAAAAATAAAACAAATATTCTTGGATTTATTTCAAAAACAGAATTTGCAATTTATGTTATTTTTATTAACCCTCAACGGCTACACTGAATAATTAATTTTCCTTTAGTCGCTACAGAGTGGTCTGGTAGACACATCTATTAAATTACAAAATTTAATAAAAAATTAAATGTTTTTGTATATCTATACTTTTATGAGTTTATATTCATTACATGTGTGTGTGTGTGTGTGTGTGTGTGAGTCGGTTAAAAATATATACACATAATAGAAACAAGAATGAATCGGCAATCAAACATTATTGTTACGTTTTTCGTCGGTTCCGTGTGGATAGAAAGTCACAATATATTTAAACACAATTTATTTAACACTAATTAACAAAAACAATAACGATTAAAAGACTTAAAGAACTATTTATAACTTATTTACAATTTATCTAATTATTTATCTAACAGAAATTTATTTTGAATTAGCGCGGCGATTGTAACTGTACGCGTTGATCGGATATTTATCTCCATCTCCTTCAGGTTTCGGGCATCGGCTTATATATAAGAGAAACAGACAATCCAGACATATCTCGAAAATTCTTAGCGGCGTTCTCGAACGTCGGTGGGCGTATGAGTCATAGCCGAGTGGCCAAGCCTAAGGCCGAGTTCACACGGTACGGGTCTGCAACACTGCCCCCTTCTTAGGTACATGCTCGTCCCGAGATGTACACGGTGAATGAAGGTATTTGCAAAGCTGGCCCCTGGTGCATTGAGAAGTCTGGTAGAAAAAGCAGTCTACAGTTTTCTCGCCCGATCTCAGCTTTGCGTTATAGCAGCAAACGAGGATCTCGATTCCCGTAAATCCAAACAAGACTTCAATCATGTTCCGGATTGTACGCCAACTCAAACCATCCAGTCCACACGCCAGCTTCGGAATGGCTAATCGTGCAATGTTGTTGCTTAGCAGGGCTTCTCTCAGTTCAATCAGGGTCTTCCATAGATTGAGATAAGTCGGGTACTCGGGGACCATTCCTTGGTGACCAGGTAGAAGATGTGTCTTGCTTGACCATGTGCATTGTCGGTTAGCCTCAAGACGCTTCCAACCTCTGGATCCTGTCGGCGTAGTTCTCCGACACGCCCAAACTCCTTATTGAACGTCCCAGCGATTCCTCTGGACATCCGCAAATCTCGGGCCACACAGTGAGCGAGCGAATAATCAGGAGGCACGGAAAAGAGGTCTCGTGGTTCTTCTTTGGTTACACCATAGCGAGCCTTCTCACTGCTGTATCGGGCTATGAAATCATCAAAGGACATCTCCGAATCAGGGGGATCAAAGCTGTAGGTTCTCACGGTCTCAGCACGATCTTCTATTTCGCCTTGGTAACGGCTCAAACGGTTGAAATGAACTATCGTCGGTTTTCCTTTTGGCAATTTTCTGATACGGTATACGACGTCATTAATCCTATCCATGACTTCGTATGGGCCTTCCCACGAGGATTGTAGCTTCGGAGATAATCCACGACGTCTCTGCGGGTTATATAGCCACACCAAATTCCCTGGTTGGTATCCTCCATGTTCAGCTTGAATGTCGTAGTGCTCCTTCATTTGGTCACTAGCGCTTTGAATATTTAGGCGGACTCGCTGATGGATGTCGTCCATCCTTTGGCGTAGTCTATGGACATAATCTTCTCCGGCGACATCTTCTCCCGGTCGGCAACCAAACTTCAGGTCACAAGGTAGGCGCACTTCCCGTCCCATAACGATGCGGGCTGGAGTTTGCCCTGTGTATTCTTGGACGGATGAACGATAGGCCAACAGGAACAGGTGAAGAAATTTGTCCCAGTCTCTTTGGTGGTCAGAGACTACTTTGGCCAAATAACGGTTGATGGTTCTGTTTATGCGTTCAACCATCCCATCGGATTGTGGATGTAGAGCCGTCGTCCTGGTCTTGCGGATGTTAAGGACTTCACAGACGCCTTGGAACAGATTGGACTCGAAGTTTCTTCCCTGATCGGAATGAAGCTCCATGGGAACACCAAACCTGCAGATCCATTCTTTAACAAGGGCATCAGCAATGGTGAACGCTTCTTGATTTGGCAACGCGTAGGCCTCGACCCATTTTCTGAAGTAATCCATTACTACCACAATGTATTTGTTGCCATCGTTCGTCTCTGGGAAAGGACCAGCCACGTCGATCGCTATTCGTTCGAAGGGACTGCCTACATTGTACTGGCGCATTGGGGCCTTACCGCGCTTCAGTGGCCCATTGATGGCGGCGCAAACGTCACATTTCTTGCACCAGGCCCTCACATCTTCTTTGCAGTTCACCCAATAGAACCGTTCACGCAGCATGCCAAGTGTCTTGGTAACACCAAAATGTCCACCGCTGGTTCCATTGTGAACTTCCTCCAAGACTTCCGGGATCCTCTTCTTTGGAATTAGGATCTGTCTTCTTTCTTCTTGTCCCTCTGGTCTCTCGATCACACGTGAAGTAGTCCGTTATCTATTACCAATGAATTCCACTAGGACCTAACACAACCCAACACCAGTACGACTTCACGTTCGGCGAATATCTGCAAACTTCCTCCCACGTTGGTCTCTGGTCCGCGTTTTTCCAGTTAATCACCAAGCCCAACTCTGGATCACTGACTTGGTCATTTGCAAGATCTTCGGTTTGCCAACTATCACCAACCACAGTCGTCCTTAAGACTTTCACTTCTTTCTCTTCTTTCCACTTCTTCTTCTTTCCGTTCTTTCCCTTCTTCCGCAATTCCAACAGCGAATCGGTCCCCCCTGCTTGCTCATATACTGATCCAGTACTTTCCGCACAATCCTTTCCACTTTGGAATCGTCGGAACTCTCCTCAACAGCCCGTACAAATCCTAGAGGCCTAGAGCATTCTTTCGCGGCCTCAAATTCCAGGGCACGTGCTAGGGCATCTCCCAGATGTGCTGGATGAGCTAAAAGAAGTGTTTGCCTTGTCTCGTTGTCACGTAAACCATCAATAAAAGCCTGTACAGTTAAGCGCTCCATAACATTTTCGGGCATAGCGGGGTACGCAAGGCGAACGAGGCGGGCTACGTCGGCTTCAAAGTCCTGCAGAGACTCATTTGACTTTTGAATGCGATTTTTTAGCTGGGAATGATAGACATGTTCCAAATGAGCTTGGCCGTACCTCATTTCTAAATGTTGTACCAATTGCTGATAATCTCCCTGTTCCGATGGTGACAGTGTCTGCAGGATGTCAGTCGCATCTCCTCGCAGTGCGACAGTCAAAGCGGTAGCCTTTTCAGCGATTATCCATCCGTTCGCTCTCGCAGCGGCTTCAAATTGGCAAAAATAATTGGCCCAAGCTGTTTTTCAGTCAAACTGTGGAGGCTTAATAACTGACTTTGAGATATACTTATTTTCGACTAGTTTCGGTGCCTCCGATGTTTCTTGACATTTTGTTGAATTTGCCTTTGCTATTTCTTCTTTTAAAATTTCGATTTCTTTATTTACGTCGTCCTCAATTTGTGTTATTTTGTCTGGTAGCTCCGTAGAATTCTCTATAATCTTATCTTCTAAAATATTAATTTTATCACTGATTTTCTCTTCTAAATTAACTTCCAAGTCAATTATTTTACTATTCAAATTGTTCAGGTTGTCGTCCAATTTTTGAGAATTCTCTGTCATTTTATTTTCTAATTTTTGTAGACACGAGTCAAGGTCACCTTCCAACTCAAATCAAAATGTGTCAGGATCCTCACCTTCCTCAATCAAAACCTCTTTCAGTCTGGCTTGCAAAATGCTTTTCTTTCCATCTGTCTCGCACTCTCTCTCTTCCAATATGCATTTCAGTTCGAACACTTTCAAGTCTTTCAACAATTTTTTCGAAGCCATTATCAGTCTTTTTATTTTTCTAGTCTATCACACACGCCACACTTGACACCAATTGTTACGTTTTTCGTCGGTTCCGTGTGGATAGAAAGTCACAATATATTTAAACACAATTTATTTAACACTAATTAACAATTGTTTTACGATTAAAAGACTATTTATAACTTATTTACAATTTATCTAATTATTTATCTAACAGAAATTTATTTTGAATTAGCGCGGTGATTGTAACTGTACGCGTCGATCGGTTATTTATCTCCATCTCCTTGAGGTTTCGGGCATCGGCTTATATATGAGAGAAACAGACAATCCAGACATATCTCGAAAATTCTTAGCGGCGTTCTTCGAACGTCGGTGGGCGTATGAGTCGTAGCCGAGTTGCCAAGCCTATGGCCGAGTTCACACGGTACGGGTCCGCAACATTATTAAGAAAATTACGTGGTAAAAATAAAAATTAATATGTTTACGTATTTTTATACTTAAGCATAATATTTTTCATGAGCACTGTAGACTATTGGGTTTTTTACAAACAGTACAGAGGTAGTGTATGTTTTTTTTTCATTTTGTAAGAGCACATAGAGCAAAGACTTCTCTCAGCGGTTACTCTTCTCTCATTTCTAGTTACTCTTCTTCAGATGTTGTTTCACATACCATAGTGTGTTTCAATATTCGCCCTTAGTCTTAGTTTCCTTGGCATTTTTTGGTTGAGCAACTTTTTCTCGATCATTATATTTATATATAATAGCTTTGGCTAGATGTTTAAGAAAATCGATTTGTATAATAATATAGTAATAATATAATAATATGCCTTTATGGTGCTGCCGTCAACCATTTGGATAAAATTGTCATTTCATGTCATAATGTTATCCTATAGTAAACATACTTCAAAGATAAAAAGAAATATAAACATTTCAAAGGTATTGAGAATTATTGTTAAAATAATATAGAAACTTATAATATGAATAAAAATTATATCATATTATATAGAGAGTAATTTAGAATTAAAAGCAGAAAGGGAAAAAAGGAAATGTATAATAAATTCCCGCAGCAATATATTTACGTCTAAAATAAAATCTTACTTACATATAGGTAATATTTATTATATTGACATTAATTTAACAACATATCCTGTAAAGAGAGAGAGAGAGACTAACAGATTACTATAAAATAAATCACTAACTCTACTGTTTATTAATTCTTTTCAAACCCAACCAATAGCCCCCTTCTGCTCTAACTGAAATATCTTTTGTTAGTACTAAAGGAATTCTGGTTTTCTTGGTCGGAACAATCTCGAAATTTAGCAACGTCTTATAAACTAAAGCTTTGAGCTCTAAAAGCGCAAACCTTGATCCTATACAGTTTCTTGGGCCAGTCCCAAAAGGTAAGTAAACGTAAGGATTAATACGGTCTTTGTTTTCATCGTTGAATCGTTCCGGTTCAAATTTTTCAGGATCGGGATACTTTTCTGGATCCATATGTATGCCGTGAACAGGTATCCAGACAGCTGCACCTTTAGCGAGATGTATAGTAGGTTCCCCAGGATTTTTGGGTTTAATAACGTAAGGCTTAGTGCATACGCGATCTAGAGCAACTGCCACAGGCCATTTTCTCAAAACCTCTGGAAATAATATTAATCAATTATATGAAGGTAATGAAAATACCTTAAATTAAAGGACTATATATAATAATTAAAAATAGTAGATGTCCAGGGAATTTTTTTTAAATCAAAACAGTGTAATAAGAGTTTCTTGATGAAATTTCATAGTATAGATTTTGCCTGAAGTGTATGCATTTGAATCTTTGAATAAGAAGACTAAGGAAGGAGCATATCAAAAATCTTAGGTACACCGCGATGGGCCTCAAATATGGCCGACTTAAATTCCGGTTTATCAGTGTCGTTCTAATTTTATTTTAAAAATGTAAAACTATGATGTAGGGTAGACGTGGGGTAGACTCAATAATTTGTTGTTTTATTTTACGTTGTGAATAAATGTTGGTAGTTATTAAAATTGTTATAAAAATATATAATTCTAATAAAAATAGATATGTTATAATAAGTATTTATTAACACAAACATCCGATACGCTACTGAAGCAGGTAAGTCAAATTAACGTATCTAAATTCTTTGACATCTAATTTTTGACAAGTAATAAATAAAAGCTAAAATGCAAGAAAAATATATAATTTAGTTAATTTAAGTGAATTTCATAAATGATCGGTTTACGACATGTATGTATATTATATAGTCACTTACTAGCGAAAAGTTGTTCCATTATTTCACTCAATTTTTGCCGAGATCTACCGCACGCTACACAACCAACTATTTTAGAATCTTTTTCGATAAATCGCGATAGTGTCACTGTTAATTTAAGTTCTGCCACAATTTCCATCTAGATTTACTACCTTTATACAACTATCAGTAGTAGAATAAATAATAAATAACATAAAATAAGCTCCGTAAAGACTGATAAATCCACAAAATTTCAAATCAAATTCAAATGTGTCAAATGAATCGTTAAACAGAACTGTCAAGGATCCCCACCCTAGAGTGCTTTTATGGTGGTTTTTCCGCCCACCATGCATGAATACATGGATAGCATTATGCTCCTTCCTTAGTCTTCTTATTCAAAGATTTGAATCGGCCAGAAGTATGGTTAATTAAAACACTAATTCACCACATTACACCAAAACATTTAAATTTTGCACTTTCGCTAACCATGTTATTGTCGACATTAGCGTCACCAACAGATGATTAAAAATAATTCGTCTGCTGATTATTACAATATTTGGTGTAATGTGGTGAATTAGAGTTTTATTTTGCTGTTGTAACACCAAAGGTTCCAAACCTCAACTGTAATCTTGGTATTGTTAGCCTAAAAATAAAATTATAGTCACCGTGCTGTTGCCAAACCACAGGTTCTAATCTCTAAAAAAACATAGTTCGCCAATAATAATACAACAAAAAACAACAAAACTAAAATTATTATTTTTTATTATAGAATAACGTTTCAGGATGTATATTTTTCTCCACCGTCAGAACCCAAAAATAAAAGAAGTAATAATTATTATGGATATAACTATCTCGAGCATATAGACTCATTCTTATAGAGTGAGCTACCGGGTTTTGGTGATACCGAATGTTTCTCAAAAGTACCCCACCATAAAAAAATCGGTCACTTCCTGTTTCGCCGGAAATTACTACAACTTTTCATTTTTAAATATCACCCTCGATATTTTTTAACTTTACTCGATTCAACATGACACCTTGAATAGAATGACATGTCATATGTCATCTTTTGAGATTTTTACTCAAAAAAATCATATTTTAAATTTCAATCTATATAGAGTGGCTGTATTAGAAACATTTAATTTAAAAAAAAATCGGAAAAGTGGATTTGATCTTCTAATTTTTTTTTGTTTCTCATGTCTTGTCCTGGTCGGTAAAAAATGCCAAAATCGTATTTTTAATCATATTTCAATGATGGAACGAAGGTGGTTCATTAGCCTATTCGGAAGAAATATTTTTTTACGAATAATTTTGTACCACTTGGCTTTCGACTCAAAATTGACGTTATGAACCTCATATTACAATTTCAAATAAACCATATCAGAAAATGTCAAAAATTGACATATGATATGCCAAGCTATTCAGAGTGTCATTTTCTAACAAATAGAGTAAAAAATACCGAGGATGTCATTTAAAAATAAAAAATAATTTCAGTTCTGGTGACTGAAAACAACTGAATACATCAATCAATCCTCATATAAGTAGACAGAGGGTGAAAATGTTGATGTGAATAGAAGTTGAAAATGAAGTTGATGTGAAACTATTGTTATTTCTGAAACTGCAGGAGAAAATAAATCGCATTAACGGGATTGAAGTTGCTTAGTCAGATCGTAAATAAATGCTTGTCAAGAAATTATATAACAACTCGATTCGATTCCAATTAGATTTCTTTTGGGGATTTCGAGTGAATTTATCTCCATGATCTTATATGTTCGAAACTTTTATGAGCCTGTACAGCATTAATATGATATTTGTATACATTAAAATCTGTAGTGTTAAATATAGATATAGATTGATGGACTATATCAATCAATGTTTTTCTTTAATAGTAATAAATCAAAATTATATCATATCCCATTATTTACCTGATACTACCATATCTAAGTATTTCATCCTTAACAATGCATCATAGGTCATTTTTCCATCATTTTTTCTATCCACACTTCTTATCTCCTCTCTAAGTTTATTCTGGATATCTTTATTAATTGCCAGCTCATAACTGGCAAAACACATTACAGTAGAAGCACCATCGAATCCAGCAAAAAAGAATATCATTGCTTGAGCAGTGATATCTTCGTTGGTTAATGTTTTTAACTGTTTAAATTTACCTGCAAAACAATTTAATATTTGATAAAATAAATAAAGCTATATAGTTAATAAGAGACGAAAGGAACTGTTTTTAAAAATTAAAGAAATTAACTTTTCTTTACACAAATTATTAACGGTGACTAGAATTAAATATATTTAACATTTTTACTGTTCTAAATATCTGCATTCCCATAATAAATTATCCGAATTTTACCAAATATAATATATTATAATTAATTATTTAACTAATTGCGTAGTATTACAAATTAATTATTTGAATATACCTAGATAGGCGCTATTATAATAGCGCAGAGGAGTCAAATTTTTAACAAAAAGTGACATCTGGTTTTTCCCTGATGCATACTTCCTCCCCCGCATATATGCATATAATATATGATAATACTCTAACGAAATTTATGTTATTTGTATTAATTTATCTACATATACAGGATCGCTGATAGATATGGAAACGGTCGATTATTGGGTAAAATATATGAGGTTTAAATATACGAGTTAAATACAAATACGATTTTTAAATGTCTATTGGCGTGTAATAAATTTAAGCATACAGAGTCGGTCATAAAGTCGTTTCACATCAATGTTCATTTTTTAAATGGAACCCCCTGTATATTATTGCCAAATTTCAATTCTTCCTTCAATTCTAAGCAAAAATGGAGATACACACAATGTACCCCAAACCAACCGTTTCCGAGAAATTGACTTTTGAAAATATCACTTAGGTAAACAATAATTCGATTTACTTAATTTCGATTTGTTTGGTTTCATTTAACGATGTCATTCTGCGAAAACTGATACTTAATAATATTTTACATTAGTTTTCAAGTTATCATTTATGGATGTATAAAATGAGATTATATCAAGTCTGGAAGTTACAAGATTTTCGTTTAACATTTTAAAACCTAAACACCATATCTTGGAAACTTTTGGATTTAAGGTTAAAAAGTTTAAACGGTTGAATTTATGTACATTAGGTATATTCCAATTTTTGCTCAAAATTGAAGGAAGAATTTAAAAACCCGATAATATACAGGGGGTTCTATTTAAAAAAATGAATCTTTGAGGTGCCACGACTTAAATACGACACTGTATACTTAAATTTATTACAAGATGTTAAGCATTTAAAAACCCTATAACTTTTGTATTTAACTTTTTGCGGGACCTCGTATACTTTCCCGAATAATCGACCGTTTCCATACATATCAGCGACCCGGTATAGAATAAACTGAATATAAAAATATTACATATTTTGAATCTATTTGAAAAAAAAAACATTTTATAAAGCAAGCATACTCATATCAGGCGACTCTTGTACAGTCGCAAATCCAGCATCCTTTTCGTTATTTTCTTTAATATCATCTTGTTTTATTCCTCTTTTTACTTCTAACATCGTATTTAGCATATCAGGTCTGATGATATTATTCTCTTCTCTAGTCGTAATAGTTTCGTTTATAATAGATTTAAAGAAATTTGAAGCATTTTGGTCCAACAAAGCAATTTTAAATTTCTAAAACAGAATAAATTATGGCTGTTAAAAATTTATTTAATATTTCGTCAAAAAATCCTATGGGTATATCGCTACTTGTACTGCAAAATACTGTACTACTTCTATCTAGAAAATAGTTATTTTTTGTAAACACTGCTGCGTTAATTTAACAGAGACCAACTTCTCAGCAGTGATTTACTAATAAACAAATTTTCCTAACCGACAAGAAAATGCTTAAATTTTCGGGAAGTATATCTCTTCCCGGTCGTCGGAAGCAAAAAAAATACCAAGAAACAAAGAAAAAAACTAAATATAACTCCAAGGACATACCAGTTTTTTCAACAGGTACGTCTATAAAAACTGTTGATGTCCTGTTAAAATGATCATGACGCAGCCCCCTTTCACGTCCATAGTTGAATATAGGCCTCCTCTAAACGTCTCCAGTTCTCGCGGTTTTTAGCTTTTGCAATCCAGTTAGTTGTTATTCGTTTCAGGTCGTCGGTCCATCGGGTGGGAGGTCTGCCTTGGTTACACTTGTGGGCTCTTGGTCTCCACTCTATAAGTCTTTTGGTCCATCTCCCGTCTGCCATTCTAGCAATGTGTCCAGCCCATCTCCACTTTTGTTTTGTGATTCGCTGGATAATGTCATCCACTCCCGTACGTCGGCGTATCTCTTCATTTCTTACTCGATCTCTCAAAGTCAGGCTAATCATAGATCTCTCCATCCGCCTCTGTGTCACTTTCAATTTTTCTGCGGTTGCTTTTGACATAAATGACATTATATCAAGATAAACGTCAAAGTTAACAATTAATATCTTAAAACAATTACTTAATGAGGTAAAACCAAAAAGTCTCAAACTTTCTGTATGAATATTCTTTAATTTGTTTTTAATTTGTATTTATGTTATGTTTATAATTATAGTCGATTTTAGCATGGTTATCGTTTCTTTGATTTTAACGGACATTACATAAATAAATATAACATAAGTAAAAATTAAAAACAAATTAAAAAATAATCATACAGAAAGTTTCAGGTTTTTTGTTTTACCTCATTAAGTAATTGTTATCAGATAGTAATTGTTAATTTTGAAGTTTAACTTGGATATAATCTCATTCTAACAGACCGTCAACGGTTTTTATAGACGTATCTGTTGAAAAACAACAAAAGTGTTCTTGAATAGTTGCATTTATATATTTTAAATAGGCAGTTTTTCTTTGTTTCTTTTTGTTTTTTGCGTCCGACGACGACGTACAAGATACACTTACGGGAACGTTAAGCATTTTTTGTCCGTTAGGCAAATTTGTTTATTAGTAAATCACTGCTGACAAGTTGGTCTCCGTTAAGGGGCGTCCAGACCGGATGAGCGAACAGGAGCGAGCAAGAATTCGGGTATGTTCTATGGGAACGCTTAACTGGTTGTGGACGGTCTGCGAGCGAGCGAATGATTGCTCGCTCACGCTCGACGCTGTTCCACGCCGTGTCGGTACATCAAAGAAAATTCGCTCTATTGCACGTCCGGTTTGGACGGGATTTTGTTTACCAAGTTTGCGATCGAATATCAAAAATGGAATGGCCGAATGAAGTTTTTTTTTGGAACTAAGATTGTTTTTCGGTAATTGGTATTACTTTTCATTATTTTTATGTCAATTAAATCTAATAAGGTATTAAAATCTGTAAGTGACACCCGACAAAAGTTCTTAAATTTTCCAGAATCTTTTGTGTCAACATCGTCTAGTAAATTGTTACCACCATGAGAAACTCGATTTTTAAAAAGAGTTATGTTCCACCATCTCCTCTGCAGTCGTTTACTTTTTTGACGTTTCAACAATTTATAAAATACAATGAAAGACGCACAAGCAATAATTTTTTCCGACATTAGAGAGTTTTTAGGTCGTCTATTTGGTAAATGACGTAAAACGCTAAACGTTATGCTGATCATGCGCAGTTTGTGAAAAATAACCGACAAAATTTGTGGGCCAGGTACTGTCATTTTAGATTTTGAACCGTTTATTTAACACGTCATCTGTCAAACGTTAACGTTGTCAAATAACCTCACAAATTGAGTTTTTTTTTCTCTTTTGGGATTCGTGAAAATTGTTTATTATGATAAATTTCAATATATTGAAAATATTATTAGAGTTCGAAATGCTGACGGAGAAATAGATAATAATTTTGATAAGGGGTGCAATTCTTCACGATATTTTCGATCCGGATCTTGGCGTTGCCAATTTTTGTCACTCAAATATGTTGGTTATATTTTGAAGGACAAAAGAAGACTACAAAAAAAAATATATTTTTAGGAACTATTTTACGTATTATAAACAAATAAATTTTTTTACGTATTATAAACAAATAAATAACAGTTTTCTTTTTTTTTCTTCTTTGGTTAACCCAAATAAGTATTACACTTGGCAACCGTGCTAAAATGTATCCCGTAATAGCGTACCGTTTATTTGAACCTAAATAGCGGCGAACGCTATCCACTAATAGGGTAATACCTTATTTTTGTATCAATGCGCATGCTCTATATAACGGATAACGTATAAAGCTGATCGAATAAGGGGCTTAAAAAGTCTCTATTATGAACATGAAGTGCCATACACCTATCAACGCTGACCATACAAATAATCGCTAGGTCTGGACGGATGCTGATCATGTGCTCGAGAGCAGCAGAAATCACGAGCGAATTTGAATAAATGTTTGCTCGTGCTCGTTACTGCTCGCTCATCTTGTCTGGACGCCCCTTTAGATTAAAGCAGCAGAATTTGTAAAAAATAACTATTTAATTTTGTAGATATTCTTGCAGTATAAGTAGCGAAATACCCATAGGACTTCTTTGAAGAGATAAATCCGCTACAGAGATAAAGATATTTTTTATTTAATATTGCCAAAATTTTTAATGATTAACAGCGCTTTCAGATGGAGCGGACCGTCCGCGACTTCGAGCAAGTACCTACCATGAGTTTATATGAACAATTTCACATGGGATGGCTTCGTCCGGTTAGTAATATAATATAATCTTATGGTACTTGCTTGAAGTCGCGGACGGTCCGCGCTTACGGTCCGCTACATCTGAAAGCGCTGTAATTCGTTTGTTAATATACGATTTTTTATAAAGGTTTGCCGGGAAATGTTTTGTAAGTAAATACAGATGCTTATTTTTCAGTGTTTTTTTTTTAGTTTATATCGCAATCGAATGTCAAATTTATTAGTATTCGGAGGTGTCTTTAAACACATCATTATACTTTAAGAAGAGTGTGTTATGTCATAAATTCATTTTTTCTAAACCGCTTAAAGTGACACTAGCCTAATTTATATATTTTTAAATCTTACCTTGTACAATCCTGGAAATGCAAAGTATCCAAAAAATTTAAGAGACATCTTTATACCAGTGAAATTGGTTATTTTTAAACCCATTTTATAGAAAATATTTTCTGGTTGTGCCAATGAATCCACTTTGATTCCAAAAGCAGTTGTAGCTATAACATCATTAGTAAATCTAAAATTATTTTTGTTTTAATTTTTGCTGGAAAAACATTATGTGAAGTTTTAATACTACTGCAATTCGATAAAAGATTATTAAATATAGTAATACAAATTAATAAAGAATTATTAAATATAGTAATTCTTTGGCTTAACATGGTGTTAAAATATCCAATTTTCCAGGACGTTTCAAGAGTTTTTACTGAATAATGGGAAATATTGATTGCATCTTCGTGTAAAGCATACATCGGGTGGTGCATCGTCGCATCTTCGCAAAGCACAAAAAATTTACAAATAATAAAAAATTATTATCTCGTACAATTCCAAAAAATTACGTCAATTACGTAAACAGGTAACAATGCTAAACCAGGCAAATGCCAACATACCTTAATTTGTCAACTTATGATTTTCGAAATGTCAAATTGTATTTCATAAACGTTAGGCCTTTGGCTGTTTTTTACAGGTTTTAAATTACAACAATGCATTTCGGGCACACTAACTGTAGGTAATATAACGTAGTAGCGAAAAGAGCAGATCAAATTGACAAAATCATAGGTTGAGGACTTAAGATAGGTTGACATGTGTCTGGTTTTGCATTGTTACCTGTTCAGATTTAATTTAAAAATAGATGCATTTTTTCTTAAATTAGTTAAAAAGGGCTTATTCAAAATTGTTCAAATTGGCATGTGTATTCATCATACGCAGGTCTTTAAAAAACCTATTTGCAATTTTGCTGTAAAATTAATAGGGGAGTCAATATATGGACAGTTCAAAATTTGCATGGGATTTCCTATGTTTCCAACGCCGATGCACCACCCGGTATATAAAAAATGACAAGGTCAGTCAAAGTAGTCAGTGACTTCACTAATTTAAAATATACCTCGCATAACATTCTTTCATTTCTAATTCGATTAGATCTTCTTTTTTGTCCAAAAAGAACTGGACAAACTTATCAGCAGCTTCATTCATTAAAACAAACATACTCTTCATTTTAGAGCTAGTAAACGAACCGCTCAGGGTTGCTCTCATTTCACGCCATTTTTGTCCTAAAAAGAATTTATAAATACAGTCTTTATATTGAGTTATTCTTGATTTAAATTCATAGTGTATAAACACGATGATAAGCGGAACAGCATCTCGTTTTGACTCTAATGTTGCTAAAAAACCCAAATATTTCAAGCGACTGTATAATATTCTGTTAAAAACGGTTTATTAACATTATACCGTGACATTACAATTATACGAGAGATGCATTTTAGTTATAACTACATACATATATACAGAGGGGCGCACCTCATTCGCCTCGGTTGATTATACGAAAACGGAAAGATGTAGAAACAAAATATTTTATGGGTATATGTAGGGAGGTAATGTAGACAATTTAAATATATTTTGAAATGTACAGGGTGTTTCAGAACTAAGATCCATACCAAAGTTATATTTTTTCTTATGGAACACCCAGTATTTTAATTCATTTTTGGATTCTTGGGCCCTAAAAAAAGGTATTTATTATAAGGCTTAAATATGTTTAAAATCTTTGGTCTTTGAGATATTTAAAGATATTTAAATTTGCATGCCACAATAGAATAGATTATTAACACCCTGTACATTACTTTGCAGAATTAATTCTTGTGCTGAGTTTAAAGGTACAGAAATAACTTTACAGAAAAATGTTATTCCTCCCTTAAATGTATACAGGGGTATCAAAAATTGCTGGTCCATTTTAAATATTTATTTTACATAAAACTTCGTTATTTCAAATGCAACACTACGTATTTTTTTAAATAAGTCGAAGCAGATTTAAATGTTCTTTCAAACTATATTAGGGTTTCCTATCTGGCTCAGATTTTGGATAAAAAGCGATTTTTCAACAAAATTGTAATCAAGATGGCTACTGTTGTCATGGCAAGGTTCTAGTGACAGTTAGATTTAATTTACCTACAATAGTTTAATAAATAATATTTATTAATTGTGTACTTATTATTCTATCAAGAAAAACGAATAAGTAGTTCTTTGAATTATTTTACGATTACTTGTAGATATATGGATTTTCTATAAAAGAGCCAATTACGGCAACTTCATTTTCTTCACTTCCAACAACATGTTCCTGCCTAATAGGTTTTTTTTTGTAAAACCACTACCACCTCTGCGAAATAGGACATGAAGTTTTTCAAAGAAACGAAGTTTTTATATAAAATATATCCTTAAACTAGATCAGCAACTTTTGATAGCCCTGTATAAATTCAAGGAACCAATACCATTTTTCTGTAAAGTTTATTTATTTCTCTACCTTTAAACTGAGCATAAGGATTAATTCTGAAAAGTAATGTACAGGGTGTTAATAGTCTATTCTATTGTAGCATGTAAATTTAAATATTTTTAAATATCTGAAAAACTAAAGATTTTAAACATATTTAACCTTTGTATTTAACCCTTATAATAAATGCCTTTTTTTGGGCCCAAGAATCCAAAAATGAAACAAAATACCGGGTGTTTCATAAGAAAAAATATAACTTTGGTATGGATCTTAGTTCTGAAACATCCTGTACATTTCAAAATAATTTTAAATTGTGCACATTCCCTCCCCACATATACCCATAAAATATTTTGTTTCTACATCTTTCCGTTTTCGTATAATCAACCGAGGCGAATGAGGTGCGTCACCCTGTATATAATCTATATACAGTATGTCCCCGGATTGTGTTTACAAGAGGAACAACTTTTTTATTATTGACATTTTGAGAAAAATGCATTCTTTATAAAAAAAGTTGTCCTGAAATGGTTAATACCGTTTATACTTTAAATTTTCATACCGTTTTAGAGAAAATTAAAAGAAAACATGAAGGTCTGGTTGAATTTTTTTTTGTAAGTCTTAAAAATCAAAACGCGCTTCTGTAATATAATTTCGTTTTTTGATAGACTGCTATTGATATAATTTTATTTAATGTCATATTTGTTGCTGTTTTAAAATTTTAAAGAAGCACGACATTTATTTAGTTCAATGTTACGGAAAGGGTAATAAATGTATAAGGAAATGTGATACTCTAACAATAGCAAAAATATGACGTTAACGAAAATAGGATCCATCATAGTAAGAGTTTATTTTTAAGAATAATATGTAATTGAAAATATCAACTAACTAAAAACCCCTTAACCCCTTACTGATTTAATATTCTTCTACAGGTACAGTACCTTTCAAAGAAAGTAAGTTGCCACTCCATAGTCTATCAGCTTCCGGATCTACCATTGTTCTATGATCGGTAAAATACTCAAAATCCTTCACAGTAATTTGTTTAATTAATTCTGGATCTCGAACCATCAATATTGGTGTGAGAAATTGATAAAATCCAGTATATCTTGAATACACATATATAAATATAAAATTGTATTACAAATATAACGTTTAATAATGTTTTGATATGTAATAACTAATTAATTGGCTACTGTACCTTTCGTTTGGGTGTAAGTTATAGATTGTATGAACAAAATCGGCAAAACTCATTCTTCTAAATACTGTTGTCCAAGAATCTCCGAAAAATATCCATGGTCTCGTTTGTTTCACTCCTATTTCTGACCAATATTTAAGTGGTTTAATAAAAATACGCCAAAGCAATCCAGCTAAAATAGCTGCTACTACCAACCAAATCATTTTTTACCCTTAGACGAAAAATCAGCTAAAAATCGAGTACAAACATTAATCGTATGTAGCAGACTATATAAATTTTTGTTTATTCAAACTTACGTTTTGCAGTAGTGTACAAATAGTATCTATAAATATTTACTTTGGTGAAATTTATCTCATTTATAAACATTTTTATCTTTAGATTTTTTAAATTCGAATTGACAACGATAATTGCGACAAAACAAAATAATTCCTAAATTGGATTCAAAACATCGACGATCCCTAATAAGTTTTGTTTGTGAAAAGAATAATCTCAACTCAGCTATAGCGTTGATATCTCTAATAGATTTTTATTTGTTGAAGATTAATTATATTTATGTGCATTACTATTAGTAATGGAGCCCAAGATGCTAAATGGGGATTTAGTTTATCGTCGTGGGGATCAATTGTATTGTGAAAATTAGTTGCTGAAAAGAATAAAAAGGATATAGGGTAAACCACCCAGTTATTAGCACTTTAAGGACATACGATTATATTTTATCTAACGAAACATGTAAGAAAAATTTTCTTTGTCCGGTTATTTATATCGACGATCTACTCTACTTAATTTTAATGAAAAAATATTTAGTTTTGTCTATTTTAAATCCGAAATATTTTTTTAATTATTTTTGCAAAATTATAATTTTGCTAGTTATTGGCACACCTACCTAGTAAAATTGGCGTTGCTATTTTGCTAGTAATTGGCACTTGGTTTTTCTAGTTTTGACAAATAATATTAGATAACTTTATATTTTAGAGATCTTTCTTGGCATACATATAATAAGCATATTTATTAAAAATATACCTATAGATATTTATTAATGATAAAAAAATTATCACGGTAAATAACATGATAGAACATAGATATGACAGGGGAATACACAAAACATATTTTTTAAACAGTTTTAAACTCGGTTTCAAATAAGTAACATGGTACACTCTAATACAATTCAAATATTGTATACTAGTTTTTTATTTATTAATTTTATTTGCACATTGTCAAGAATTGACAAGAAAATTGCCAATAAATAGTATTATAGTGTTGCAATATGTTTTTTTATGTAGTTAAAAATCAATAGTAATAACTTATAGTAGTTAAGTTACTATTAAGTTATTTTATATGGTTTTGATATTTTTGAGTTTGATTTAAATAAAAAAGGCCTAATGACTGGTCATTTTATGTTTCGTTAAGTGCTATTTATTGGCACGAGTGCCAATCATTAGATGTAGAACAATTTCCTAAGCCATATATTAGCATCATCAAAATTAACAAAAATTCGCAAGTAAATTGTAAAGTTCCTAAGAGAACATTAAAATTAGAGCATATATTTTACCTAATAAGTATACATAGTTAAGTTATAATGTATAATATTACCTTTGAGACTTGATTAAATATTTCATATTTCTTAAAAATTAGCTATATTTTGCTCTTCTTTCAAAACATCATAGTTTTTTCTAACTTACTAAGAAGTTCGAATTATTTCCAATTATCATAAGTTTTAAAAATATAATATTCTGAAGATCATTCGCATAATGACTGACTGCCAATAACTATAACAATTTTTAGGGGTGCAAGGGGTATTGAAGCGATACATATAGCCTAGCTTACCCAAAAGTCAACCTCACCTTCACGTGGTGCACCCTGTTTACACAAACGAGGCTCTGACGTCCGAGTATAGGCGGTATAACCTTATACAACCCTCAGACCTACCATCTTCTGAGGAAAAGGAGTAATAAAATACACCTAGCCGGCCGAGAACGTAGCACAAGGGAACTATCGTCGCAGTCCTCACTGTGCCATAGCCATCCCGTGCTACAGTTGCAGCCAAAACTGTGCGGCAGCGTAACCGCCACAGTTAAACCTTTTCACGCAGCTTACACACAGCAATGATGGAACATTCGAGTGGGACAAAATTATCGTCCGGAGGTAAAATACCCCCTCAATCGGATCTCCGGGAGGGGTGCCTACTCGAGCGTATCATCGGAGAAACAAAAAACATCAATGTTTCACGTTCGCGGCGTGGAACGTCCGCACTCTACTGGACAAGATAAATTCAAATCGACCAGAGAGAAGAACAGCACTGGTCTCACAGGAACTCCACCGATTAAATATAGATGTTGCCGCTCTGAGCGAAACACGCTTTGCAGATGAAGGTAGTCTCACTGAGGAGCATTACACCTTCTTTTGGAAAGGTCATCCCGCAACACACAGGAGAATTCATGGTGTAGGCATTGCGATCAAAAACGAAATCGCCACCAAGTTAACAGAAGTACCTATTGGTGTCTCCGAACGTCTTATGACCCTAAGGTACCCCATATCAGACAAAACTTACGTCAACAACATTAGTGCCTACGCTCCCACCCTTGACGCTAAAATTGAAGATAAGGATAAATTTTACCAAGCATTACAAAATGCCTTTCAACGAATTCCAAAGCACGAACGAATCATCTTGCTAGGTGACTTTAATGCCCGTGTAGGCAAACAACAGGAAATATGGCCTGACGTATTGGGAAAACAATGGAAAACGCAAATAGCAATGGTGAACGCTTATTAACAACATGCGCAGAGTATAATCTTTGCATCACCAATACGTGGTTCATGTTGATGAACAAGTTTAAAGATACCTGGAAACATCCTAGATCAGGCCACTGGCATCAATTGGACCACATAATCGTTCGAAGGATGCATCTAAAAGATGTTAGGCTCACAAAAGCTAGAATAGATGCCGAATGCGGCACTGACCACCGACTTTTAATTTCAAAAATGAAAATCCAGTTAAAACCCAAACATCCACGCTGTAAAAAGCAAAACAACATGACCAGATTGAACGTACGGGATCTAGAGAACAAGAATACCGCCGACGCCCTCCGGGAAGCCATCAAAGAATCACTTCCACCGATAACTTCAATCTCAATATTGGAAGCTGAACAAGACTGGACACAATTAAGGGATGCGATTCATAAAACCAGCGAAGCAGTACTGGGAAAGTCGAACAAAAAGAAACAACCAGACTGGTTTGACGAAAATCAACAGCATATACAGGCTTTTTTGGAACAAAAGCATAGAGCACATCAAGCCGTCACTGCAAATCCACTTAATCCAAGACTGGTAGATAACTTTAAAGCAGCCAACAACACCCTTCGAAGAGAACTGCGCCAAGTAAAGGATAACTGGTGGTCACAAAAAGCGAATCAGATTCAAGAGTACGCCACTCATCACGATTATCGTAAATTCTTCGAGGCTGTAAAAGAAGTATACGGTCCAACTAAGAAGGTAAGCTGCCCAATCATGGCTCAAAATGGCGAACTTCTAAAAGAGGAAGAACAAATCAGAAATCACTGGAAAGAACATTACAGCCATATCCTTAACCAAGAAAACAACCCCAATATGGAAGCACTAAACACAATACCTCAGTATAACAGCCTCGATGTATTAGACATCCCAATAACAGAACAAGAAATAAAGACCTCCATAAAACAGCAACAAATCAGCTGGCTGTGACGCGATTCCGGCGGAAATCTATAAGTGTGCAAGTAAAGAAATTATGGATCATCTTAAGGCTCTCTTTGATGTCGTATGGGAAAGCGGAGAGGTACCTCACGATTTTCGCAACGCGAATATAGTGAATATATTTAAGAACAAAGGAAGTGCATCAGACTGCGGAAATTACCGGGGAATTTCGCTATTGGCTATCGGCGGAAAAATTCTTGCAAAAATAATGTCAAACCGCCTGCACCCATATATAGAAAAAATCCTTCCAGAATCGCAAAGGGGTTTTCGTACCAACCGCGGCACCGTCGATTCCATATTTTCCATCCGTCAACTACAGGAAAAAGTAAAAGAGCAGGAGTCTAAACTTTATGTTGCATTCATCGATCTAACAAAAGCCTTCGACTCTGTGAACAGAGATGCGCTTTGGGCAATTATGGAAAAGTTCGGAGTACCCAACAAATTTCTTACAGTGTGTAAAAGCCTCCAAAACAACAAGTCAAGAGTGTCACATCATGGATCACTGAGAGACCCATTCCTAACAAATACAGGAGTTAGGCAGGGATGTGTCTTAGCGCCTCTCCTATTCAACATATTCATGGCAGCGCTCTCCATTATAGTGGACAGCAAACTGCAGGAGAGAGGATTGGGCATTAGATACTGATATGACGGCGGTCTGTTCAACATAAAAAGACTCAGGGCAAAAACACGTACAAAATTTATCACAGAACTTCAATACGCTGACGACTGCGCTCTAGTTGCAAACACGGTACAACAATTACAAGAAATGTTGAACACATATACCTGGGCATACGAGGCTTTGGGCCTTAAGCTGAACATCGGCAAAACTAAAATCATGTGCACTCCCCCGGAAGATCACAACAATGCTATAAAAATCGGAGAAGAACTATTCGAATATGTGGCGGAATTCAATTACCTTGGCAGTTTGATTTCGGAAAAGGCCAATATTGACTCTGAAATTCAGCACAGGATTAGTAGCGCCTCAAGAGCATTCTGGAAATTAAAAGACAGGGTTTTCTACAATCATGACTTGAGTACAAAAACAAAACTTGCAGTATACCGAGCAATTATAATCCCCACCATGATATATGGGAGCGAAACCTGGGTGCCTTACCGCCGACACATGAACGCATTGAACAAGTTGCAACAGAGACACCTTAGACAACTCTTAAGAGTCCGGTGGTTCCATCATGTCTCAAACGTATCGGTCCTTGAAAAATCTAACTGCGAGAGTATTGAAGTCATGGTCACAAAATCCCGCTTAAGATGGGCTGGTCACGTATGCAGAATGCAAGAAAACCGCATACCAAAATCTCTGCTTTACGGTGAGCTTGTGGACGGTAAGAGGAGGCCGGGTGGACAACTGAAAAGATACAAGGACATTTTCCACGAAAATTTAAAGGGAATTAACATGCAGAATGAGTGGGAAAAAGCAGCTCACAATAGAACTCAATGGAGAAGGGTTGTAAACTCAGTTAACAGCGGCAACCAAAAGTAGAGAGGCAACAAAGCAATGAGATTTTTGAATGTCCGGAGTGCGGTAGGCAGATAACATCACGTATCGGGCTTTTCAGTCACAGAAAAGCTCATGAAAGAAAACGCCTTGCGTGACCATTTTCTTTATGTGTGTCGAATACTCGTCAGCGAGTAACGGCTGTATATGTATATGTATAACAATTTTTAGTTCCCAGCACCACACTTTTATCTTAGCTACTACGGTTTGTAAAAATAAAAACAATAACAACGCTTGACAATATTCACGTCACGTTTTAATTGCAACTTTGTGACTCTCCCATTTTCCCTATGTTAAATCGTCAGATTAGTTAACTACATTCCCTTTTTGCATGTAATTAACTTACTTTTCTTACTGGTCTGATCGACTATCCTACGCGCACAGGGTGCAAGGTTTCTCCCCTTATGTTATTCTGCCGCGCTTGAGTCAATCCCAAAATCCCCGCTTAGACACCCCTAATATATTGATGGACCATTCTACGTCTCAAACTATTTTTAGATCAGTTGTGTAATATGATGCTTAGAGAAAATAATTATACCAAATGATGTTATTAGAATCGATTGTCAATGAAAAATATATATTTGATAGTTTCTTATTAGATTACTAGATACCGCAATTGATATTGTAATATATTTGAATAAATACAACATAAAGTAGTCCATTTCAAAACTGCGACTTTAGTGCAATGCGTTTTAATAACCTCGAATACCGAATGGGTCATCATAAAAGCGTGGTCTGGATTTGAACGTGCAAGAAAGTGACGTAGACAGCTTAATAACAAATCAATGTGTATTATTCATTCATCAATAACAATGTATTAAAAAGAGATAAAAGTTGAGTTGATACATTTCTTCTATATGGTATTGCCGAATTTTGCATCAAAATTTCAAACCGCACAAGTAGGCGTTTACGAAAATTGTTATATCTAGGGTTGGAACTTTATTTTTCACAGTTAATTACTCATTTTGCTACAGATGTAATAAATTATATTTAGCTTAGATATATTATCTTCATTTCAGTAGTACACATGAAAGTTTTTAAAATAGTTTATTTTTTTCTAACCACATTTTTCTACGCACGTTAAATGCGACAACACTGTATGCCGTTTTTATTTTGTCTCTCTGTCTATCAACGGATCATTAATATTTATCTCTGTCGCATGCATTAAAATACAGACCACGTAGATAAAGTGTCCAGGATGGTAGGATGGCATACGCTACCCTTGAAATGTTTACTAGGCTAGTATAGACTTAACAGACTAACTGGAGCGTTTGTAAATTATCTAGTACGGCACTGTCTGGTTATTTTGATGGAAAACCATTTATATGCGAGAAAGTGATTTTTTTTCTTTAACCATCCACGACGTCAAGTCATATTTTGTGATACCCTTCTTATATAAATATTTTGAGATGGGAGTTGTTTAAAAATGGACGAAAAATATATTTTTGTATTTAAATAGTTTTACTAAATAGTTACTTATTTTCTAAACATATGCATTTTTGTTTGTGCCCTGATGTGTTATCTCTGTACAGGGTGTCCCACTAAGAATAGCTCTCGGCTGTATCTCGGAAAGTATTAGCCGTAGCGGCTGCGGAAAAAAATATTTATCACTGAAGAGGCTATGGGAAATTGCTGGAAATTATTTTCAAGTTTGTAGAACGACCGCTAGGGGGCGCAACTGCAACAAAAAATAAGAAAATGGAGTTTTTACACAATTTTGACTACATAAGGTGTACTGTAAGTAACATCTTCATGATCTTCAGTAAATTTTGAATATTTTTTGTTAGATCCATTTTTCCCTAGCTACCAAAATAAAGTGGTGGGGGAAGGTTAGATCTGTTTTTATTTGAATATTAATAACTCTGGACTGGATGATCGGAATCCAACAAGCGAGGGCTCGTTTAAAAGAGCGTTTCTTACACTATATTGTACCATATAAACAATAATAATAAGCTTTTGAACGTAGACGCTAGGGGGCGTTGTCTTACAAGTTAACAAACATTGCGCGTTTTTTCAAAAAAATTAAATGCAATAGTATACGTAATTTTAGCTGATAGTAAAGAGTAGTAAAAGCTTAAAGAGTCAGCGAAAACCGCATCTTGATATCTTCTTTGAAACCGAAGATATTAGCAAAATTATAATAAATACCAAAAAATAAGCCCTTGATTACCTTATTTTTACAACACGGTATCAGTAGCCCTCTTCATTATGCCCATTCTAACCTAAAAATAAGATAGAAACAGTTAGTTTATTGTAAAATCGACGAAATACCAGAATACCAGATGTATTAATATCTAATAATTAAGATATTAATAATAGTGAACAAGAAACGATGATTCAGTGAAGTCATGGTAGGCTTTGGAAAAAAGTTGCTTTTAACGTAATAGTATAAACGTCAAATTGTTATTAGATCAACATTTTGATAGTCTTAGCAGCGTTTTTTTATCTTTTGATTGCTTTTTCAAAACGCCCCAACAACTTCAACTACTTCAAATAATAAAGGCATTTTGAAAAAGCACTTAAAAGATAAAAAAACGCTGCTAAGACTATCAAAATGTTGATCTAATAACAATTTGATTTTTATACTATTACACGAAAAGCAACTTTTTTCCAAAGCCTACCATGACTTCACTGAATCATCGTTTCTTGTTCACTATTAATAATATCTTAATTATTAGATATTAATACATCTGGTATTATGGTATTCTGGTATTTCGTCGATTTTAAAATAAAACTGTTTCTATCTTATTTTTTTGTTAGAATGGGCCTAATCAAGAGGGCTACTAATACTGTATTGTAAAAATAATGTAATTAAGGGCTTATTTTTTGGTATTTATTATAATTTTGCTAATATCTTCAGTTTGCAAGAAGATATCAAGATGCGGTTTTCGCTGACTTTTTAAGCTTTTACTACTCTAATATAGAGTAAAAAACGCTCTTTTAAATGAGCCCTCGTTTGTTGGATTCTGATCATCCAGTCCGGAGTTATTAACATTTAAATAAAAATAGATCTAACCTTCCCCCACCACTTTATTTTAGCAGATAGGGAAAAATGGTTCAAACAAAAAAAATCCAAAATTTACTGAAGATTATGAAGCTATTATTTATAGTACCCATTATCTAGGCAAAATTCTGTAAAAAATCTATTTTCTTATTTTCCATAGCAGTTGCGCCATCTAGCGGCCGTTTTACAAACTTGAAAATAATTTCCAGCAATTTCTCATAGCCCCTTTAGTTATAAATATTTTTTCCGTAAGCCCTACGGCTAATACTTTCTGAGATACAGTCGAGAGCTATTCTTAGTGGGACACCCGGTACAGCCGAATAAAAAAAGCTAAAACAAAAAAAAACAGGTATCAACCTATCTCCTTAGTTTTTTATAATTTTTGTAAACTGGATTATTATAAAATGGACTACTACTTATATTTCAAAACTGTTTTTGTTATGCAGCTTTTATCAACGTTATTATTTTTCAGCGTTTTCTTGCTGAAAATGAACTCTGTGTTTAAATATGATGTGTTAATTAACAGCAAAAATTCTAATAATTCAAAACTTTAATTTGTAATGTAATTATTCGTATTTGCTAAATTTTGTAACTCGTTAAATTAACAGGGTATATAAATAAGCCCACCTGAAATATTAAACATACATTTAAAACCAAATTTCCTAGCAATTTTAAACAGCGTGAATAATTTCGATATGAATGCATTTGTTTTTTAATGACCATATTAAAATATATTCCCTTTGTGTAAAAGTGACAACCAATGGCGACCAATTTTTGCATTCTAATTCACGCATATTCGCTACCGAAATCAAGCAATGTATTTTAATTTTTAATTTAAATTACAAATTTATTTAGATTAAAACTGATTATCCTGTTATATTTATTTACAGTTTCTATGTTTCTCATTCGGAATATTAAATGTACTTTTAAGGGATATCCTATCGTATTTTTTATGTTATAATATTTTTTGATATAAATAAAATTGTCAAACCGTAAAAATATCATGAGCGTTGAATATTAAGTACTTATATTCAATTCTGTTTGCAATATATTTTGAATAAAATTGTATCATGTCGACATGGACTCTAATATACTTTTAAATTCCATATTTCTATCCAACTATTTGTATTTTTATTTAAAATTTACGCAATAAAATTTAATTTTCAAATTCGGTATAGTTTTTATGTGAAATATGGCGAAATCAGAGCTTAAAAATTTAAAGATTAGAATTTAATATTTATATGTTTGAAATGTTTTTTTAACACACAGTTTTAATACACAGCAGAAATTTTTAATTTAAAACAGATTTAATACCCAATGGCATTTAACATCAAATACATATTTTGAAATATACTTAGTATACAGAAGCATAAAATGCTTTAACCCTGCAAGTGTGCGAATTTCTGCATTAAGTTAACATAGATAAAAGAAAATAGCCATCTATTAAAATAAGTATGAAACTTAATAGGTAAAAAATTTGCTCCCCCCCCCCTCCGTGTCCTTAGTCAAGACTACGTTTAACCCAGCGCCTTCAAATGTTTTTTATAATATTTATATTTGAATTCAATGGATTTATTCTTAAGCTACTCTGATATACTAGTCTAAAAAAGAATATAATATAAATATGTATATAAAATATATTAGAATATATACCGTGTTGGCAACTGTTAATTTTGGGTCGGTATTTACATGTGTGGAAGTAAATCGCATAGGAATCTTATTGCGTTGTTGCCGGTACGCCTCTCCCTATCAAGTAAAGTAAAATCACGATCCCAAACCGCTTATTTTTAAGACTTTTTTTCGAAAAGGTAACGAGATAAAATCATTAGATATGCTTATGAGCATCTGAAATGAAATTATAAGGATATCGTTAGGGTGTCCATTTTTTTATAACGAGAAAACGTCAGTAATGGCGATAATTTAAAAACTCAAATTTTTAACACATAAGACGCCATAACTTAAGAACCACTTTAGATATTGAAGCATTTTTTATTTTGAAAATCGGGTCATTTACAATATGTTTACATAAGAAAAATTCGATAAAGTTAATTTCTTCCATTCTAAAATTTTAAACAACACATCCATTTACTTTTAGTGCATAGCAGTTTTCAGTAATCGTGTAACTTTTTGATTTATAAAAAAAATTACATACTGTCTGCGAAGAATTTTTTTGAACTACAATCAATTGTTTCTAATAGATTTCGAGGTATCGATTTTTGAATTCAGAGTTCTAATAGCGCGACCACTGTAAATACCAACGCAATTCCAGCAATTCCAGTTGTTTTCCAAAAATGGAAGTGTTTCTAACTTGCACTTAGTTTTTTTTAAGCTATAGAGAAAATTTCTCGTTAATAAATAAACAATTAGACTCGTTAATAAATAAACAAATAGAGTATCACAAGACTTAATTAAATCGTGAAGCTGAACGCATGATGTACACATTTCCCTAGAACTTTAAGTACTGACCAGGTACTGACAGAGGTACTGATTACCTTTAACCGTAATCAGTACAGACTGCGACAAATCTGCTATATCCCCTGCCACGTCTCTTAACAATGTGCAAATTTTCTTGGTTTATTTCATACGTTTGGCAACGTGTTTACTGTTCTCTCTTTGTTCAGTACATTATAAACGAATTGTACTCTTCTTACATACGGAAATCTCGACCCAAGACTAACCTTTGCCAGCCCTTAGTATAGAATACAATATAAAAAAGAAACCGGAAAGTGATAAAACATTATAAAATAAATAATTATTGTTAGTCTTTTGATTTTTTTAATAATATACATAGGGTTAGATTTAAAATAACAAAGACTTGAGAAATTTTATAACAAACGGAAATAAATATTTTTTCCTCCCTCTGTGTGTATTATTCAGTCAGGTAGTTTTCAATCAAGACATATCGAATATATCGACTTTCTTTTACTTACAACCCAAATGTCAACTTTTAAAATGTTCAATTCATGATTTTACCAACACTAATTTATTACAACAAGATCATGTTTCTGTAATTGTATACACATTTTATTTTTTATTTCAAAAACTATTAGAGATAGGTATAGGTTGAACGCTGAAAATATTTTAAATACATGGAGCAGGTGTCAAAGCATCAGAATTGTGAATCAAACCACACTTAGGAATGAATAGTATATGCAATAGCGTTGTATATGCAATAGCGTTGTTACAACGCTATTGCCTAGACCCCAATCGTTGGTGCAGTAGAGCTAATTTAACATGTAAAATTTAAAAAAAAATAATGATGATGTTGAAACTATAGTAGAATTTTTTTTAGCAAATGCAAGGTTAAAGAAAATGCAAGACAAAAGATTTGTTTAACATCTGGATGATAGCAATTAACAAATGCAGTTTTTGTAATAAATATTTTCAATCTTGATGGCTTGTTTGTTCTGAGTTGGTGTGGCTTTTGCCGTGACTTTGTATCTTTGGGCCTGATGAAGCGATATAATTCCAAAACTGTTGTTTTGGGATTACTTAACTCTAACTGTTGCTCCATTACTTAACAAAAATTATTTTTTAAAATACATAATTTAAAAACATTGTGAGGTTTGCATCTCCTTTCCCTCGCTAGAGGATTTCCATTTATTATGAACTCGCACTGGGTTAAAGAACGTTTTTAATGTAATAATATACCAGATGTTCCATTTAAAATAACAAACATGCTACTACTTTTAGAAATGAAGTGGCAACATTGTAATGCTGAAAATAATTTAGACAGGTGCCTTTTTTTTAAATCACTAGTTCTCCATAAACGGCTTAACTACCATGCCCGTGAATTAAATACAAAAAGTAAAGATTTCAGTTAACGTCTCCTTCTTGCTGCAAGGGCTAATCTGGACGGGGCCTACTTTGTTTACGCGGAATCCGAACCGCGGTCCTCGGCCATATCATGGTCAATGGTTTACCGATTTGGCAAGTGTCTAAATCGACTCTTACTCACGAGATATCCGATCTCATCCGTCCTCGAACGACGTGAATGAGCAGTGTGTATCAATAGATTTTACAGTTTTGCCTTTATTGGACAACAGCACGATACAGAGTTTCGAACCGGTCATCCGTCCATCCACTAGTATCGCCTTACGTCGCTTAACTTCGATGTTCTAATGGGAACCGGAGTTTCGACGTAGCTGGGCCGTTGCCGCCCGTGAATTACCCGGTATATACGTATATAGAAAATATAGTGGAAAGAAATTCCATATTAATTTTTGTTCTATCACTGATAACTAATTGTGGTTCAAATAGACCCTTATCAAGCTAATGCAAATGCTTTCACTTCATTCTTGGAAGTTAACGTAGCGTACTCCGGATATCGGAGGGATAAACTTGGCATCTTGAGGCAATCCGGCTTCGGGGAATGCCGGAAAATCCATTACTGTTTGAATATTTACGGGCAATCTAGTTCACTATCCTTACGCTTAGGAAGGTATATGAACATTTATAGGATATATATTTTTTTCTAATGTACAGGGTATAAATGAATAACGGTGTAAATTTCTAGACTAGCATAAAATGCTTCTATTTTTCTAAATGAGGGAGAAAGGCGGACAGGGAAAATGTCAGTAATAAGAAAGGAATTTTTAGAAACTTAGCTTTTTGTAATGTAATTCGTTTGATAAAAATTTGGAAAAGTAAACACGGCCAACGATATATTCTACTTAACACATAGTTTCACATTCTGTTAACTGTTTTTTAAATTGTTTGTATTGTTTTTAACGTTTAACCCAAATATATAATAAGACTATATTGCTAGTGATAATGAGTGGAAAGTGAAAGGAAAGAAAATAATAGGAATATCAATCTTGCATAAGTCTATCCTTTTCGTTCAATAGGATTTTCGTTTTTTTTTGCACGCACTTTCGTTTCGTTTTTTTTCGCACGCACCAAAAAAGAAAACAATTATGTTTTTGCGACGTATCGCGGCTTTGTTGTCGCTTCTTCAGGCACCAAAACATATATTAATCCATATGCCTACAAACATTCATGGCGATTCCTTTCAAGCCTTCCCAAACACCCACGATTTTTTTTTCTGCGTACTAACTACTGGGAACTAACAATAATCATACTATTTTAAACTCTAAATATTAATGACGTATAATATATTTTTTTATTGGTAATGGCATATTCAATCTGTTATTTTAGATATCCCTCATATCTATCCGTTTCTTGTATGTCAAAATTGTCAAATATTAAATATGTTATCAACTAATCGAGAAGCACTTCTCAAGCTTGCGTAGTTCAAAGCTGTTGAACGAAAAGTACCGACTTATGTGTGATAGCTCCATCTCAAAAATTTGGCTTCAATTTCTATTCCTGACTAGCGATATAGTTTAATATATACCGTGCTGGCAACTGTTACTTTTGGGTCGGCATTTACATGTGTGGAAGTAAATCGCATAGGGATCTCATTAAGTCGGAGTGAGAGAAATGCGACGGTGTGCTGTTGCGGCGTTGCCAGTACTTTCCCTATTAAGTAAAGTAAAATCAGGATCGCAAACCGCTTATTTTTTAAATACTTTTTTTTAAGAGATAACTAGATAAAATCATTAGACATGTTTCTGAGCATCTGAAATGGAATAATAAGGATATCGTTAGGGTGTCATTTTTTATAATGAGGAAACGTCAGTAATTGCGATAATTTAAAAACTCAACTTTTTAACACATAACAGGCCATAACTCAAGAACCACTTTAGATATTGAAACTTTTTTTTTATTTTCAAGATCGGATATTTTACAATATGTTTACATAAGAAAAATTCGATAAGGTTGTTTTTTCCATTCAAAAATTGTAAACAATCCATCCATTTACTTTTAGAGCATAGCGATTTTCAGCAATCGTGTAATTTTTTTATTGATAAAGATTTTCACATACTGTCTACAAAGAAAATACAGCAGAAATATTAACAAAATTCTTGAAAAAATTACAGTATATTATTTCTAATAGATTTCGAGATATCGATTTTTGAATTCAGAGTTCTAATAGCGCGACCACTATCGATCAGCCCTCAATTCCACATATTTTTACCAAAAATGCAAGTGTTTCTAGCTTGCACTTAAAAAATTCAAGCTAATTACAACGACTCGTTAATAAATATACAAATTAAGTATCACGAGACGTAATTAAATCGTGAAGCTGAACGCATGACGTACACCTTTCCTAGAACTTTAAGTAATGACAGAGGTATTATTGGGTCGACCGGTCAACTGCGACAAATCTGCTATATCCCCTTCCACATCTCTTAGCGATGTGCACAGTTTCTCGGTTTTCATACGTTTGGCAACGTGTTTACTGTCCTCTCTTTGTTCAGTACCATAGAGAAATATAAAATAAAAGAGTTGTGTCATTTCCATAGTCAAAAGTAGGCAACACGTTTAACGAGGATCGATTGTAGCGCACCCTTGAGCCCTAACTGAACTAATGGAAATATGACCGACGTAATCAATACAATAGGTATCTGCATTAGCTACCACAAAAAAGGCGGGCAGTTTAAATGTGAATATAAAATTCTTTGAATTTTAAAAAATATTACAAAATCAAAACTGCAAAAAATATAATGAAAATTTATTTTTAAAAAAGGTATATTTGAAAAGTATAAACTATTGTACACTTTTCAAATGCTTACAGTTAAATGCTAAATTAAATTTGATAATATAAAACATATGTTGAATTAACCTCGAGGGGGAAACCGCTGATGAATTTCTGTACACTAATGCCAAAGTAATGCCAAATAATTTAGTACTAATAGCAATAATACCAGGAAAATGCTAAAAATGCAAACATCTTGTACACCAAAATACACCAGCGGTTTACCCCTCGATTAACCTATAGTATAAAAAAACGTATTTAACAACGCCCCTAACAAAGCATGTACTAGTTTGACCAGTGGATCTGAAGCTACGGAAGGAATGCAAGAAAAAAAAATCGATATTGTCACGTTTATCTATAAAATAGCAAATTTGCCAGACATGAACTATAAATTTAATATATTTTTATTATATATAATGTGTTTAGCATATATTCTGACGTATATTACTACGGAATTTTAACGTAGTTCATATTGTTCGATATGTTTTACTTAATAACTTATTTCTTTCATTCTGTATAATCTGCTTATTATGAAAGTTGAAGATTTTTCTACGATATCATTGGCAAACCGGCATCGCCGCGCATGGCCGCCTATTCATCGAACATGATTGGCGAGAGTACGTCACAGGATTTGTTACCACGCGGTTGCCATGCCTTTTACGCCTTTCCTATTCACTTGCTTTATCCCCAACTTCACGGTCTCTTCTGAAAAGAGTAGGAATATTGAATACTATTGAAATATCCAGTGGCGGTGTCATTTTTTTGATCATTATTACTTTATTTCATTATTTTATACCGGTTATCCTAAACTTTATTCCTATATTTTTCGTATATTTGATAGTTAAGTTGTGTTTTATTGTTTTGTTATCTTGTTATAATGTTTTTCGTTCGTAGTTTTTAATTATTAATATCAAGTTTGATCGTATATTTGTGTTTTAAAATGAATAAATTTGTTAAGAGTAAAACGCTACATAGTCAGACAAGAGAAATAATAGCTAATTTATATAGGTAAGTTAATAATAACGTGGATGAAATCTCATTTGGTTTATTTCCTTGTGTTCATAATAGGGTTTGCGATGAAGAAGCTACAGAGAGTTCGCTTAAGTTGCCGCTTAAACGTAAACTTGAGCGGATATTTCTTTATACCGGAGTTAGCGTATCGGCTATAAAAAAATTCACACAGAAGATAAAAAAAGGTTGAAAACTAACCCCGATAAAATGATATCCAGCTCTGGAAAGAAACGACCACGTGAGACTGAGACAATTAGAAAGCTTTTGCAAAAATTGCAGGAAGAATCGAATTTTCCTTTTGCAGGGAAACGCTTAGGGGGTTATTAAAATCAAATGAATTTTTTTGACGTAAATGTCAAAATAACAGATAAATATTAATGGAGCGGCCCATTATATTACAGAGACAGATATAAATATATACGCGAAATTTGAAAATATAGCCAAGTATTATCTATTTGGATGAACCATATGGGTAGACAATGACCTAACCTTTAAAAACTGCTGGCGGAGCGATACCATATCTGGTGTAATAGGCAATATTGGATCTATTGGTGAGTAAAATTTTGTTTTGTTTGCGCTTCCAAAGTTAACTATTTTCAAGATTTTTTTTTGCTGGAAATAGTTATATCTAAAATTATGTATTATAGAAAAAAATATAGTTAGTACAGATATATAAATAAATATACCTCAAGACTCAGTCTTGATCATCTGCTGATGGCAGACATGGTTAGCGAAACGTGCGTCCAGCGTGAAATTAAAAGTGTTTTGGTGTATTATACTGATTTAGTGTTTTATTTTGCTGTGTAACACCAAAGGTTCCAACTCCCAGCTGTAGTTATTTCTTCTATTATATTAATAACACAATAATAAAACGATTCAAAATATTTAAGGGAGCTTTAATCAAAGCTTTAGTGTTTATTTGCTAACTCAACAGTAACGATTCAAACAGCATAAAGTTTTTTGAAAAAAAATATTAATCTGAGTATTATATTTATGATACACATTATTTTCATATAACACCGTACGCCCATGCCTATTTTATGAATGAAATTGGGCGTGTTTTGTTTACAACTGCGTTCCCCTACCGATACCCCGTAGCTACAGATCCGTTGGTCACACTATAAGATCGCAGGGTTTGCAATCTAAGCTATTATAACAGAAACAGATTAAGATTTAAATATGACATCATCAAAAATTAATTCACCTTTAACTTGGATTTATAAACTCAGCAGTTGAAGTTCAGTTGAGGTAGCAAATGTTCAACACTGTGAAATGAAGGCGCGAATTTATAGTCAGTTCGTTTTACGTTCACAGAGTTCAGAGATGGGCAATGTCTTTACATATCGAACTTGCTTTGCATGATACCCTTTCCTGGATCGTGTTCAAATTACATCATCGGCTGAACAAAATATTACATAATGACAGCAAAACACATAGCATAAAACATAAAGTTCAAATCATAGAGAAATATAAGGTCTCTGGTTCCTCGGGAAATAAAACTTCCTCCATAATTTCTGTACGCACAAACACAAAACAAACAAACAAAGTATATGCTACACAAAATAATAACAAAATTCCAAAATGCAAAACAAAATTGTAAACAATTGCAAACTACAAATAATTTGCTGTCATGTCACTTGTCAATCCTGTCATGACACGTGACAGGTAGCAGATGGCGACGCTTTGGAGCCCTAATTGAACTATGCAACATTATGGCCAAGTTAGACAACCTTTCAAACACTCTTTTGTTTTAGTTACTTTATGTTCAGTACATTATAAACGCATTGTACTCTTCTTATGCCGCAAGCGCACATGCGGCATTTGGCGATCTCCGATCGGGGCTTCGCCGATTTCCTATGTGTGTGGATGGGGAAGTCGGAGTTCGGCGACTCGATCGGCGACGAGAACGAGCGCTCATCTCTATGTTGTTGCTATCAGAGCCCGCATGTGTGGATGGAAAGGCGAAGTCCGATCACGAGCGCTTGGTAGTTGACGAGCGCTCGGAGTTCGCTAAATGCAGCATGTGCGGTTCCGGCATTATATACGGAAATCTCGACCCAAGACTAACCTTTGCCAGCCCTTAGTATGTTACGGTTAAGGTCCGATGGTCCGGTTAATGTCGACATTAGCAGGTTAATGTTTGGGTTTGGTTTTGTTTTGGTTGTTTTTTTTTGTGTTATCCCCGAGATTAACCGGGTAATATCGATATTAACCGAATATCGGACCTTAACCGTAACATCTATAAACCGATTTAACCGCTAACGTCTGGAAATTGATCATAACCCCTAACGTGCAGTCTGGCATATCGATATGCTATTTTTTATGTATAACAAAGGCAAATCCTTTTATTAGGAGCATTTATTTTTAAAATATTTAAAAGATAAGAAAAATACCAAAACATATTTAAATAAATACTAATATATAATAATAAACATATTCTAGATAATTTAACCTATTGCCTGATTGATACACAGTTGATGTGGATTTAACGCTTGTATTTAATTTAAATACGAATTACGTCCTTTAACTCTTTAGGGAGAACTTCACTTCCAGAACTACTAAAAAAATATATAAAGTTGAAAAAACACGCAGCATTTATTATTTTATATATCCAAGTCTAATGGAAAAAGTGCGTAACAACGCCCATTGGTGCTAAAAGGAAAAGAAAGTAGAAAGTATAAATCACACTATAAGTTCGAGTTTTGTTCGTTAGTCTAATACAGGTGTTTTCAGGTTTTATTTAGGACGGAACGAAATTTCCTCACATTTTGCCATAAATTTTCCCTTTCTTTTAGTACATAAAGTACAATTCTAATAAAAAGTAACAGCTGTACCCACCTAAAATCACTACTGCTTGCCGCGTTTTATTATTTGCCTGGAAACTGAACAACAATATTGAATTGAATGGGTTCTCTGAGAAAAGAGAAACTTGAATTGTTTGTTTTCCAATGCATAGGGACTGATCTTATTTAGTTTGTGTGTTTCCACTTATTAACCCATAAAAATTACATTGTCAGTGTAACACTTGACTTACTGTGTAATACTATATAACTCTTTTTTTCTCTACGTAAAAGGTAGTTCCAACCAAAATCCCTTTATATTTTCTTTTACAGCTCTAAAAGTTTTAGACGTATTTTTTTAAACGGATCTGTATATCTTAATTCTATAAAATTTAAATGCAAGCTTATTCAAGGTCACCTTGTGCACAATATTACCCTACGATTTATGGTATACCTGAAATTTAAACTTATCTATTTGTTATTTATGACAACAAATGTAATGTTACCCGCATTACCATTTGCTTATACTGAGTTTTCCTCAAAAGTAGCTCACCTCTATAAATCTTTTACTTTTTCAGATAAAAAAAAGAAATTTGGTATATCACTATATGACATAAATTAAAATTGATTGACGTATGCAATTATTTTCAGTGACTTCCTGTTTCACCGAAAATGAACTGATGATTTTTAAATAACACACCCGGTATTTTTTTACTTCATTTGATAAAAAATTACATTCTGAATAGAGTGATATTTTAAATATAGCTTTCTGAGTAGAATGACATTAATGAATAAATGCCACTCTAAATAGAATGACCTAGTAAGTACAGGTAGATGGCCGGTTCAACATCCTCCACAGTGTGGTTAGGTGACGTCAGTCGTAAACCAGGTAAGAACGGTTAAAATACGCTAATAAACAAGAATAAACAGGATTAAACAAGAAACAGCCGCTTTAAAATGGAAATAAACAGATTTGAACAAAAAATGAAAAACAGATTTGGACAAAAAATGATGTTTTAAACTAAAAAGCGGTTCAAAGCAGTTCAAAAGCGGTTCAAATCGGTTCAAACCTGTTTATTCTTGTTTATTAGCCTATTTTACATGTTTTTAGTTGATTTACGTCATCTTCCACCGCATCCTCCACAGTGTGAAAGATGGTGAATCGGCCATCTCCCCTACTCCTAGTAGTAGTAGTAGTATATTATGTCAACTTTTTATATTTTTAGTTAAAAAATAGCATTCTAAATTTTAATTTAGTGTCATAGCCGAGGCCATACCTATAAATGTAACGGCAATTTGTCACGATATACCAAGTGTGTGGTCCCAAATTATTCATAAAAATGTTTTTTCCGAATTTGCTAATGGACCATCCTCGTTCCATTTAAAAAAAAAAAGAGTTGTGATTAAAAATATGATTTGGGCATCTTTTAACCGGCTAATAAGACACGATAAACGTTAGACGATCAAATATATTTTTCCTAGATTTCTTGATTAAAAATTAGTGTTTTTAACACAACCGTGGTACTCTGGATTGAAATTTATAATACGATCATATGGTAATCTAGATTGAAATTTAAAATACGATCTTTTAATGGAGAATATCAAAAGTTGAACATATGATATGTCATTCTATTCGGACTGTCATTGTCTGCCGAACAAAGTAAAAAAAATACCAAAGATGCCATTTAAAAATCAAAAGTTGTAGTCATTTCCAATGAAAAAGGAAGTGACCGAAAACAACTGAATAATAATGTGTCAATCAATCCTAATTTATGTCATATACTAACGTACCAAATCTCGTTTATTTAGCTAAAAAATAAAAGTTTGTGTTTTCAACGCAGCCACGGGACCCTAGATCGAAATCTGAAATACGACTTATTTAAGCGAGAATATCAAAACTTGAAATGTCATTCAGATAAGTAATTTTATTCGTACCGAGTTTTCTCTTTTTAATACCGACGGAGCCATTTAAAAATCAAAAATTGTAGTCATTTCCGGTGAAACAGGAAGTGATCGAAAACCATTCAATTCGTCAATCAATTCTGATTTATGTCATTTCGTAGGTATAATGTGTTAAATAGCTTTCTCCTAATTTTACAGGAAATAAAAAAAACCGGGGGTACTTTGGGTTACTTTTCTGGTTAAATATAATATCATAGTAGAAGGAAAATAGTAGTTGCACTCTCCCAAATATTTTCTGCCAGTTTTTACAATCTGTCGAATATCGGAAGATTGCAGCGCGTTTCTGTTGAGTTCCTTCCGTCGACCTGCAAGGTTCGAGCGTTGCGTCCCAGCACAGAGACGGATTCACAAAAAATGAGTGCCTTATTGTGTGCTGCTATTGGTTGTAGTAATAATTACAAAAATTGTGTTTTAAGTTTTTTTTGAGAGTCATTTGTGATCATGTTTGTGTTCAGGTTAATTTTCTCATGACTGCTTACTACTTAATAATTTGATATTATTTTCATTTAAGCCTCAATTTTTTATCGATTTTACTTTTGACAACCATCCCTTGTTTGCTGTTTAACGAACTGCACCATCATGGAACAAAAATTTGCTGGTACCGAAAAAAAAACTGGAAATCCCGGTTTCTTAGAGGCATGATACCGAAATTACCGGTTCTGAAAAACATCTCCGGTTCCGGAAACGCTATAACGTACCATAACCGTGAATCGCCCTATACAGGGTGAGTCTTAAATAAGTGCAAATATTTTTAGGGGTAGTATATTTTGGTCCCAGAAATATGAGGATTTTTCTACGCAATTTTTTTTTAAATCTATAATTTTTTTTAGTTTTTTGTTAAAAAACATAATTTCTTGATAATATGGTAACTAGGGTTCAGAACCGGAAATTCCCGGTTTTTCTGAGATATCAAAGAACCGGAACTCGAAATTATTTATTCCCGGTTCTTTCGGTACCTTCGGGACTCGGTAACAATAACTAAAAAATTATTCTTTTATTACGTGAGAAAGTAGTGATGCTATTTCTAATTGTTCTTGCTAATTTTCTATTTTGAAATTTCTGTAATGTTTATTAGCAATTATTGAAGTTTAAATATGTTATTATTATTTAGTACAATGTGTTGTTCAATGTATTGACAAAAAATGAGTGTCTTACTGTGTGCCGCTATTGGTTGTAGTAATAATTCAAAAAATTGAGTTTTGAGTTTTTCCAATGAAAATCACCTAACCAATATATTAATACAAAACAAACACATTAATGTTAAAACTAAACTTGTTTTATATTAAAAAAAAATTGTAGAAAATCTTTGAAATAGATAATAATTATAAAAAACTATGTCATTATTATGTATATGTTTTCCGCATTTCTTCCCATCAGAAGATTTTCAGATACAGAAGAATTGTTACTTACACGAAATGTGAAAATATTCTGTTTTCAAGCAAATTTTACTCAATGATCATTTTTTTATTTTATTTTATTGTGAACTCATATTTTCCTAAATACATCTCTGGGAAACTATGGCGAGTGCCACTACTATACTTTGCCTAGTTGAATAATAGACCACGTCTATACAGCTACGTCAGTGGTCACGGGACGCGAGAACAAGGTCATATAAAGTGGCAGAAAAAGAACAAAGGATTTGACAGGGAGTAAAGCTACTAGTTTCCTTATGAACTATATACCTAAATATAACTATATAACTAAATACAGTCTATTAAATAACTATTCAAAATTAAACAGTGCATCCATCATAATCCGGTAGGCATATAAGCTTCTCGTCCAAGCCTTTTTGGAAATAGAGAAAACTATCCTCCACCTTATACTATATCAGTTTTCCGGTATCAGCTTTCGCTGACAGTAGTCATTATGGTACTGTTCTAAAAAAATAGTCTAGACTTCTTAATTTTAAATAAATGAACACAATATAGATAGACACATACTTTTTCTAACTTTCTCATTTCTAAGAGAATTTCAACAAAAGAAGAGACTGATAAACGATATGGGCTTTTTCAACTTTTAACTTGAGTCAGTCGATAAAAACATGTAATCCTATATTCCTACATATAAAGTATGTAAGACGCGAGAAAGAATCGGCAAAGTCTTATTTCTGAAGGAAAATACGAGAATTCTCTTTCAGGTAGTTTTCTGACTTTACAGAAGCTTTAAGGGATAAATTCGCTAAATTACCAAACTACTTTAGTAAAAGACTAAATTATTTATTTTTATAAACAGTCAAATAACTAAAACTACACACAGTTCAGTTTTATCTTCATCATACCAATAACAATGCTAATTCACGATAAATAAAAACATTGGACAAAACAGCACTCGAGTTCTTAAAAATATAAAAAGAAATTTAAAAATAACTAATACCAGGATTCATAATAATCTGGGAAAATGTGTTTTAGAGTAAAGACTGTCTTAGACTCTTAACTGGAATGAAACGCTTTAAATTTCAAAACATCTTTTTCCACTCCAAATTCTATATACCTTTAGAGTAAAACATGTTTCTCGATTCAAGTTCTATATATTCTCGATTCAACTTTTCTGATTCTTGAAATTTTCTGCTTCTGTTTCCAGCTAAATTAACTTGGGCTGGTTTAGCAGCTGTGAGTAGCTTTAAAATGTTTGGCAGTTCTAAGTAACTATATACAGGGTGAGTCTTAACTAAGCGCAAATATTTTCAGGGGTGGTATATTTCGACCCCCGGAACACGTTTTTGAGTTTTTTTTCGCAAAAAAGGTGTTGAGAATCGTGCATTTTCTTTTAAATTTCCCTGTATATTTTTCGAAAACTTTTTAGAACTGCCTGCTCACCGCAAATTTTCCCACGGTATAATTTCTTAATCTCTGATATTACCATTGTTACGGCTTTACTCCATGGTTACGGCACTAAAAGGGATGCAAATACAGAAAAAATTCGGTGGCTCTCAGTTTTTTTTTCAAAAAAATCAATTTTTTTAAATTTTCAAACTTAAATAACTCGGTTATTTTGGACTTATCTGAAAAATGGTAAAGAAAAAATGTTTCTTTCATCGAGATCTACCAGCCCTGAAAATATTTGCATTTATTTAAGATTCAACCTGTATAGAGATGTTTATATGTATGGGTGGTAGTTTAGACTCCGCCAATTCTTAGCATTCTCTTAGCATCCTCTTGACTGGTTCCCGGCAACCATCCATCATGTGGGTCAATTAGCTTTACGGAAAATAAAAATAAGGTCCGTGGTTTTGGTTCCTTGTTTATGAACGGGTTGTGAGGCACACCTTACTATACTGTCTCGGTGTGGATTAGTAAAGTTCACCATTTTATCCTAGGCGACGTCGGTAAATATATACATGTAAAATTCACTTGGTTTGTAATTCAGTAACATACATTTTTCTGTGTATTCTTTTAGCGAAACTATATAAGAACTGTCCATATTGGCTCCTCTATTGATTTTACAGAGAAGTTGTAAATCGGCTATTTAAAGGTCTGGGTATGCTACAAACACATGCCAAATTTGAACTAAATTGGGCATTCCGTTTTGAACTAATTTAAGAAAAACTGCTCCATTTTTAAATTAAAACTGAACTGAATTTTAATATGTAAAACCAGGTAGCTGCCAACATATGTATAATGGTCTATTTATGATTTTGTCAATGCCAAATAATATTTCCTAAACCTTAGGCTTTTGTCTAAGTTTTAAATTACGAAAGTGCATATCGGGCAAACTAACAGATTGTATTCAATAAAAGGTCGCCAACTTAAAGTATGTTGACATTTCCCTGGTTTTCATTGTTACCTGTTCAGTATTAATTTAAAAATAAATGCAGTTTTTCTTCAATTAGTTAAAAACAGCTTGTCCAAAATTGTTCATATTTTACATGTGTATTCAGCATAGTCAGACTTTTAATAAACCTAGTTACGACTTCGCTGTAAAAAATAGGGTAGCCAATATTTAGACAGTTCAAAATTTGCAGGGAGATCCTTTGTTTCTAACGCCGATGCACCACCCGCTATAAATAATTGTTTAAGAAATACTGAACATAATAAAATGCTATTAAAACGAGATTCTCCTAAGTTTATCTGTTTTGTCAATCGTTTTTTGATTTAATAAATATCCTAATAGAGAAGAGCCTAGTTAACAATAATTATGTTATACTCTTATATACAGTTTTGTTGAACTGAATTATTTTGTGAAAAGGGTTAAACTGGTTAAACGAGGTCAATTGCTCCAATTTGAAATGAGTAACATAAAATCCTAGATAAAGTAGGGAATTAAATAAATTGCTAATTTAATTTTTAATACAAGGAGCGTAAGACGTAGGTGTATTATTAGAAAGTTGTTTAGCTCCCGTGTCAAGGATTTGAAGATAATTTATTATGCTAATTGTAAATTACTTTTGTTGTTAGTTATAGTAACTTCCAAAAACGCCAAGTAATTTAAGATTAATTCTACCAATAATGGGTGCAAGGCGTTTATTATGGGACCGATAATATTTTTTGGATAAGTGAAAATCATTCATATTTGTTTGTTTAATATCGTTTAGGACTGTAAACAAAGATGGCTTAAAAATGCTTTTTGTGTTTATGTTTTACCTCTTTCAGATATTTTTAAACTAGCAGGAAAGTCTAGATTTTCATTATTATTGTTTTTTTTTGTTTATTAAGTTAACCTCACATTTTTGCTGCAGGGCTAAGCTGGACTTGTTTATATTTTCATATTTTATAAAAATTGTCAAATTTATAAAATTGCCAATTTTTATTTCATATCACTTTTTGTGGACAAATATTTGGATGGAAAATAATCCACTTTGGTAAAGATATAAACTATAGATTCAGTAGTGTTAAACAGCGTACACACTATGCGAGAAACAATTCGAAACATGCCAAGGTGGCATTTCGTCTCCTAACTTTGACGTGTTTCAATTTATTTCCAGTGGTCTTGACCCATTTCGGTTTGCCTCGACCTACTTTCGATTCTTAAAAGCGCCTGAAAATTACTCGTGAGGAGAGCGAGGGCGGATTTTTTAGAGTTTTTTGTTGCCTCGTTCAATTTTGTATTGTTTTGCGCTGTTTCCAAAAGGTGTCCAAGGCAAAGGATTTTTTCATAAATCTCAGTAAAATAAGTAAGCCTATACGTTTCTAAAATAGCTATTGTTACGATGATATTTCTTTAATTACATCTCATTTTATGTTATATTGATATATATTCCACAGAATTAATATTTGAACACACGTTTATTATATGTATAGTAGATATTTAGGAAAAAAACTTTTCACTTAAACTGCAGGAATATAATTACAATATTTTTATGATTTAATTTTATCATAATGAATTAGTATATAAAATTTTATATGATATGTTTGTTTACGGGGCCTTAATTGATTAATATAATAGTAGTATTGCTTGATGAGTAATACTGGTAACATTATCAATATATCCGCTTGGGAAAATTATTAACTGACCCGATATCAACAAAAGTATGGTCCACGAACATTATACAAAGTATAATATATTAACAGGTGGTCCGAACTGTATTCCGGAAACTTCGGCAGCATATACTGCAGATTAAAATAAGTAAAAATATTCGTATAAATATATGTCATAAAATGCTTTAGTTAACAGGGTGCAGAAGTTTAATTTTTATTTCGATTTTTTCCAAATAATTTATGAAGTAACGTCAATATTTGGATAAAGAGTGGTGTCTGGGAGTTCTTTGACCTGATAAATTTGATTTTCATGTCAATATTACTCCTACTTGTAGAGGGCGCCACCTACGTATGTTTTAACTGATTTGAAGAGTAATAACTTTTCGTCTATACTTGTATAAAACTACTGAGTAAAAAAAATACATTTACGATGTTTTTTACATAAAAAAGGCCTCTTCGTAAAAATCGATATGAGTATTGGTTCTCGAGATATTTGGAATCGAAATTATCAATACTTGTCATCATTGACATAAATTATAGATGTTGACTAAATAGTTATTAGACTGAAATCATAAATTTGATTTTTTTTTGTGCAAAAAGTTCAGCAGAAACTGTTTAGTCACCATTTTTTCGCAGAAAAATTTATGATTAATTTAAAAAAATAAAAATGTATTGTTTCAGTCAAATAACTATATTCAACGTGCTTATTTTTTGTCACTAATGAAATGTATTGACTATTTCCATTCTAAATATCATGAGAACGATTACTCGTAGCGATTTTTACCAAGAGACATTTTTTACATAAAAAGTCATGGAAATGTAATTTTTTTTAGTCAATAGTTTTATACAGGTACGGTCGAAAAATTATTACTCTTCAAGACAGTCAAAACGCATGTAGGTGGCGCCCCCTACAAATAAGAGCCATTTTGACATCAAAATCAAAAAATCGAAATAAAAATGAAACTTCTACACCCTGTATCTCCGAAACTAAGCATTTTAGGACATACGAACTATTTTACTTATTTTTATGTGCAGAATATGCTACCGAAGTTTCCGGAATACAGTTCGGACCACCCTGTATACAAAGTATAATGTCCGTAATACAAAGTATTGCTTATTATAAATCCTTGTATTGTTAGTTTTTAGGCAGTTAGTTACTACTAGGCATTTTTTCATGAATAATTTGGTAACACACACCTACACATTTCAGGTGAAATTGTTGTTATGAACACAGCCATGGCACTCTAAATTGAAATTTTATTTTTTTAAACGAACATGTCATGAGATGTCATTCTATTGGGAATGACATTTTCTATCGAATAATTGAATACGCCAATTAATTCTGATTTATGCGATTTACTAGCATACTATTCTCTTTTGTCTGGAAAAGTAAAAAAGTTATGGAGTTGAGCTGCTTTTGTATTTTGATTTTGCACAGTGATTACAGTTGAGGGTTGGAACCTTTGGTGTTACACAGCAAAATAAAAACACTAAATCACCACAATACACCAAAACACTTTTACTTTTACACTGGACGCGCGTTTCGCTAACCATGTTAGCATCATCAGCAGATGATTATAAACTCAAGTTTATAATCAATTTAAATCAAGATTATAAACTTGAGTTTATAATCATCTGCTGATGATGCTAACATGGTTAGCGAAACGCGCGTCCAGTGTAAAAGTAAAAGTGTTTTGGTGTATTGTGGTGATTTAGTGTTTTTATTTTGTTTTGCACAGTGTATAAACACCCAGTATTGGAACTACTGGGTTTTCGAAACACCGCAAAAACGCAAATTACTTTGAATATTTTTTTACAGATATAGTGGGTAAATAAAGGGCAAGCACACAGAAATATCAAATGTTATGTTTTAAGTAAAATGTGTATTTTTATGATAGAAAATACTTAAGGCGGTAATAAACGCTGCTGCCACAATTATTAAGATTTGTTTGTTCAGTTGAGTTGAATTATTGATATTAAATGTAAATAGTGTGTTTTGGGGATTATTGTGTTTAACACATCATTGAAATGTCAACCATTTAACATTTCCATTTATAGCATATTATAACAAAATATTGTTTCAAGAAATTGGGTAAAACAACGAAATAGTTATGAAGCAGAGAACGAAATATTATGATCATTAATCTTAGCTTCTCTGCAGTAACAAAGCGATGATTACTTTAGAGTGACTGTCTTGAAATTGAATAATGCGGGTTACAAGTAGTGTTTATTTTCTAGGGAATTAACGAAAATGACGAAGAAATGTAAAATGGCAAAATGTGTTGTTTAGGACATGTAATTAGGGTTACTTACAAATTTAATTTACAAATATTATAGGCTAATAAAATATTTTTTCATTTTTATATCGGATCTTATCCGATGTAATATCAAGATACTCTTTAGAGCTGATAAAAGACCTGCAGATAAATCAATACTATGCCTATAAATATTAGGAGTTTAATCAAAAATATTTTATTCTTCAGTTCCATAACGGCAAGTTTATAATAAGTAACTACCGATAGAATTTTGAAGCCCTTTAAAGACATCCTCAATTTAAAAATTTAATTATGTTTATTATAACATATATGTATAAAAACAGTATATTTTTTTTATAAAGCTGAAAAACATTTTACAATGCATTTTTTTTCTGAGTGTAAAACTAAAGACACTAAATATATCAGAAGATTCCTATCCTTCAATAAGAAGAAGAGAGACAGCCGTTCCCACCAAGACAATTATGCTGACATACTTTTTTTACTTTTTATTCTAATTCATTCAATTCAGTAGTTGATTGTCAACCTTCATAGCATACACACGTACTAAAACCATTTTTTTGTAATAAATAAATTTTTAAAAAAGCATTTCTGAGTGTTCGAGAGTTATTTGGCGCAGTCGGTAGGATACACAGAATTCCCGTATCGAACGTGAATTTTCGTTTTAACGATTGACTGTGAACAAACAGATCCTAGACAGTTGTTCACGAAAAGTGGAAAGTGTACTGGCGGCTCTTCAAAAATCAAGAAACCGACCTCATATTGGACCAATACACAATTCGCTTGAGCAGAACATCGAAGTTTGGAACAACATTGTTCAAATTTCCGAAGAAACCATCAGCGAAGACTACATTGCAGACCTGGTGAAAAAAGGATGCTCAGAATCGCTCTCATCATACTGTAAGTACAATTTATGGAAGAACTTTCTGAAATTTTTGAAAAATTAAATTTTAACAAACCTTTAACTGACTGACCAAACCAAACCAATTAACGAAATTTTACAAAGAAATTTAAATTCGAATATAAGCAAGATGACACAAACTTTCAAAGCTGAATATTTAAATTGTCTGCCTGAATTCGACGGCAATCCGAACGAATTAAATAGGTACATTTCTATAAGCGAATCATTAATAAATAATTTTTATGACCGTAGTAATCCAAATAAATTTGAAAATACTTATTTAATGAACTCTATAATTTCTAAGCTTAAGGGAAACGCAAAAATAGTTGTAAGCATTCAAAATACAGCCACATGGGAAGATTTAAAAAGTGTTTTAACCAGAAACTTTGCTGATCAGAGAGATGAGTGTTGTCTCAATAGAGATCTAGTAATGTTAAGGCAATCGCCAAATGAAAAACCACAACAATTTTTCGATAAATGTTTAAATATTTTAAATCATCTATGCAGTTATGTTGATATCCACGAATCGACTACTGAATCAAAGAACTTAAAGAAAAATTTATATCAGGATATAGCTCTAAAAACTTTCTTGTTTGGCTTACGAGAACCTTTGGGAACTACTATACGTTGCATGAAACCTAGTACTCTGGAAGAAGCTTTACAATACGTAATTTCTGAAGATAATATTCATTATTTTCAAAATTTTTCTAGTAACAAAAATACATTTAGGCCACCTGTGGCACAAATACAACAATTTAGACCACAAATGCCACAAGTACCGCGATCTAATTTCGGTTCTTCTCAGAATTTACCTTTAAATTCGTATACTCAAAATAATCAATTTAGACAAAATTCTTTTCTTAACCAACCTATAAATATAAGGCCTAACCCTAACTATCAACAACCGAATTTTTTTTACTAACTCCCAAGTTTTTAAAACACCTTCAAATGTTAATGTATTTAAACCTAATCCTGGACAAAGATTCCCACCACCTACACCTATGAGTGTCTCTACTAGAAACACTACAAACCTAAATTGAGCGGGTCCGTCAACATCAAACCAATATGGAAATAATTTTTCTAACCAAAATCAAAATCGTAATTATTTTAGTAATGTTGGTAAAAATCCAAATATTATTGTCGAAGAACTTTTCAATACAGAGGCAAATCAAGAAGAGACATGATAAAAATATTGAATACTCTGAGCCTCAAGATTACGAGGAATTTAATCTCAGTTATCAAGATATCAATGAAACCGAAATACAGACAGATATTGATTCGAATGTCGACAGACAAAATTTTCACGAAACTCCTACTCCCAAGCAAAACACATAACACCGCAAATAATTTCATTAAACACAACAAATTCAAGTGAATTAGCATATTTAATTTTTCCTGAATATGATATAAAATATTGATCGATTCTGGATCGACCAAATCATTTATCGATCCACAAATCGCTAATAAATTTTTCCCAGATTCAATAAAACTCGATCCGTTTATCGTAACTACGGTATTTCAAAAATCATCACATAAATATAGCGCTTTAATTCCAGCATCTCAAATTTTTTATTTACCGAAAATAAAATATCTTAAATTCTACTTATTTAAATTCCATAATGTTTTCAATGGACTTATTGGACTTGACAATCTTAAATTTTTACAGGCAAATATTAATTTTAAAGACGGATATTTATTAACACCATATGCAAAAATTAAACTGTTTTTTAACCGAACTCAAAACCCAGTATATTCAAATGTTTCACCGAGATCACAACAAGTCATTAAAGTTAGAACTTCTGTTCAAAATGGCGAAGTTATAATTCCTCACATAAAAATTCACAATTGTGAAATTCATGAGAGTTTAACTATAGCTAATAATGGCGAGGCCATACCAACCATTTTGAATAGTACAACTGACAATATTGTGTTAGACATGTCCGAGCCTATCGAAGTTTGTAAATTCGATAGAAAGGAAACCCAAAATATCGACTTAAATTTTATCGACGATGACCAACAAAATTTTAATCTAACTCAAATTAGGACTGATCATCTAAATCTGGAAGAGAAAAAAGCCATTCTTTCTTTATGCAAAGAATATTCCGATATATTTTATCAAGAAGATAAATCTCTATCATTCACAAACAAAATTAAACACCGTATAAAAACAACCGATGAACTACCGGTTTATTCGAGACCATATATGTAGATATCCTTTCGTTTACAAAACCGAAGTTCAAAATCAAATCAAAAAAATGTTGGATTCTAAAATAATTAGGCCAAGTAGTTCACCCTGGTCATCCTCAATATGGGTAGTGCCCAAAAAGGCTGATGCATCGGGTAAACAAAAGTGGCGGGTAGTTGTCGACTATAGGCAGCTAAATGCCAAAACTATAGACGATAAATATCCACTACCGAACATAACTGACCTTCTCGATAAACTGGGTAGATGTCAGTATTTTTCAACCCTCGATTTGGCAAGTGATTTCCACCAAATCGAGATGGATGAATCAGACACTGAGAAACCCGCATTTACCACGGAACATGGGCATTGGGAATTTCTAAGAATGCCGTTTGGAAAAAAAAAATTTAACAATTATTGATAGTTTTTCGAAATATGCTCAAGCATATCATCTCAATTCACTTTGCAGTACGGAAATTGTAAATAATCTTATACAATTCTTTTCTCATCACGGAGTTCCAGATCAAATCATAACGGTACCGAGTTTAAAAACTCAGCTCTCTCAGAGCTACTAGCTTTACACAAAATAAAAATGCATTTTTGCTCAGTTAACCACCCCCAATCTCAAGGTTCAATCGAAAGGTTCCATTCAACCTTGATCGAGCACGTTAGATTACTGAACACAAGGCGTTTCTTAAAAACACCAATATCACACAAAATTGTATATGGCATTTTAGCGTATAATAATTCACTTCATTCTGTCACAAAACTCAAACCTATAGATATCATAAATGGACATATTACAGAAAATAGCCCTTTTAATTTAGATATCGATAAAATATTAATTAACGACTATGTCAATGATCATAAAGAACGATCGCGATTGTTATACTCAAAAATAAATGAAAATCTAGTAGACGAAAAAGAAAAACGAATAAATAAAATAAACGAAACCCGTGACGATCCGGAAATATTCAATGACACTGACCAAGTATTTGTCAAAAAACACACCAGACAAAAAACTGCCAATAAGTTTGGCAAGAAAACAATATTAAAGCATATTAATACTAAACACAAAACGGTCTCTACTGACGCTCAAGATAAAATTCACATGGACAACTTAAAACGTCCTCTCAAAAAACCTTTTAAATTTAAACTCTAAATGACTGATAATATTTATTTTCAGCATACCCGTAATTCTGGGGATGGAAGATAAAATAGAAATCAAGAACTTAGTGAACAACCCCGGTATATATCCAGCAAAAATCGAAACGGCTAAGCTTACACAATATTATTATAAATTAATACATTTTTACGATCTTCAGCCTCTTATTGAAGAAATTGATAAGTTAAAGTCACAATCTGAAAATATAAAACTTCAAATTAGCAAACATACAATGTATTTAAACGATTCCTCCAATTACATAAAAGTCTTAAATTTTATTGAAAACAAATTAAGTGATAAATTATCTGAATTAGTTCCATATTCTCCAAGGAAAAAACGTGGACTAATAAATGGTTTGGGATTTATTTTCAAAGCTATCAGTGGTAATCTAGATGCTAGTGATGGTGAACGATATGAAAAACTAATATTACAACTACAAAATATGGTACCAAAAAGCCTGAGCATATTAAATTTTAATCGAATTTAATAAATGTAAAAAAATATAAAATAATCATTGGTAAATAAACAAAAACTTAAAAAAAGAAACCAAACTTTAATTCGAACGGCTATGTGTAAGGCAGGTTCTTGTTCAGGATGGTTCATGACATAGAGTTGCCTGAAAAAAAAATCTTTGTGAGTATGCCGGTCCTACAAAATTCCTGATATTTATTATTAAGGTAAAATATCACAGTTCAAATGTTACAACGGGTATTAAACGCAAAACACCCTTCACAAATGTCCAAAACATATTACGGCACTAAACGCGAAATGCCCTCTCTAAACAACTGGTGAACCCTTGCCACCAGCCTAGTGAACCCTTGCCACTAGCTCTCCAAACAACTGGTCAACCCTTGCCACCAGCCTAGTGAACCCTTGCCACTAGCTCTTTAAATAACTGGTGAACCCTTGCCACTAGCTCTTTAAACAACTGGTGAACCCTTGCCACCAGCCTAGTGAACCCTTGCCACTAGCTCTATATAATACAACTGGTGAACCCTTGCCACCTAAATAGTGAACCCTTACCACTAGCTCTTTAAACAACTGGTGAACCCTTGCCACCAGCCTAGTGAACCCTTGCCACTAGCTCTTTAAACAACTGGTGAACCTTTGCCACCAGCCTAGTGAACCCTTGCCACTAGCTCTTTAAACAACTGGTGAACCCTTGCCACCCAACTAGTGAACTCTTGCCACTACTAATAATAACTTAAAAACAATATATTTACCCTGTACTGAGACGTGCAATGACATTAAACGCAAAGGTCTGTTTCAGTTACAGATACAAACAAATCATTATAAAGATGACTCTTTAAACTAATAACTCTTAAATAAATCAATTATAAAATTAAAACAGAACATGTAGAGAATGCATACTCAGTGAATCAACTCACCCTATAATGTAGCTTTAACACTGCCACAACACTGTCACAATTTTATAACTATTTAAATTAATTATTTAGCTCGTATTTAAATTAACGTTTAGCGACACTCCACTTCTTTAAAAGATTCAAAAGCAACTAAATGCCAACCTAAATATTAAACTGAACCTCTCCGATATTGTGTGCGTCTGTCATAAAAAACTATGAGCCTTAAGATATATTTTTTTAAGTGCCGTGACCAGCGTTCTGTTTATATTATCGCCGCTTGCCCTTGCGTAGTCTAAACAATCTGGAGCGATAAGCTTTGAAGCCTCGCTTGACAAAATTGGTGTGATTTTGTTACGGCGTTTAAAATATATCTAGAGTATTATGAGGTAAAATATACAGGGTCTTACATTCGGCCATCCTGCTATCAACTCGTCTCGAGTTGGCTAGTAGCAGCTTCATCTGGATCTAACAAAACCAACCCTTCTTCATCACTAGCTTCATCGGATTCGCCAGAGAAACCTCCACCAACTGGAATCCAAGAACGCATTCGATCCACTGCGATCACATTCTCGACCCTGACATGTCTGCTACTACATATCTGTCAGGTAGTACTAATTGCATACCCATTGAACCATCATATGGAGATGTCAATTTTCGATTAACACCTGTTGCTTGCTGATTCTTTAATCGTTTTTTTTGCTGATTCTTTAATCGGTTTCTCATAGCTTAAGGCTAATTTTGTTTATTTTGTGCGACTATAAAATTTTCAGCTGCCTCGCGTCTTGCTTCGATTAGGTTTCCTATGACTAATGGTATCTGCTTAATATCATCAAAATATCGTTAAGATGCTGTCAGTGTCACCTCTTGTGGAGTAACCCAATAGTAATTGACTTGGTGTTTTGCCAGTCGATTTATTAACTATAGTATTGAGACCAAATTAAATATCTCTTACCTTTTCATCCCAAAGCTCTTCCTCGGGTGTTGAGGCAAGAAGGACGTCAAGGATTGTTCGGTTTAAATGCTCAGCCTGCCCATTAGCACGTGGAGTAGCGACGGCATTAAGAACATGCTTAATATTATTTTGTTGACAGAAATTTTTGGAAACTTTGGATGTAAAACAACTTCCTCGATCTATGATTAAAGTCTTGGGAACGCCATAGGTCGAACAAATATCTTTAAGGTAAACTATAACATGTTCTGTTTTTGTAGACTTTACTTGTTTTAAAAACCAAAATTTAATAAAACCATCAATGCCAACTATTAAATATAAATTAGAATGTTTACTTTTCGGAAATGGACCCAAATGATCGATATGTACTACATCATAGGTTCAGCTCAAAGTCGTCATGAGCTACTTGGACAATTTGGTGACGCATTCCCTTTGGTGTCCATTTTAAACCATGTGCCGTAATTCGATAGATCCGTTCGTCACGTAAACAATAATTTTTATAAACTTGGTGTTCGTGTTGTTCGGTTTCAGAAGGCTACAGAAGTATATTCTTAATGACGGATATCTTGGTATTTGTTAATTGCTCTGACAAAACCCAGTCAGCTTGTTCTATACGCATTACTTTCTCACAGGTATGTGTATCACAAGGGTTGCGACTTAAGACGTCTATGTGTTTCATTCTTTTACAAAGTGTGTACACTACCATAAAATAAAATTCTTGAAACTCTAGCCACCATATAGCAATTCGAGAAATCATATCCTTCTTTGTTTTAGCTGTCTCTAACGAATTACAATATGCTACAGGAGTAAAAAAATATATATCAAATAGGTAAATTATAGATTTTCTTAGACTTTCAACAACAGCTAATGTTCCAAGCTTAAACGAATGATATTTTTGTTAGAAACCGGATGGCGTAATCTGTCATTTGACTGTCGCTGTAGTACCTGCGGCAAGTTTAACTTTGAAACTAAAACTTTGCTTGCGTAGATGTTATTGCCTTGTTTGCACTTATACAATTGAAGGACTTATTGTAATAACATGATATGCCACAAATTCATAATTCTGAATTATTAGACTTCGCAGTTTCGAAAAAAATGTTTAAATTTAACTATTAATAAATATAATTTGAAGACGTTTTAGAGTAAGTTTAGTTTAACTCTACTAAGTATTTATCTAACAAATTTGTTGGATAAAAGTCAAGAAAACACTAGTTACTAGTTAATAATTTCTGGTTGAGATTGTTCTTCTCGTTTACTGTTATAACATTATTTTATTGGTAAACCATTTCTCTTTCGACCAGCTCAAGAGAAGATTTATTTATTTATTTAAAAAGAAACTAAACTTATCTATACAAATTATCATTGCTATATTTCTAGAAAAATTTCTTTCAATATTTTAAATTTCACAAAAAAAAATAATCAGAAACGACTCTAAAAATATAAATATTAGTTTTGCTAGCCTTTAATAAAGTTCTAATTTAAACAAAATAAGTAGTGGATAATTTTACACTATATTGTTACATCCACTTGTATGGATGTAACAATTGACTAAATGTAAAACACAGTCTCCACACATAAATATAACCGATATAGAGTTTTCGCATTATATTTTCATGTAGTAGAAAAAAAATATACTATTTCAGTATTTTAGGTTATTCTTAATCGTTGGCTTATTAATGAGGTTACACACAGAGACTGCCCAATTAAGGATTTTTAAATCTAGATATCTTCACATGTTTAGTCAAATAACAAAAATATTTTTTTTTTAATTTAACTTAATTCAATATTTAAAAATAATCCATACTATATGAAAGCAGTAAAACAACCATTTCGAAACTATCGCACACACAGTTGCTATTTTAAATATCAGTAAACTGAAAGCTAACCTTTTCACCTGCTCATTTATATCTAGTATTTGTGAATATTTTTTTTATTCAATTTGTTTATCGATTTTTGTTCATTACGCCCTATATTGTTTATATTATCTTGACAAGAGCACCTATATTTATTGTGTTGTATTGCTTGCACTGTATATCTTGAATTACTTTACAAATCAGCACGAAGTTTTATATAAACATAGATAATGAAATATTCAAACATGTTTTACAAACAATACATTTTAATTATATTAGATATCTGTAAAACATACTACTACTACTTTATTTCCTTTAAGTAATTTCCAGTCTTGGCCTAACAATTTATTGCTAATTTCTGGCTAAATTTTAATTGGTAATCCCAAACGAGAGTGATAAACTCATTTTATATTTATCACCAACACAAAATATACATATCAGTATTATAAATATACCTGTTCAAAAATATCTTAGAAATACAAATCTTATGTATGTTCTTGCAAACACCTTGTTATTGCGGAAAATGATGTCTTGGTCAGAAAGATTAATACACGATAAAACTTTTAGCTTTCCAGGAAAAAACCGTATAATAGTATTTGGTATTATATTATACTCTCTGTTTTCATGTGTACAATACTACTGTTTCAATAAAAAGGTCACTTAATATTTTTACAATAAACTTGAATATTCGCAACATGGCTTGCAGGAATATTTGTGTCTTTATGTACATGCAATTTAACTTTCTTTAATTGAAAAGCTGGGTCGATGTTTTGAAGTTCGTCTGTAATTTTTGATTTAAGAAATTTAATTCAAGTCCTATCTTTAACTATTATTACGTGAGGTAGTTCTGTAAAATGTCTACCAACTAAAATAGGCAATTCTTGTAAATCATCTCTTACTATCTTAATCTTTACTTCTGCCTCTAGTTGGTCAATTTTAATTTTCAATTGCACAGTGGTTGCAACTCCTTGTCCAAAGCCTTTACGTGCACATATATCATATCTAATTCCTAAAGTCTTAAAATTACTTAATCTTATTGTACACGAACTTCCTAAGTTTATATAAGCAAGAAATTTGTTCTATTATCATTGATTAAATACCCTTATAAAACTTCTTATTAATTACGTCATCTGCTGTGCCTAGTAATGCGATCAGCTTGATTTTCCCGAGGATTTTCCCTTTTCTTTTTATAACAATTTGCCTCAATGTGGCCACTTAGTTTACAATAGTTAGTTTACACTTTCGCTCATTCCTAGTCTACTCTGTGCCGTACACTGTAAGTGTGCACACCGAGATTCTGTGCCGTACACTTTTTGGCAATGTGGCCAGTTTTACCACATGTGTCGGTATATCTTTAAATATCAAGAAACTAAATATGCAAAAAAAAATGTCACGACCATCCAGAACCTAGAATCTATATACCTTTTATTATCCCACTTCTGAAAAATTCTATGGTACCAAAAAACCTGAGCATATTAAATTTTAATCGAATTTAATAAATGTAAAAAAATATAAAATAATCAATGGTAAATAAACAAAACCTTAAAAAAAGAAACCAAACTTTAATTCGAACGGCTATGGGTAAGGCAGGTTCTTGTTCAGGATGGTTCATGACATAGAGTTGCCTGAAAAAAAATCTTTGTGAGTATGCCGGTCCTACAAAATTCCTGATATTTATTATTAAGGTAAAATATCACAGTTCAAATGTTACAACGGGTATTAAACGCAAAACACCCTTCACAAATGTCCAAAACATATTACGGCACTAAACGCGAAATGCCCTCTCTAAACAACTGGTGAACCCTTGCCACTAGCTCTTTAAGTAACTGGTGAACCCTTGCCACTAGCTCTTTAAACAACTGGTGAACCCTTGCCACCAGCCTAGTGAACCCTTGCCACTAGCTCTTTAAACAACTGGTGAACCCTTGCCACCAGCCTAGTGAACCCTTGCCACTAGCTCTTTAAACAACTGGTGAACCCTTGCCACCCAACTAGTGAACTCTTGCCACTACTAATAATAACTTAAAAACAATATATTTACCCTGTACTGAGACGTGCAATGACACCAAACGCAAAGGTCTGTTTCAGTTACAGATACAAACAAATCATTATAAAGATGACTCTTTAAACTAATAACTCTTAAATAAATCAATTATAAAATTAAAACAGAACATGGAGAGAATGCATACTCAGTGAATCAACTCACCCTTTAATGGATCTTTAACACTGCCTCAACACTGTCACAATTTTATAACTATTTAAATTAATTATTAAATCGTATTTAAATTAACATTTACCGACACTCCACTTCTTTAAAAGATTCAAAAGCAACTAGATGCCAACCTAAATATTAAACTGAACCTCTCCGATATTGTGTGCGTCTTTCATAAAAAACTATGAGCCTTAAGATATTTTTTTTAAGTGCCGTGACCAGCGTTCTGTTTATATTATCGCCGCTTGCCCTTACGTAGTCTAAACAATCTGGAGCGATAAGCTTTGAAGCCTCGCTTGACAAAATTGGTGTGATTTTGTTACGGCGTTTAAAATATATCTAGAATATTATGAGTTAAAATATACAGGGTCTTACAAAAACAATCAAAATAAATTATCAGAAACAATTAAAATGCACAATTCGCTATCTATAAAATTAATCGATAATTTTAACAATGCATTAAAAATATAATGCATAACGAAAAATTGCTTCAATCTAAATTAGAACAAATTGCGTTTATAATAAATGGAACAGTTCACCGCGAAAATTCTGTTTATAAAAGATGTTTTAAATCAAATAATAGAACTATATATAATATTATTTATTCTATTACACAAGATATTGAAAATTCAGTTACATTTGCTAGACTAGGTATAATGCACCCGAGTATAATTAAACCATATGAATTCTTGGAAGAACTGAAACGTATACAGAGTGGCTCAAATACATTTTTATTATCTATTGAACTTGATCATGAAAATGTTTTGTTATTAGAAAAGTTAATTAAAATAGAAAGTTATTCTTTTAAAAATAAAATTACCATACATCTTAAATATGCCCATTATTCACCCTTTGGATTTTAACTTATTTCACATTTATTCAGTACCAATAATGGGAGAAAGTCAGTTTAAGGCTGTAATTCCAAAAAATAAATTTCTAATAATGAATAAATTGTACTACGCGTACTCGAGCGATTTCTGCACGAAGATCTTCCAACAGCAATACCTATGCAAAGAAGTGGAACTACAAGAAATCCAAGAAGTCAACCCCTGCACTGTCCAGTTTTTGAGCTTAAAAAACCTTTCCACTTGTCAAAAACGCAATGTTCGCGTCAACCGGCCGATCATCAAACATATCGAAAATTTAAATCAGTAGATTTCTATGATCCCCGATGAAGAAAATATCAAGTTACACTGCCACCATCAAGAAGAAATTTTGAAAGTAAAAGGAAGCCTTATAATTGTATTCCAGAGGGATGTGAACTCTCAACTCCTAACCAAAGAGTTAAGAACACTAAGATATATACTAAACAAAGTTTTAACTACCCTAAGATAAACACCCTAACCAGTTCTCCACAAGATATGGACCTAACAATATCACTGGAAAATATCGAGTTAGACGAATTACAAGATATAAGAGGAAAAATACTTCAAGATCAGCCGAAAATAGATAATACTGATTTTTCAACATCTCCTAGTATCTGGACAGTGTTTATCTATATATCAATAATCTTATTGATTAGTTGTTATTTGATCAGAAGATTCATACCAAGATGTGTCTACAAGAAGCCTGTACGTCAAGAAAATCCATTAGATGTTCAAATCCCACTGTAACCCTCGTATTTGAATCTACAGGGGTAGGAGATATATCAGAAGATTCCTATCCTTCAATAAGAAGAAGAGAGACAGCCGTTTCCACCAAGACAATTATGCTGACATATACGTTTTTTACTTTTTATTCTAATTCATTCAATTCAGTAGTTGATTGTCAACCTTCATAGCATACACATGTACTAAAACCATTTTTTTGTAATAAATAAATTTTTAATAAAGCATTTCTGAGTGTTCGAGAGTTATTTCACTTTACATATATTTTAGTCATATATGAGCATTATTTTAGTCATATATGAGCTAAAAGAAATTTGCCAATTGACGTAATTTTTACGTAAATTCTAATGATGATAAAGAAACTACTGTAATTGTAAATCCTATATCACTACGTTTCTGTAACAAAATCGTCATAATATAAGAAAATGTTGAACTTAGAAAAGGAACTGACTGATATTTTCGGTGATTTTTGAAAAGCCATAAAAGTATCTAGCACTAAATGGATATTCCAGATCGATCGTCGAAAGAGTTGGCAAGAAAATTAATGATGCAGGGCAAATCTGAAGTTGTCGATAAACTCTGTGAACTCATGCTGATGCGATGCTATTTTGCATTTGCATTCTAAAGTGACTCTAATAAAAAGATCTAGTTGAATAATTTTCAGTATTATTTTTATTGAATAATAAAGACTAACTTAAATACTGATGTAAGTTTAAATAGTTGGTACATGTCAGGATATTTGTGCTGTTTCAGATTAATTTAGTTAAAGAGTTAGTCAAAATACTGGTTACGTTTGGGATAAAATGGAAAGATGGTCAGGATAAATAGTTAGTTTTGAACGTTAGTTAGTAAAGAGTGTACTTTAGTCGAGTTTAGAATATTAGAGTAAAATATTATTTTCTATTATTTTTTGCTGAGAATTGCGCATTCCATTACACATTAAGTATTATCCATAAATCTTTATTTAGTATAGAAATATGTTTTCCATATTAGATAGATAGATAGACAATAATTTATTTTTCCGGAATTAATACCTATATTAAAGTTCATATTATTGTAAACAAAAGTTTTGTATCAAAATCATTAGAAACAAATAATGCAATAATAGAAATTATCAAAATCAAAATCATTTATTTAGACTGCACTTATAACAGAAAAATATTCCCATGACAACAGTACAGTAAATACAAATTAAAAAATACAAAAATAAATATACAATAAAAAAGAAGAACTCTCAATAACATTAACAACGAGACTTAATAAAATAGTTGAAGATTATCTTTTTATTTTTATCACAGATAAAGTCAAAATCAGATGATGTAGGGCAAACTTATTCACCGCCTCTAGGCACCTGTTTAATGGTGAACTAACCAACGAGATCTTAAAAATTACATGCCTTTTTCTTAGTCTACAATCAGGTACTACATAATAAATCATTCTAAGTAGGTCCGGCACAGGAACATATTGGTGAATAATACTAAATACAAACGACACATCACTGAACTGCCTCCTTTCTTTTAAGGGTGTTATGCTAAATTCTGCTAGTTGAGATTCGTATGATACAAGATTGCGAAAGCCGGGGTAGAACCCGTGTTTTTGCAGAAATAGGCTTCTCAGGAATTTTTTCTGAACATTCTTTATCATATTTGAGTAGGTAAAAGTGGTTGGATTCCAAATAATAGAGGCATATTCTAGTTTAGACCAAACATATGAGTTAAATAACAATATTCTGGTGTTAATATCGCTGAACTCACTGCTGCAGCGCAAGACAAACCCCAGCTTTTTCATTCCCTCAGAATACAATTTCTCTATGTATTTATTGAAGGTAAATTTCTTTGTAAAAAGAACACCCAAGTCTGTTATTTCTTCCAGCAGTTCCAGTTCACAATTGTCAACCGAATATTTTGACAAAATTGGTGATCCACTACGACAGAATGTTACATATTTGCATTTAGCTATATTTAATTTAAGATCATTTTGTTGACAATAATAATAGAGAGAGCTTAAATTTACCTGTAAAGGTGGGCAGTCACTCTGACCTCTCACCACACTGTAAAGTTTGAGGTCATCCGCATATAGGAGAAATTGGGAATACTTTATATAATGCGATATATCATTTATGAATAGGTTAAATAATAAAGGGCCAAGAATGCTACCCTGTGGGACCCCCGATGTTGCCGTGAACATATAAAATTTGCTAGATTGAAATTTAACACACTGCTGCCTAGATGCTAGGTACGACCTCAAGTATTTTATAAGATTATCATGAAAAGAATAACACTTCAATTTCCTCAGTAGGACTGCATGGTTTACCCTATCAAAGGCCTTTGCCAGGTCGGTATATATGACGTCAACTTGGTGACCACTTCCCAAGCTGTTGCTTACATATTCTGAAAACACCGAGAGATTGGTGCAGGTCGATAGTTTCTGCCTAAAACCATGCTGTTGAGGTATTATGACCGGTGAAACATGAGCATTCATTTTTGTATATAATATACGTTCAAAAATTTTAGACAGAGCACACAATACTGTTACTGGGCGATAATTATTTATAAGACCTCTATTACCACTTTTATGTATCGAAGTTGTACAACCCTGTTTCAATCGGTCAGGACAATAGTTATTCTGCAATGATTTATTTACTAATATCTTTAATGGTTCCGTAAGTATTTCACTGTAGGCCTTGAAAAAGTATGCGGGTATACCATCCAGTCCCACCGAGTCAAGCTTTCGGCTTGAGACTCGCGATTGCCTCCCCAACATCACCATCACTGACCTCACCAATACACAGGAGATCCAATCCGTAATCTGGCAGTATACTTGTACTATCAGGATCTAATTGATAATTATTGCTACTATCACCATACACGTCCTGAAAAAATTTTGAAAATGCATCAGCTCTAGACTGTTCGTCTTTAAATTCGTTTTGTTCATACTTAAAATTGTAATTTACAACGCTGTTTTGCCGTTTATCCCTAATAAATTTCCAAAACTCAGTAGGATTGGATTGAATGCCAGCCTCAATCCCCCCAAGTATTCCGAACGACACTTTTTGATTAGTTGTTTTGTTTCTGATCTCAGAGCACAGTACTTTTTTGGGTAGTAATCTCTACGCTTAAAATGCTTCTTGAACATTCTAAAGAAGTGTTCCTTTTGTTTTAATTTGTGAACCAACTCTTTAGAGAACCATTTAGGAAACTTTCTGCCAAAACTATTACTCTTTTTTTGTGGTAAACATTGCAAAAATATATTATTAATTATGTCATAGAAAAATGTTAAACACTCATTAGGATTTGATGCGTTACAAAGTGAGCTCCAGTCCTGTTCTCTTAATAAGTTTACAGTTGAGGGTTGGAACCTTTGGTGTTACACAGCAAAATGAAAACACTAAATCACCACAATACACCAAAACACTTTTATTTTACACTGGACGCGCGTTTCGCTAACTATGTTAGCATCATCAGCAGATGATTATAAAACTCAGTTATAGAACTTTCATTATAAAACTCAGTTTTTTAATCATCTGCTGATGATGCTAACATGGTTAGCGAAACGCGCGTCCAGTGTAAAATAAAAGTGTTTTGGTGTATTGTGGTGATTTAGTGTTTTTATTTTGCTCTTAATAAGTGATAAAGTGACATGAAATCACCATGTTTGAAGTCAAACATGAACCTTGTCTGTGCTTTGACTGATATTTTTAGGATTTTTAGTTTGTATTTTGAAACATATTTTTAAAGGAGGATGATACTGATCGACAACATTAACTACGGAGTCCTCACTACATTCATGTACTTCTGCCTCAGTTATATTTGTTAATATTAAGACAAGAGTGTTGCCCACCTGGTTTTTCACATTGTTAATTGAATACAGATCATATTGGTTTAATAGGAGGTTGACCAGCTGTGCCTTTCCGGACCCACTTACCAGATCAGATAGACTATTAGTTATATCAGGTACATTAAAATCACCTAAAAACATTACATTATCACAATTATGACAATATTCAACTTCACTGAATGATTCTATAAAATTCTTAAATACAGTTAAGTTACAATTACATGATACATAAACACAACAGATTAACAATTCAACATTGATGAGCTTAATGCTGATGCACAGCCATTGGTAGTCTAAAAATTTACTTTTAGCTATCAAACAAGGTTTGAAACTTTTATTAACAAAGCAAATCACACCACCTCCCCGGCTTGCCTCACTTTCATTATACGATTTATCATTCCTAAACACGGCATACCTATTGTCACATAACTCACTGTCATAGAAGGACTCGTTCAGCCAAGACTCGCTTAGGCAGATTACATCCCAGTTGGCTATTGATATGTTATCACACAATGTTGCAGTTTTGGTTCTTAGTCCTCTAACATTTTGATATAGAATATTAAAGGACTTTTCCTTTCCTACGGAATTGGTTACCCCTCCGGTTCTTCCGGCCTCTTCCTTCGATTGGCAAAAAAAGACACCAGTGCTCCTTCAGGCCAAACTTCTTTCTTCCAGGCTTCTGTAATATTTTATTGTTTAATTGTGATTTTCATGGACGAGTAAATTTCTGGATGTTTTGAGACGTGCTGTTCGCATTTAACTTCTGGGAACTTACTGCTAAGAAGTTGTACTATATCCCCCGGCTTTGTATTAGGACTTAGGCGAGTGACATGGAACGATACATGCTTAGCTATAGTTTGTAGATTAGCGTCGGTGTTTCCGCCAACTATGAAACGACGTTTTCGTGTCCTTCTCGATGGGAACTGCCAGCCGCCTCTCTTTTCTTGATTTTCCTTGTACCTATTTTGTTGTTCATCCTCATTGTCTTCATGTTGTGACAATAACTGAAGTTCTCTAAATTTTAGGTTATGTTGAACCTCTGATATGGCTCTTTTCACCGTGCCCCTCGTTATTGAAGGTTGGGATTCATGATCGGTCTTCTTTTCTTTCATTTGGACAGCAGGTACGAAGCGCTTTTCCACTAGCTTGATCTTGCCGCCAACTTCAGGTGCGTTGTTGTTCGCGACGGCGCCTGAGTAGGTCGCTACCTGTGTTGCCGGACTGTTTACATTTTCCCTTTGTTGAAGCGTAGAGATTTTTTCGTTCAGAAAAACAATTTTTTCTCTGAGGAGAACGCAGTTTTCCTGTAGATTTTCATATTTCTTTTCCATTTCCTGAATTATCCGTAACAGCAACACATTTTCCTTCTCTAAATTACTGGTACTTGCCTTCGGTTTATTCGTAACCTCAACCAGCGTGGTATCACTTGATTCTGCTTCATGGACGCAGGGAGCATTTTTCTGCTTCGCTGCTTGCACAATACAACTCGGGTGGAATGTGCCCTCCCATTTAACACACTTTATGAAATTCACAATCTCTTTCTTACAGTGTTTACAATACATTTTCAGCTCACAACTTGAAAGCGGTTTACACGCGTTGGCCATGCTGCCGCTTATTCTTATTATAACACTTATTGTTATAGTTTTGTTATAACATGTACCGCACAATGGGAAAAACGGCATCATAGTTGGCAATAAAGATCGCTGTTATATATAAAATTATACAGGGTTTCTCACCGTAGCCGTTCGTTAGAAGTTTTTGAAGTTAGTAAAAACTTAGAAGTTTAAAATTTTAGAACGTAGGGTTTTTTAAAATTTCCTTTCATTTAAAAATATTTTCAAGGTCATACCACTTCCGGTTACCCCGGAAGTCGCCAGTAACTTCCTTATTTTAAATGGAACACCCTGTATATTATTTTATTTTTGGATTTCTAAGGAAATTTTATGATAAGTTTCATTAAATTTCCTTATACCTATTTTCAACTGTTTCTCAGATATCTTGATTTATATGAAAATTTTTACAGATTTACCCCTATTTTTAACAGTGGGTCTTTTACTCATTTTGAATTGATGATAAACGCTTCTGCGGTAAACTGGAGCAGAGGACTAATACTTTCGAAGTCCATATTGACAACTAATTTATCGCATACAGGGTGTCCAAAATTTGATAACTGATTAGATTATTTTCAAACTCAAAAAAGTTTATTTTTTCAAATGAGATATCCTGCATATTTTTTGATGGTTTGATGCAGAATTCAATTCTGCATCGATTTGCTATAACTTTCCCTATACCCCTTTTCAACGGTTTTCTTGTTAATCCTTATTTTTTATTTTAATTCAATTTTTGGCAGAATCGACAATATCGTTTTTGCGTTTTTTAAAATAAAATAATTATATTAAAGTAACGAAATTGAATGTAATTAGAACATACGAACAAAACAGCACCAAAACAAAAGTGAAATCATATAAAATATAACATAACATAACAAAATAATTTAATAATAAATCGGAAATAATATCGTAATCGGAAATCCTGAATTATATCTAGTTGTTTGAGAACTTGGTGAAACAGGGGAATATTTGATCAGCTACTCATACTATCATATATGTGTATAGCTCTTAATATTTTGTTATAAGGGTAATGACTGTTCTGCTGAAGTTAGACTAAAATCTTTACTCTTACGTTCAATATTTTAAAATAAATCAACTGAAAAAAAACAGTAACGGTGAGGCATTAATTATTATCACTAGACATTAGTGTATCCCTACCGTAATAAAAAAAGTAAACACAATAATTACAAAAATTCTTGTTCGAAGTGACCGCTAATTTGGTTGAAACATTGAAAGCTCTGCGATGCACTCTCAAACAGACCTCCGGATTTTGTCTAGGCATAGATTAAGTAAACACATGGTTAACACGGTTTAATAAGACTCGGTCCCTAGTACGTAAAGACGTAGAGTACACCAGCTCTTTTATACGCCCCCAGAGGTAAAAATCGAGGGGCGTTAAATCGGGTGACCGTGGCGGCCAGTTCCAGGGTACTTGTGGACCAATCCAGCGATCTCGAAACATTAATGTCAACTGCTGGTGCATATTGTCGATTCTGCCAAAAATTTAATTAAAGTAAAAAATACGGATTAACAAGAAAACCGTTGAAAATGAGTATAGGGTAAGTTATAGCAAATCGATGCAGAATTGAATTCTGCATCCAACTATAGAAAAATATACAGGGTGTCTTCTTTGAAAAAATGATTTTTTTGAGTTTGAAAATAATCTAATCAGTTATCAAATTTTGGACACCCTGTATTCAATAAATTAGTTGCCAATATGGACTTAGAAAGTATTAGTTCTCTGCTTCGGTTTACAGCAGAAGCGTTTATCACCGATTCAAAGATTCAAAATAAGTAAAAGATCCACTGTTAAAAATAAGGGTAAATCTGTAAAAAAATTCAAATAAATCAAGATATCTGAGAAACAGGTGAAAATAGGTATAGGGAAACCTAATGAAACTCATCATAAAATTTTCTTAGAAATCCAAAAGTAAAATAATATAAACGGTGTTCCATTTAAAATAAGGAAGTTAATGGCGATTTCCGGTATAACCGAAAGTGGTGTGACCTTGAAAATATTTTTAAATGAAAGCAACTTTTAAATAACCCGAAGTCTCAAAATTTCAGACTTCTAAATTTTTCCTAACCTCAAAAACTTCTAACGAACGGCTACGGTGAGAAACCCTGTATAATAAATGCCATCCCAACTTGCCTACCCAACTTGACGCCTTTTAATTTTTGATCATATAGTATTAAATAATTTATTAAAAGTCACTACATCTTGATCTGATAAATACATAATTCATATGCGTATACCGATCTGATCATTTTAGAATTGTGGTCTGGATTTTACCGTGTAAGACAGTGGTGGCAGCTTAATGGAAAATTAAATGTATTAAAAAGAGATAAAAGTTGGGTTGATACATTTTCTATGTATCAACCCAACTTAAATAACTTATTAAACGTAATAAACAACTTAATCAAAGTAGGTGTTTATCGAAAATGTTGCTTCTAGGGTTAGAACCTCATTTTTCACAGTTAGTTACTCATTTTACTACAGATGTAATAGATTATATTTAGCTTAGATATGTTATCCTCATTTCGGTAGTATACATGAAAGTTTTTAAAATAGTTTTTTTCTGCACAAATTTTCCTACAAACGTAAAAACGGACAAAACTGTATGTCGCTTTTGATTTTGTATCTCTGTCTATCATCCGGTCATTTATATTTATTCTCTGTTTTACACGTTAAATCCAGACCACACTTCTAAAATGACCAAATAGGTATATGTATAACACACACTTACTTTCGATTTTCAATTAAACATATTTATAATATCAGATATATTCAAAAATATAAAAGTAAACGTTCATTAGAGAAATTAAATTTAAGACAACTATAAAGGGAAAAGAAAAATGTATGGTATATGTAGGTATACACATTTATCCAACAGTGGTTAAATATAAATTTTACCACAAATTACGGTAATCGGAAATCCTGAATTATATCTAGTTGTTTGAGAACTTGGAGAAACAGGGGAATATTTGATCAGCTACTCATACTATCATATGTGTATAGCTCTTAAGATTTTGTAATAAGGGTACTGACTGTTCTGCTGAAGTTAGACTAAAATCTTTACTCTTACGTTCAATATTTTAAAATAAATCAACTGAAATGAATATTCTAATTAAATCAATCATTTACTAAAACTAAGTCACATTTATTTGATAACTATAATATAAAAGATATAAAGTAACAATAACATAAATATGTCTCTCTGATCATACACGAATTTCTATAACTAACAATAAATTTGTTACAAAATTAATTTTTTGAATATGTATGAAATAACACTGTGGATTAAGGCTTCCGGAATCGGAGCTGTGTTTTGGAACCGGGAATTTCGGTATTAAATAATTTATTTTCAATGATGTGCAGTTTTTCAATTACCAAGTAAGTTTCGAAAGTAAAATATGAAAAAAATTGAGTTCACAATGAAATGAAAAGTAATCAGTCACGAGAAAAATAAAAAAACAAGAACACAAACTAGAAACACAAATGAACACAAGCGAAGAAAAAAAATCTTAAATAACTTTAAAGTAACTTAAACTTCACATAAAAAACATAAACCGTTTTAACTAAATTTTATATTTTTTAATTAAAATTGCAAATGCCCAGAAAAATATACCTAACATAAAATATTACTAATGCATTTAACAACTTGATGATATATAATATACACATTTAAAATTCAATAATTGCTAATAGACATTATAGGAACTCCAAAAGATAAAAATGAGATTTTTTCGCTCGGCAGTAAAATCTCAGAAATAACAGTGCGTCCAGACTATCGTCACTCAAACGAGACCTAATCTTATTGTAAAGTAAACCAGCCAAAGAAAAATCTCTTTCAATTTTCAAGTTTGACGTTAGTTGCCGGAATTGTTAAAAGATCATAAACTTTAGACAAATAAATCCCACGATATCTTCCTTTCTCAAAAGAGACATTTCAATCTTAACAAATACTAATAAAAGTTGATTTTTTAATTATTGTTACCGAGTCCCGAAAGTACCAAAAAAATCGGGAATCAAAATTGTGACTCTTTCAAAGCTTTCAAATTATACTAATTATTGAATTATGAAAAAAATTCTCTCAGATAGATTCTTTGGTAAATTTTATGCTCTACAAGCATCCGCTATGTAATTTTTTTTATCGTAAACCATTTCAAAGTTATGGCACTTTTAATGGAAAAACATTTGTTTTACGTGGTATTTAAATGAATAACTTTGAATGTTCACCGACACCTTTTAAAATTGAGCTAAAAATCTTGCCTTCCGGGGATATTTTTTTCATGGTTATTAGGTTCATTTTAACCTATAAATTCCATAGGTTAGTTTTTTGGCTCACCCTATTGAGGATAAAAATAGGTCATAATATTGAATTTTAAACCCGACTTTCCGAATATTTTTTTAAATAGCTCTCCCGGAGCCAAAAAATAGAAGCCATATCCGGTCAGAATTTTTCCTAGAGTATGAATATTGCTTCTGGTCATTGCCTAGAATGGCATTGCATTCAAGAAAAGATTTAAAATTGACTTGAATCTTTTTCGATTTCGGAATAAAGACGTAGATCACAAATCGTTTTAGAGACTTAAATTTTAAGTCAACTTTCGAAATATGACTTAAAATCGAATTTCTATAACTAACAATAAATTTGTTACAAAATTAATTTTTTGAATGTGTATGAAATAACACTGTGGATTAAGGCTTCCAGAATCGGAGCTGTGTTTTGGAACCGGGAATTTTGATATTAAATAATTTCTTTTCAATGATGTGCAGTTTTTCAATTAGCAAGAAAGTTTCGAAAGTAAAATATGAAAAAAATTGAGTTCACAATGAAATGAAAAGTAATCAGTCACGAGAAAAATAAAAAAACAAGAACACAAACTAGAAATACAAATGAACACAAGCGAAGAAAAAAAATCTTAAATAACTTTAAAGAAACTTAAACTTCACATAAAAAACATAAACCGTTTTAACTAAATTTGATATTTTTTAATTAAAAATGCAAATGTCCATAAAAATATAACATAAAATATAACTAATGTATTTAACAACTTGATGATATATAATATACACATTTAAAATTCAATAATTGCTAATAGACATGTAGGAACTCCAAAAGATAAAAAAGAGATTTTTTCGCTCGGCAGTAAAATCTCAGAAATAACAGTGCGTCCAGACTATCGTCACTCAAACGAGACCTAATCTTATTGTAAAGTAAACCAGCCAAAGAAAAATCTCTTTCAATTTTCAAGTTTGACGTTAGTTGCCGGAATTGTTAAAAGATCATAAGCTATAGACAAATAACTCCCACGATATTTTCCTTTCTCAAAAGAGACATTTCAATCTTAACTTATTATTTTTATTTGTTACCGAGTCCCGAAAGTACGAAAAAAATCGGGAATCAAAATTGTGACTCTTTCAAAGCTTTCAAATTATACTAATTATTGAATTATGAAAAAAATTCCCCCAGATAAATTTTTTGGTAAATTTTATGCTCTACAAGAATCCGCTATGTAAATTTTTTTATCGTAAACCGTTTCAAAGTTATGGTACTTTTAATGGAAAAATATTTGTTTTACGTGGTATTTAAATGAAAAACTTTGAATGTTCACCGACACCTTTTAAAATTGAGCTAAAAATCTTGCCTTCCGGGTATATTTTTTTCATGGTTATTAGGTTCATTTTAACCCATAAATTCCATAGGTTAGTTTTTTGGCTCACCCTATTGAGGATAAAACTAGGTCATAATATTGAATTTTAAACCCGACTTTTCGATATTGTTTAAATAGCTCTCCGGGAGCCAAAAAATAGAAGCCATATCCGGTCAGAATTTTTCCTAGAGTATGAATATTGCTTCTGGTCATTGCTTAGATTGGCATTGCATTCAAGAAAAGATTTAAATCTTTTAAAATATTTAGTCATTTTTTAATGACTTATCATTGACTTGACATTGACTTGAATCTTTTTCGATTTCGGAATAAAGACGTAGATCACAAATCGTTTTAGAGACTTAAGTTTTAAGTCAGGTTTCGAAATATGACTTAAAATCGAATAACTTAAGTCATTAAAATTATTTAAATTACTACTAGTTTTAGATATATGTATAATATTACATACCAAAAAAATAATACAATTTTACCGGAATCTAAAAATAAAATTAAAATAAGATGCCATTTAAAAAAAAAATGTTATATTTGCTACACTTTTTGGTACCTTGTCAAATAAAAGTAATTTTGAAATTGTGCACTTGAAGGCCCTCTGAAACTTTTGTATTTATTATATATAATATTTATCAATAAATATATTTTTATATGTAGAAAATTTAAAATTTACCAAAGTAGGTTATTATTGTTGCTAGGAAATATTTAGAAAAGTTATAAAAATTTTTGTTTTATAAATAATAAAAAATTAATTTGTTATTAGAAATTAATTTTGTGTTATAAAATTATTGTAAACCTCTCGATTACCTAAAATAAATAGAACGAAATAAATCTATCTAAGAGAAAAACCGTTATTAAAGATATTCCAATTAACACATACTTTTTTTCTCTTTTATCTAACATTAAGGATAAATTATGAGACTTATTTAATAAGCTGTGTATAGTAATATTATCTCATCTCACAATATACACTGAAGTTCTTATTAAATTTTCTCTACGGGATATAAAATAATTTTTGTTGGTGAAAATTTATTGCCATAAACTTTGGGTTAAATTTATTATAAAAATATTTTATAATTTAACGGTAGCTTTTTTTAAATGTGCTAATTATTTAGATTATAAATGGTTTAAATATTCAGTTCGATTAGAGCAAATCATTCATATTTTGCAATATTTATGCTTTTTTGTATTCTTCGTATATAGGGTATTTATGATTAATATGCCGATATTATAATCTTATTCTATGTTGGAAGTAATAAGAAATAATAGGGAATATTAATTAAACAAGCCTATGTGGTTTCCGGACTGTCTTTACGAGGAATATTTTTTTATTATTGACATTTTGAGACAATTGCAATATTTTTATAAGTTTTTGTTTGTTCTAAAATGATTAGTACAGTTTATACTTTTACAAATTTTCATACCGTTTTATCGTTGAATTTTTTCCCCAAAAAAAAAATCCTAAAAATCAAACGCCTTTCTATGGTAATATAATTTTGTTTTCATCTTCTGATAAACTGTTCTTCTTTTTAGAGTGCCTGTCGGCGACGGACATTGGCAATCTTTCTGGTTCTAATGATTTTGTTTGTGGCAATCCGAATAAGCTGAGTGGGAGGCAGGCAATTCTCCTGCCTCCAACTCACCTTTTAAATCTGGTTTGCGAGGCAGGAAATTCTCTTGCGTCCTGGACGTCGTTTTCCTTGAATCTTGCCGTGGAGGATACACTGCAGCAGCTCATACCTTCCTTGGTTCCTCATCACGTGGCCTAGCTAAGCTTACGGCATTTGACGATTTTGACAAGCTCTGGGGTTGTTTTCATTCGTCTCAGGACCTCGATGTTTGGGACCTGGTCCGTCTACGGTATTCTCAAAATTCTCCTGTATAGCCATACTTAAGGCTTAGAGTTTTAACATAGTGTCCTCCTTTAAGGGACAGATCCTCTACGCCATACAGGAGGATCCAGAAGACATAGCATCTTAGGAGCCATTTTTTATGTCCAAAGTTAGTCGTGGGTTTTAAAGACTGCGCTCACGGATAAGAATGCACTTTTGGCTTTTCCAATTCTGCACTTGATTTCTTGTCCGATGTCTCGCGATTCATTGGTTATAGTGCCCAGGTAAGTGTATTGTGAGACTCGCTCAATTCTCGCTTGGTTTATGTACAAGTTAACTCCCGTGATCTTGTCCTTGTCGTGTCAGGTTGTTGAGTGGGACCCCATTGATCGAAATGCCTTTATCTATGTCTTGTAGTGCCTCCTTAAAGTAAATTTTAGGAAAAAAAGTCTAAGGATCATTATTGTAGTTAATTTTCTAATCTACAATTTCGGGCTAAGCTATTTTTTAAAAAAACTTGCCGTTAGTATTTTTACGTTTCCTAGACCGTGAGCGCTAGTGGTTGCGCTGACGAGCTAGGAAATGGACAGCAGTGCCAAAGACTCCGTTCCCTAGACAGCGGGCGCAACAATGCGTGATGGCTTGCGGTACTCCAAATACCTGAAAATACATCATAAGTAACAGTAATAAAAAAAGCGAGGTAAAATAATTTGTATTAAAATCAATGAATACCTAAAAAACAAATATAAATTAGTAAAAACCAAGCAATCCCACCAAATAACCAACTAACCAATGAATTAACACCCTCCAAATAACCACGCTAACCAACCCGCCAAATAACTAAACCAATCCAACAAAAAAGAGTGAAACCAATGCAATCAAATCACGCTATAAGCAAAAAAAATATAAAAAAGTTTTGGTCCGGCGTGAGATTTGAACCACGGACCATTCGGTCACGAAGCGATGGCCTCAGCAACGGAGCCACAGGTGCTCTTGCAGAACGCCTATTAGTTCAGTCATTGGGGATCAAAAAAGGGGCATGCTTGAAAAAAAGTCCGGAAGTTTTGAAACTTTGCAGGTTTATAGGTTTTAAAGACTGCGCTCACGGATAAGAATGCACTTTTGGCTTTTCCAATTCTGCACTTGATTTCTTGTCCGATGTCTCGCGATTCATTGGTTATAGTGCCCAGGTAAGTGTATTGTGAGATTCGCTCAATTCTCGCTTGGTTTATGTGCAAGTTAACTCCCGTGATCTTGTCCTTGTCGTGTCAGGTTGTTGAGTGGGACCCCATTGATCGAAATGCCTTTATCTATGTCTTGTAGTGCCTCCTTAAAGATGTGTTCAGTTCAGAGTACAAGTTGAATATCATTGGTGAGATTATGCACCTCTGCCTTACACCATGCAAGATGTCCACTTGTCCTGTATGCTTTCCATCCACTCTAAGAACTGCCGATAGGGTCCAATACAGATCTTCTATGATTCCTAAATTTTTACTGTCCTTGCCGGTCTTTTTAGGACGTCTATAATTTGTTTATGTCTCACTCGGTCAAACGCTTTTTTGTAGGACTACTGAGGAAACCACGTTAAAAACGCGGCGTACACTACTTCATAGGTGGCGTGGAACTGTGTTTAAAATGTATTGAACATAACTCAATCGACATTTTGAATCGCAATATCTCAGAAGGGGTAAATTTTAGGAAAAAAAGTCTAAGGATCATTATTGTAGTTAATTTTCTAATCTACAATTTCGGGCTAAGCTATTTTTTAAAAAAACTTGCCGTTAGTATTTTTACGTTTCCTAGACCGTGAGCGCTAGTGGTTGCGCTGACGAGCTAGGAAATGGACAGCAGTGCCAAAGACTCCGTTCCCTAGACAGCGGGCGAAACAATGCGTGATGGCTTGCGGTACTCCAAATACCTGAAAATACATCATAAGTAACAGTAATAAAAAAGCGAGGTAAAATAATTTGTATTAAAATCAACGAATACCTAAAAAACAAATATAAATTAGTAAAAACCAACCAATCCCACCAAATAACCAACTAACCAATGAATTAACACCCTCCAAATAACCACGCTAACCAACCCGCCAAATAACTAAACCAGTCCAACAAAAAAGAGTGAAACCAATGCAATCAAATCACGCTATAAGCAAAAAAAATATAAAAAAGTTTTGGTCCGGCGTGAGATTTGAACCACGGACCATTCGGTCACGAAGCGATGGCCTCAGCAACGGAGCCACAGGTGCTCTTGCAGAACGCTTATTAGTTCAGTCATTGGGGATCAAAAAAGGGGCATGCTTGAAAAAAAGTCCGGAAGTTTTGAAACTTTGCAGGTTTATAGGTTTTGGGGTCCCTAACTAAAATCCATAAAATGCACAGTTCCAGACTTGCCGCCGGCGCCGCCATCTTGCCAAGATGGCGCCCAAAATCGGTATTTTCTAAATATCTCGAAAATTATGCATTTTTCGCAAAAAAAATTGAAGAGAGCAAAATTAAAGAAAATAAAATTTCCTATAAAAAAGGTTATATGAAAATTTTCGCTATAGTCAACCGTTTAGGCACAAAATCGCTGGAAATTTTACAATTTTGCGTAAAGTATGATATACATAATATAGTCGATTTTCCGAAATCAAATGTCGATTAGTGTTCACTAAAACTAGTTTTAGTTTAGTTTCTTCAATTTTGTCATGAAACCGCGGCGTGTCACTAATTCGCTCATTAATTTATGAATAATTAATTGTCATGCTGGACAGCATTCATTGCGAACTTACCACCAGGTTCAGCATTAGGCTGGGTGTACCAAAGATGCCGAAAAATGGGGTTGGAACAAAACAGAAACAGGCATTACTCCAGACACAACATCCAAAGATCCAGCTCCAAAATCCCTATTGGCGTTTTTATCCTGTAAATGCAAAACCAACAACTATGGTAAAGCCTGCGGATGCAGAAAAGCAGGATTAAAATGTTTAATGATTTGTGCATACTGCAATGGGAAATCCTGTGACAACGTCACTGAAGTGTCACTCGACGAATCCGATGAGGAGGAGTTGGACTTGCCTGTAGATATCCCTCTGACGGCTGAAGATGAAGAGTTGGACGTATTGAGAGACCACCCTGATGAGCCCAGCACAGCAGACAGGATCGACTTTGGCATCGATGAGCCAGATCCGTCGGGCTTGTGCAGATAAGTTAAAGTTTTTAATTTATCTAGTGGAGTAGACCTCCGTTAAATGAAAGAATTAACGTATAAAAACGTTAAAATAAACGCGCCATGTACTTTACCTCTTGGGTGGTGTGAAAACAAGTACACATTTTCAATAATTAAAATTAATAATTAATAAATTAACGAGCGAATTATCACTGTTTTATGACAAAATTGAACAAACTAAATTAAAACTAGTTTTAGTGAACCCTAATCGACATTTGATTTCGAAAAATCGACTATACATAATATATAATATTTTACGCAAAATTGTAAAATTTCCAGGGATTTTGTGCCTAAACGGTTGACTTTAGCGAAAATTTTCATAAAGCCTTTTTTATAGGAAATTTTATTCTCTTTAAATTTTCTCCCTTCAAATTTTCGCGAAAAACGCATAGCTTTCGAGATATTTACAAAACACCGATTTTGGGCGCCATCTTGGCAAGATGGCGGCGCCAGCGGCAAGTCTGGAAATGTGCATTTTATGGATTTTAGTTAGGAACCCCAAAACCTATAAACCTGCAAAGTTGCAAAACTTCCGGACTTTTTTCTAAGCAAAAATCCCCAATGACTGAACTATATAGCCAGGCGTTATTTTCCGCGGTGGCGTTGCGGCCACTGTCTAGGAAACGGAGTGGGGTCCTGCAGTACGTTCCCTAGCTCGTCAGCGCAACCAGTAGCGTTCACGGTCTAGGAAACGTAAAAATGCTTACCGTTAAAAATCTAAACCGTAGTTACCGTAGAAAAATCTAAAAGAAAAACAAAAATGTTGACAATTGACCTTGAATAACTTTTTTAGCAGAGGTGGGATCGATGGGGAGTTTTTTCTACTTCTTTATAATGGTAAACCAAATGAGTCTCTACCAAAATTCAGCTTTGTCGGAATTTTGGTAGATTGAAATGTTCAAATTGACCTGGGGAATGAAATTCACAATAACATTACCATAGAAACGCCTATTTTATTTTTAAGACTTTTTAATTTTCTCTAAAGCGGTATGAAAATTTGGAAAAGTACGTATAAACGGAATTAACCAGAATAGAACAAGCCAACGTTTTTATAAAGAATTAATTTTTCTCAAAATGTCAATAATAAAAGTTTTTCCTCCTGTAAAGAAAATCCGAGGACATACTGTATATAGTACAGTATGTTCTCGTAAAACCTCATAAAACCATATACAAAGGTTTTTTTAAACAATTAGTTTTTAAACTTACTTATACATATCATTTTTTGATACAAATCTGAATGTTTATATTGAATATGAAATGAAAATGAATGAATTTTATGAAATAATGCTACTTCGAGCTGTATGTACTTTTTTATCCAAATATTTTTCAATTCCTTATTAACGCCAATTCACTTATTTTATATAAAACTAATTAACATGTAATTTTAAATAAACTTTGTTATATAATGTTAATAGTTAATGTTCTAAACTCAAGTTTAACGTAAGGTATCTTAATTATGGGTACTGCAATAACTCGAAAATTTGCATTTTTTTGGTAACTATTATTTTGCCCAGCTCATAAAATAGAGTGGTGGGGGAAGGTTAAACTTTATTTTATTAAAATATGGATAACTCTGGTTGGAGTGAACCAAATTAAACACACTAAGGTTCGTTTAAAAGAGCGTTTCTTCATTATTAAACTGCGATTACTTTGTCTCCGTACATTTATGACATGGTAACTAGGGGACGCTGTTTAATATCATAACAGACATTGAGCGTTTAAATACAAAAATTGTATGTGCACTCTATCAGCATATTTGAAGTGAAACTTCTTACTAAGAGCTATTAAATTGAAGGACATATTTGAAAAAGTGTTGTTTGAAATGTTGAAAAAGTAATAAGTTAAAAAAATATTTTTTTACGCGTAAAAAATAGTTTTTTACGTGTCACAAATAATTTTTTTACATGCAAACAAATATTTTTTTTTACATATAAGAAATAGTTCTTTGCGTGTAATAAATAGTTTTTTTTGCGTGTAACAAATAGTTTTCTGCGTGTAACAAATAGTTTTTTTTGGGTATAACAAATAAAAAATCAATAATAAATAAATTGATTCACTTTCACAAAATGTATATTAGAAAAAACAATATTTTTGATAAACACGTGGACTGCTCACAAATATTATTTTACTTATTGTTTATATACTTGAATTTTTACAGCAAGTAAGGGTAAAGAAGTTTCACTTCAGAAATACATGTCAGGCTTTGTCTTATTGTGTTTACATTATTTTTTCCAAAATTATTTTTTATCCTTTAAGAGTATAATACAATGTATAAAAATTTAAGTATCATAAAACAATTTTTTTAGAAGGCAGGTAACTTATATTGTTATTAACAAGATATTAATACAGTGACAAAAAATTTTAATAATTTTTTTACTCGACAATTTTTATTTTTGAAAATATTCGAAAAAGGGCAAACTGTGGTAGGAATGTTATATGCAAAACATATTTACATTTTTTTATAGCTAGTTTAAAAAAATCATAAATATATGTGGTTCTCCATAAACTAGCAAACTGGTATCTAAACCGAATGTGCAAGTAACAGTAAATATTTTATAAATCATAGACACTGACACAGTACCTTTCTTCTCGTGACGATGCCGTGATTAATTATTGTAGAAGTCGGAATTTATCATTCCGTATTGTGGCCACAGTAAGCCAGTTTTTTTTTTTCGGGAGTAATAATTCCCTTATCCTTATTCAGACTTTTCTAGATATCTTTAACTTTAATAATTCAGATTTGAATGTAAATTATATTTTATAATTCTTTTAATTAACTGATTGAATTAATTAACTGATTGAATGACGAACAACTTTCAATTTAGTTATTTTATAGAAGATGATAAACTGATTTATTGATTAAGAATTTATTGTATGATTCATGTATAATATTCTGGTAATAATTTGCTGCATGGAAATAATTTTTGCATGGAACTGCATGGAAATAATTTTTGTCATTTTGAGAGCGAATTAATATAACAAAAAAATATATTTTGATTTTGTATAGAGGATTCCACTGGCGTTATTTTATTAAAACTAGATTTTTCCGCGACTTCTCCGCGTAAAATTCGAATTTTATATATAAAGTGTAAACTTATTACAGCACCAGGATAGGATAAGTAACTATTTATTTAACACATACTCGACATTTCTTTACTCTAATCAATATTAAAGACAGTCATATTTTTACGAAGGTATAGTTATGTGCATGTAGGTATTATTTTATTTATAAATCAGACAAAATTTCCTGTAACCAAACATTTTATTATTCATTTATGTATGTTGTTATGTTCATTTAAGTGATAACAAGAAATATATCTAAAAAGGGAATACAAAAGTTTTCAAAATAGCTGTAATCTAAATTCGTAACGCCTGAACTATAATCTTAACGCTCCACTGGCTAATGCATTGTACGGAATTTTAACGATATTTGTTCATGTTGCACATAGATTTGTATGCATGAGTTTTATGTACCTGCCCGACCTGACAAAAATTTAAAACGACGTCGTTTCGAAAATACTAAAGCGATGTCGAGAACGACTGTTCAAATTTATGCAGTTTGAAACTGATTTAATTTTTATTTTTTAAGCTTGAAATATGATAAACTTTTTACATTTTCCGTTTTATCATAACAATATATGTAGTGAAAATTTAAATAAAAATGTAGTTTCTAACTTTATATATTTTTTATGAAATCAAGGCTTATATATACACTGTCGGTAAAAAAGGTCGACGCCAATGAGATTGTTTTTATGAGTAGGTATGATATCTAAAAATATTTGTGTATTCACCTTACCTTGCTATGTCAGTACATATATATTTTGTTATATGTATGTGACAACTATTATAAAACTATTATGACGATATATTTAAAAAGTATCTTTCTATGAAAAAAGGAATTAGAATTATTATGGAATTAGACTAAGCAATTAGCAGTTATGATTGCCGGCTAAGTACCACATGGTATTTGTACGTTAGATTGAAACAGTTTCATAAAAGTTATGATACTGTTATTATTATTGTCCATTAGCAGACATAATGTAGTTAACAGTAAAACTACGAAATGAAAAAAAGTTTATCACACTGTGAAAAGTCAAGATTTATTATTCATAGTTCTAGCCTAGGAAAAGCCCTAACCTAATTAGACTATTTGTTAATAAAAAACAACAAATTTATATCGTTCATAAGTTTTAAAACTGATGTAATTTAATAATCAAAAGATAATTCATTTTAGGACTGAAACTGTAAGTAAGCCAGTATTAATTTATACACGGTGTCCCAGAAATAAGTGCAAATATTTTAACTGGTGGTATAGTTCAACCCCAGAAACACGCCTATTAGTTTTGCGAAAAAAAATTTTGAAAATTCGAAATTTTTTGAACATTTTTTTGGAATTTTTTTAGTTTTTAGTTAAAAAACATAATTTTTTGATAATATGGCAACATAGGTATTGGATTAAATTTACATGAAAGAAAATCCAGAAAAGATCCAGTGGTTCTCAAAATTTTAACAAAAAATATTTTTTTTGGGGAAATACATACAAGATACTCCGTTATTTTGGACTTATTTGAAAATTTTAGAGTTATTTTACATTGAAAATTAAAAAAAAATGTTTTTTGCTCAAATTTTGAGAACCACTGGATCTTTTCTGGATTTTGTTTCTTGTAAACTTAATGTCTAAAATGTTATTTTAACTAAAAAAATCCCAATTTGCGGTGAACAGGCAGTTTTAAAAAGTTTTCTAAAATATTCAGGAAAATTTAAAAATAATGCACGCTTTTCTACACTTTTTATTAAAAAATTTCCATTAGAAAAAAAAACTCATAAACGTGTTCCTAGGGCCGAAATATATCACCCTTAAAAGTATTTTCACTTATTTAAGACTCACCCTGTATAAGCGTTTTGAGGAAACGCTGCCCGCGTTATCAATTGAAACACAATACCTGTAAGTCTACAAAAATTTTACGGTGCAGATATCGAGTCAGAGGAAGACTCATTTGCGAGAGCGGGGATCTGCAGTACGATGAGTCAGATACAAATAGGGAGACAGAATAATAAATGTATGATATCTGTTTTGAAATAATAAAAAAATATATTCATATCATGTTGAGATACATGATTTATTACTACTTAAATGGATGAGGAGGCGAGCGTTCCCTGAAAGCGCTAGAGTAATATCGCGCTTTTGATAACTGTCTGCAGCTGATATAGCCACGATCTTTTTGTCTGCCCTTTTGCATACGGCTTTTAAAATAAATAAATATGATATTCCACTAATGGACATGCATGTATGCCATATTTTTTTTTCATTCTTCAAATTTCATTTTTTAATAATTTGCGAGATAATTTTTAAAGTTTCATGCCTCTTTCGCGTTGTCTGTCGGCATTTTAGCGACCAGTAAAATGTCTGCCAACAATTTTCCACGTTTCTTAATAATAAATAAAAGCCATTTTCGCAATTATAACACGTGTACCTTACAATATTTTAAGTGTCAAAATTTCACCCTTTCGATTGGCCGCCCCCGCTTTAAGCCCCGCGATCGCGCTGGCAGACATGACTATTCCATAATGGCTACACAAAAGGATACTTCACAAAGAAATTAACCCTGTAAAGATGATAAGGTTTTTTATGTAGCCAGCTCCGTCTAGTACCACCTAAGTTGGTTAACTTATCATATCTTCTGTTATTCTGTGCTTTACGCCCATAATGTATTGAATTCCCTCATTCCTTACTTTATACAGTTTCGATTTCCTGGTCGTGCGTCCCCAATAGTCCATTTCTGAAGCTTTGAGTGACTTGAAAGTTTTTTCTTGAAAAGGCCATACTTCCCTACCATAACTAATGACGTTTTTGACTATAGTATTGTATATTTTGTGTCTGTTTTGTTTTGATACGGTCTTATCCCATGGTATATTGTTGAGTTGTCTAATTGATTGTCTTCCCGTCTTGTTTCCGTACTTAATTTCTTCATCAAGGTTACCCACATAGTCTTAAAATCAACCACATTATCCATTCAGTTCGTATAAAAGAAATAAATTTTCCGTTCCATTAGATTAAAACCATATATAACCGATACTGATACAGTATAGGACAGTCTTCTAATTTAAGGTTTAATAATGTCGCAGTAGTTACTGTTCCGAAATGCATATTGGTTTTTATTGTCCAACAAATATTTTATCGCCAAGTGGATTTATTTACTACAAAAAAAAAACGTTTTACACTGCACTGAAATTTAATTTGAATGTCATTTAAAAATTTTGAACTTGCTCTGATTTTTTTCTTGAAGCCTAATATCGGGTCGTCTTTACCGGATTTGATCTCATGCCAACTATTTTAAATACGACTCTTTCTATGCTCTTATAAGTTTAAAAACATATAAAAATTAACGGGGCATTTGCCCAATGGCATTTTACAAGATGGCATTATTTATCAAATAGCAGCCCGGAAAGTTTAGTAGAAAGCCTAAATTTAATTTGATGTTATTTTCAAATAACCATGGGAATCATGATATTCCACTTTTCATCCATGGTATACTAGATATATACATACTAAACTTTTCTATACTAGATATCTTCATGTGCAGAAGATCATTTTTTATCATTTTGCTGATTTCATGTGGGCAACTCAAATGTTTGTTTAACAGATACATGTTTTAAAACTAAGAATAATTAAAATATTTACCGCATAATAAAAATTGTTGCCACATATTGTCAAGTATGCCACCAAAATTTAAGATAATTACAACCAATATTCTATAACATTACTCTATTTGTGGTATATGCAAGGTGTCCCAATATCCCGTGGTCCCAATATCTCATTACATCTATACAAAAGTGCTTTGTTTATCCGTTAGAGGGCATCAAACTTTAAAAAAATAAACACAATTTTTAAAATATTTTAAGGATCGATATTCACATTTGAATGAGATTTGGGGTATCTATGTTTTGCTAAGTACTTGAGCATTTGACATTCACAAAAATCAAGAAAAAGTAAGGGTGAAAAAAGGGTTGCCCCCACCTCTACATAAATTTTAGTAGAAATATTTTTCCAGCTCCACCGACAACTGATTTTTTTTTCGTGAAATGGCCCCCTAGTACTTACTTCATTTTTCTCTCTTGTAAGTTGTAAGAAAACGTCATATTGCATAGTTTTTGAGAAAAAAAAATCTGGAGAATATTGTAACAAAATATGACCTACGAAATATACAGGCAGTTCCAACATTCCGTTGACACAGAACAACTACGTATTTTTTTAATCAAAATATGTTAATTGCACATAATCTGCCTTTATAAAAAAAATCTTCGTTTGTCCGTGAAAGGGTATCAATCAAAATAAATCGGAACATTAATTAATTTAAAATTTAATTCTTTTTATGTAAAGTTTTTCATGGAGCTTATTGTCAGATATTATTTCAGATACTAACATAAAGTTCCATATTTTCCCCAACTAGATTATTAGCGTATAATAAATATTATGTGCCTACATACATATTATGATTGCTGTGACGAGAAACATATTATGAAATATCAGTTTTGAAAAATATCTTTTTTTCCTTAAAAATGTATACGCGGTTGTGTATAAGAGACAAAAAATGTAGGAAATACTAGAAGGACCATTTTACGAGAAAAAAAATCGCTCGTCGGTGGCATTGGAAAATATTTATACTAAAATTTATGTAGGGGTGGGGGTAATTTTTACCCTTCCCGTACTTATTCTTGATTTTTCTGAATGTCAAATGTCTAAACACTTATCAAAACATAGGAACTCAGATTCAAATCGGTATAACAGTTTTTAAAATGCCTTAAAAATGTGTTTATTGAATTAATGTTTGATGTCTTCTAACGGACAAACAAAGCCCTTTTGTGTAGAGGTAAGTAGTGTCCATTGAACTTATTTTGATTCCATAAATAGGTAGTAGTTTTAGGTCCACGGGATATTGACACCCTGTATAATTTCAGAATAGCAAAATAGTCAAATAAAATAGAAATAAAAATTGCAATTTTGTGTAGAGATAGCATTAATAAAAATGATTCTTAGGACAAATTCTTATTTGGTTATGTTCCATAGAAGCTGTGAAAAAAAAATAATATTCAATATTAACAACCCTAGCATCATAAGACAATTTAAACAAAAAAATAAATTAATAACTATCCAACACATAAATCAAAGCCATAAATTCTTAGATTCAGAAACTAAACAAGTTTCATTCGTTGTAAGCGAAACTACTTATAGAGAAGATTTTAATTTTTGAATTTGATATAATAAAGTTGTTTTAAATCAAGTCATTAATTTTTTAGAAGCAATTGAGTCGATTTTGCAAGTAATTAAAGATTCCATTGCACTTAGTACAGTTGAAAATTTTTACTGACTAAATTTAACGACAAAAATATATTAAAATATTCCGCTTTTTCAAGTTAACTTCATTTCGACACTGTATTAATTTTTACACTGTAAGTTAAACAAAAACGATACATTTCCTATAACTTTAAAATTAGAAATTGTCTGTTCATAAAATTAAAATGATTTAAAATCGCAGGTGGAATATGCAGCATAAACATAATTGAAAATATTTAAATCTAATGGAAATCAAAATGACCACTTAAATCGAAACACACGCAAAATATTATTCCTTGTAATTGAAATGCAAAACGTGTCCGTGCTGTTTTGATTGATTAAACAACTGTGATTATTTTACTCCTGTCTGAAGCTTCAGCGCTTGTTATTAGTTGAGTAAAACATGGTGTTAAATTGTTTTATATTGTATATAAGTAAAAAATAAGAAAACGCAAAAGTGTGGTGGTGAAAAAAGATGTTAAATTGTTTTATATTTTTTAGGTAAAAATAGTGTAATAATAAGTAGCCATAAGGCATATTGAATAAGTATATCATATTAAAGTTATTAAATAGTATTTAAATACTATACCAAATAAATAGCTATTTTCTAAGGATTATGCACGGTGAGCCTTAAATAAGTGAAAATATTTTTAGAGAAGTGTATTTCGAATCTAGAAACTCGAATATGAGGGTTTTTTTTCGAAAAAAAAAACGTTTAAAAATTTGGATTTTTTTTAGTTTTTAGTTAAAAAACATAATTTCTTGATAATATGACAACATAGGTAGTAGATTAAATTTACAAGAAGGAAAACCAAGAAAAGATCCTGTGGTTCTCAAAATTTAAGCAAAAAATCATTTTCTTTGAATTTTTCAAAGTAAAATAACCCGGTTATTTTGGACTTTTAGCACTGCAAATTAGCGGTTTTTGGACTACGAGTATTAGCTCTGAAAATATTTGCACTTGTTTAAGACTCACCCTGTATAATGTTATTGTAGACATGTAATGCTATTTTAATATTTTTATACCGGGTGCCTCACCTGCCGTAAGTGTCTCACCTCTATAACTTTTTCATTTGAGAGAAAGAGAGAGAGAGAGAGAGAGAGATGTGTTAAAGACGCATCGACTGTAGAGTCTTTTAGCGTCACTTTATCCCATTATTTATATATTTTTATATATGTCGATATCCTTTATATAATCCAACATAGCCTTGTTATTTTGGAAGGAAAGGACTACCTCAAGGTTATCCACGATACCGTGCTGTTTTCGTTTTAACGCGTACTTTGGGCATTCAAAGATAATGTGTTCGACAGATATTGGAAGATTACATGTTTCACAAATGGGCTGATTCTGTCCTTTAAGGAGGTATTCATGGGTAAGTTTCGTGTGTCCTAAACGAATTCTAGTGATCACAACGAAATCTCTTTTAGGTAAGTTAACTACATTATTTTCAAAATAGTCCCTTTTGATTTCATGAAGCTTATTATCATTCATGTCCCATTCTAGTTGGATTATATTATCGATCATATGTTTGCCATAATTCTTTAGATCTTGCACGGAGAAAACAAGGTTGGTTTTATGAGGGTTGAGAGTTTTTGCAGCCAAGTAGTCAGTTCTGTCATTGCCAGGAATTCCTATGTGGCACGGAAGCTAAAGGAAAGTGACGCTGTAGTGGTTGATATTGGCCTTCTGTAGAAACATTTTGATTGCTATAACTAGTGGATGGTTGGAGTAGAAAGAGGAGATACTTGAAATGGAACTCATGAATCGGTAGCCACGACCCATCTCTTATAGCTGGAGGTCAGATATGTTGAATGGCCTTAAATATTGCAAAAAGTTCTGCTGAGAATATTCCCGTTATGGGACTTAGTGAAAAACACATTTCTTTATCAAACGTATGAAAAGCCGCTCCAGTGTGCCTATCAGTTTTCGAGACATGCATCGATGTAAACCAGTCGATGACTCTTATACTTCGAGTTGATGACATCTTTGAATTATGCTCTTATAGTGAGATGTGAGCATTCTTTTTTGTTGTGGATTTTGAGTGATATTGATGTCTAATGTTTTTAGTATGTCGATTTTTTATATTATATCTCATTTTGTCAAATGGAACGAGGGCGGCTCATTAACATATTTGGAAAAATATTTTTTAGCATGCTAAAATTTTAAATGAACCATATGCGAAAATGCGAAACTTATAGGGTGAGTCACTTTTGAGACGCACCGGGCATTTCGTTGTATTAATGTGTAGGTATTACCTAGTAATGAATTATAGGATTATGAGTGCGTTTAGTAATCGAATTATAAATAGAATTATAGATCACTCATATTATAATAATTCTAAAGGTAGCATATCGCGAGATCGACATTCCATCATTTACCACTCGTTCATTATCTACTATAATTCGAACTGGAAGTATTGGAAATGGGTTTCGTAAGTTAAAACAGAGTAAAACACTAGAATTATTTTCCGCAAATACTGTTGTGCTTTTTGTGTTTTTCTTCTGTTAGTTTTCGATAATAATACAGAAGAGATTACGCCGAAACATCGAGTACTTGTATTTGTGTGTCATCGCCTGACTATCGGTAGTGACCTACAATAGTAAAAAGAAATGTCTTATATGGTATGTAAACGTACTGATATAAAATATAAAGGTGCGCGGACATGAATCCATACATTTAAGTTTGTCTTTTTGACATTGAAAAGGCATTTTCGCAAGGTCCAACACACACATTTAATAAAATTATTTATGACGATTTATCACTAAAAACGCTAAAAAAGTGTCAACTTTTTTACATAAATACATTTTATATCTAAAATTACAATAGAACAATTTTAATGTTTGGTTAAGTTTGAAAAAAGATGAAAATGAAATAAATTAAATTGCTATACCGAAGAGTTGGGAAGTACAATTAACAGTGATAATAGTAACATACGTTATGCTATATAATAATATACAGGTTGTTAACTGGACAGTTACTTATAGGGGACAGAACGGCAACACTGCCTACTGAGAACGCATGCAGTTATAGGATTTTCTGCCGACTCGTCCCGTCGCGTCGTCTATCGAGCGCGCCGGGGTTGCCATATTTCAACCATAAAGCTCTTGCCGCGAGTAATAAACAAATTAACAACCTGTATATTATCATATAGAAATGTGAAAATATTCGTTTGTTAAATTGTAACCCTCCGACTCATTTGAGAAACATAACCACTTAATCCCACGCTAGATTTCATGGATTTGGAAATATACTTGCTCTTCTTTATACCGGGTGCGTCTCAAAAGTGGCTCACATCTATAACATACTGTAAAACAGGAAATGACCGAAAACAATTGAGTAGGTCAATCAGTCCTAATTTTATTTCATTTAAAAATATACCAAATCTCGTTTTTCTATCTGAAAAAATAAAAAGTTATAGGTCTGAGCCACTTTTGAGGCGCACGCACCCTGTATATTAATATCTTATCTATACAGTATTTTAAAATACACGAAAATCCGGACCAAAAGCCCGAAATGCTCTCGTCGATCGATCGGAATTTTAGGAGATACGAGGATTATTAAGTAAGGGTAACTTTGTGCATTAATCCTAATAATATGCTATTTAGAAACATTTAAAATTCCAAATACTACACGAGATCGAAAATTGAGGATTTAATCAAAAATTGAGAATTTAGATCTTATTTTTTTGCGTCATTTGACTATATGACAGGGTATCAGGAAATTAAGAGCACATTTTCTTTGTGCCAAGATTTTTTCCAGCTGCACAACAATGCTTTCAGAATTGTCATCTGACGTTTCGTCTTTTGACCACCATCATTAACTATATGTTTTCTTATAGACGCCATAATACCTTTTTACACATCTAAATAGATAAATTCGTTGATTCTAATGTAAAACAATTACAGTTGAGGGTTGGAACCTTTGGTTTTACAATAGCAAAATTAAAACACTAATTCACCATACCACGATACACCAAAACACTTTACTTCTGCACTGGACGCGCTTTTCGCTAACCGTGTTAGCATCATCAGCATGTATTAAAAATCTGCTGTTGATGCTAACATGGTTAACGTAACGCGCGTATGTATATTCAGCATACGCAAACCCTTAAAAACTATTTACCACTTCCATGTAAAATCAACAGTGTATCCAATACTTGAACAGTTCAAAACATGCATGGGATTTCCTATGATTCCAACGACGATGCACCACCCGGTATATGACTAAATTCCAATATAATTTTAGCTGCAAAAAACAGCTCCAACGTGTCGCGTAAAAATCGACTTTAAAATTAATGGACTGTTGAATTGTACCATTATCGTTCTCTATTAAAACCAACGGCCGAATTGAGAGTGCTGATACGGATAATTTAGGAAAAAGCATTTTATGCTATGCAACGAATGCTAAATTTTTATTATAAATGACGAGAGCTGCTGCTGAATTAATCGCCGACATATTTGTGAATTTCCTGCGATCACTCAAGTATAGATTATGGCATTATACGTTTTTTAAATTAAAAAATCATCTTAACTGGCATAAACTCTGTTTATGTTCTAACTGTAAAAATTGATAAAATTTTCTGTAATTTCAGATATCAGTTTCTTTCTGGAATCTTGATTTGCATGTAGAATATAATATTCTCTATGTTAAATTTATTATTTTGAAGCTAACTGCCTCTGAATTAGATTGATGAAGAGAACTAAACATAAAGCGTCAATTTATTCTTCGATGTCTGATTTTTATTAACTAATAAAAATCAGACATCGAAGATAATCCATATCGTCATTGGATTATTATTTCTGAAAATATATAAATGCAAAGTATAAGCGTAAGATGCTAAATGACGATTTTCTCGGGCATCGCGCGTTGCGTCGTTGGGATCTATTATATTATGAAAGTTAGATGCTAAAAAGAAAAAAAGATATATGATGTATGTTTACTGGTGCGGGTAGAAAATTTAACTTTAAAAGAAAATTTTATGCCGCCCAAGATTTACCAAAGAGGAGTGCTATTTTTTTAGTGTGTGTGTTTCAGTCAGTATCACTTTAAATTTTCACATTAATGACAAATAAACTCAAAGTATAAACCTTAAAAAAAACGGTTTTTATTGGAAAGAATGTTTTGTTACTATTACTAAATTACTTATTTTTAGTTATTCCTAACATCTACTTAAGGTATTTTTCGAACTACTTTAATCTCCGAATAAATAACTCAATACCGGATATTTCGCGAAGGGGGCTCACCCCTATAACATTTTTATTTTTTTAGATAAAAAAAAGATTTGATTTGTTAGTATATGACATAAATTAGGATTGATTGACGTATTCAATTATGTTCGGTCACCGCCTGTTTCACCGGAAATGTTTACAACTTTTGATTTTTAGATGCACTAGATGCGAGATTTACACTCGGTATTTTTTTACTTTATTTGATAGAAAATGGCGTTCAGAATAGAATGACATATTATATGTCAACTTTTGACATTTTCAATTAAAAAAATAACATTTTAAATTTCAATTTTTAACGAATTATTCGTAAAAAGATGCTTTTTCAAAATATGCGAATGAGCCATCCTAGTTCTATTTGAAAAAATCGAGATATAATTAAAAATGCGATTTGGGCATCTTTTAACCGGCTAGGATAAGACACGAAAATACTCCTTGACGCAAGATTAATGATTATATAATCTCTATATTGAAATAATAATTATTCGTAAAGTCACCCTCGTTTCATTTGAAAAATTGAGTTACAAGACAAGGAAAACGTTAGACGTTTAAATCTGTTTCCAAGGCTCCTTGATTAAAAATTATAGTTTTTAATACACCTTTTAGATCGAAATTTAGAATTCGAATTTTTTAGGCGAGAATGTCAAAAGTTGACATATTATATGCCATTTTATTATGAGTGTCATTTTCTATAGAATAAAGTATAAAAATACCGTGGATATCAATTAAAATCAAAAGTTGTAGTCATTTCCGGTGAAACAGGAATTGACTGAAAATAATTGAATACGTCAATCAATCTTGATTCAACTAACTTACCAAACCTAGTTTATTATTTGAAACAAATAAATGAGTTATATTTGAAAAACGCCGTGTATAGAGAACAGTTTGAAATTGATTTTGAATACAATATTTAGAATTAAATGTAATTTAGGAATTAATTTATATTTACGAGGAAAGCATGCCTAAAACACAAAAGAGATAAACAATAAAGAACGTATTCTAGCCAGGTTAAATTGCCTCTGGAACCCATATATCGTTGGAAAACCCTTATATGCCGGTATACGGAGCGTTAAAAGGGTGAAAGTGTAACTCGTTAAATGTTCATCGTTGTGTAATTAGAACGAAATCCCCTTTTATTTCGAAGAAAACGGAACTGAGATAAGTTTTAAGTCCTATTTCCTTCAGCAATAATAGCTATTGTGTTTTATTGTGCTCCTTCTAATCTTATTAATTTTTTACAGTCTCTCTATCGCTCCCAAGGGTATATGAATAAAATCTTCTTCCAAAGGAACTTCGAATTTTACATTCGGTGTGCTTTTAGCAGGGATTTGATATTTATATTTCTCTAGCACTGGTCTTTGTTCGCAGTTAGCTTTGAGATATATTTCTTGCGTCATAAAATATTTAACTACGATGTAATTGGATTTATTTGTAGAAACAATCAACAACACTAATTTTATTTACTTATTTTTTAAACAGTTGAAATTTCTTCAAAAAAGTTCTATGGGATTTCGCCACTGGCACTCCAAGAAAATCTACAAAATAAAGTAGTTATTTTTGTAAACACTGCTGCCTGAATCCAACGGAGACCAACTTGTCAGCAGTAATTTACTAAGAAACAAATTTGTCTAACGGAAAAAATGCCTAACGTTTCGGGAAGTATTATTCGGGAGTATTCTTCCCGTCGTGTATCGTCGGAAGCAAAAAACACAAAGGACAAATAAAAAAAACTAGCTTAGACATTTTTAGATATTTTTTACAATTGAAATAATTGTATATATTTTATACATTGAAATTGTAAATATTTTATATAAATTAAAATAATATTTCTGACGGTTATACAATGTATAAGTTGTTTTCTTTAGGTATATTTCATTAACTATCGTGAGTTGAAACAGATGAGATTTACGAATGATTGGTTATACCGTATATTTATACCGGTTGTTATACCGGTTATACGCTATATCAATTGACAGCGAACTTCATATTGACCACAGCTGATGTTTTTTTTTCGATCATAAGGTACATTGAGAGATGCTCGACAAGTAGGAAACAAAAATATTTTTCTAATCTTACATGTTAGAAAATTTGATTTAAAGCAAAGAGGTGTTGAATACATTAGAAGTATTAGTGTATAAAAATACACTTATTTTTTGATAAATTCTAATTTCCTTTTCCAATATCACACACCAGTTTAGATTTAGAGTATTATTAGTAAATGTTTGTAATGGCATTTTTCCTTTTTTTTGGCATAAAGTTATCTTTTTCTTATAATTTCAATTTCCGTTCTAAAAATTTTAAAATTTCAATATTTTTTTGTAACAAAGTTTGGCCTTTGAAAAATTGTTCTGCTTTCGCGCAATCATGCTGTTTGTTGGTGGTAATTAGAAATATTGTCCATATGTTTCTGCTCTCTACTTTATTAATATTGTCAAGAAAAATGGCGTATCCGCCAGAAATTAAAAATGTATTACTGGTTGCCTGCACAACCGCAACGTATCCGCCAGAAATTAAAAGACTTTTTCAGGCGCCATCTTTTAGTCAAGTCGAGAAGTAAGGGAATCAGACAATGGAATTGTCTGGTATGAAGAAGTACGCTTTCCGAGAATTGGGGAAATTTCGAGAAGCAGTCAATAGAGTATATAAGCCGGAGCCATCGACAACTGAGAAAGTTTTTGAAATTTGAATATACCGCGTGGAAATTGAAAATCGGACAATTTGGTGAAGGAATCTTATAAATAGTTAGTTTGTTGTGTGTTATAAGTTAGTAATTGTGTATAAAGTGAGAAAAATAAATTCGTTAAGTATTTTATTGTGAGTTTAAATTAGTGGACCCACGGAATCCGTAACAATTGGTGTCGGAAGTGCGATTCAAGAGGATTTTAAGAAGAAATTAAGTGGATTGGAAGATTTTTAGACCCAATTAGAGTATTTTTATGGTTGGTACAAGAGAACAAGCGAAGAAAATGGAAGAAGTAAGCAAATTATGGGCGATTTTATGGAGAAATTAGAAAGAGAAAAGGAAGAGGAAAAATTACGACGTCAACAAGAACAGGACCGGCTTGAGAACATTTTCGAAGATTTAAAAATTCAACGACAACAAGACAAACAAGAAGAACAGGACCGGCTTGAGAAAATTTTCGAAGATTTAAAAATACAACGACAACAAGACAAACAAGAAGAACAGGACCGGCTTGAGAAAATATTAGGAAATTTGGAAATTCGTGTGGAGGAGCGACGTCACAGGGAAAGACAAGAAGATCAGGACCGTCTTAAGAGAACTTTGGAAAATCAGGAATTTCGACTACAGAAGAATTTTGAAGACCTGGAAAAACGGCAGGAAAATCACCTTCAAGAAGCCGTAGAAGATCTTGAGGAACGCCTTCAGCAGAAAATGGAAAAATTAGAGATGGACCTACAGAAGACCAAGGCACAAGTAAGAACACCTGGCGTTCATGGAACTGCGAACCTCAAGGCCCCGACCTACGATGGACAAACCACCTGGACGATGTACCACCGCCAGTTTGAAGCAGCGGCTGCTGCCAATGGATGGACTGACCAGGAGAAAGCAGCGGCACTTGTCATCGCGCTGCGTGGCCCTGCCCTGGAACTCCTGCAAACTATCCTGCAGCCCAACAGCAGGAATATCAAACTTTGGTCGCTGCACTGGACAGAAGATATGGCGACCAACATCGACGCCAACTTTACCAGGCACAGATCAAGACACGCCTGCAGAGGTCCGGAGAGAGTCTGCAGGAATTTGAAGCAGACTTACGTCGGCTGGTACACCTGGCATATCCAGAAGCACCGGAAGGATTTAGGGAGGAACTCGCTGCTCAGTGCTTTATCAGCGGACTGAGGGACAACGAATTACAGAGGGCGCTGCAAATATCCCGATTTTCCACCAGCAGCGAAGCACTGGTCAGGGCGCTGGAAATCGAAGCTGCCTTTAGCGCCATCCCTAGGCCGAAGATAAGATCGGTAACGGTCGAGGAACAGCCCGAAAGCACTCACAGAGGTTTGGAGGAGATGTGTAAGAAAGTCGACAAACTATGTGAGCTACTAATAAACAAGGGAGTCAACAACACCCAGACAGAGAACCAGAGAAGATTCCAGGACATAAGGTGCTTTAGATGTGGAGGAATGGCCACATTAAACAGGATTGCCGCGTTCAAATGCGATCCCGTTCACCATCCAGAGAACGTAGGCACCAGGAAAACTAAAATCAGTCAATACTAAGGGGCAAGTATTGACTGGGGAGAACAGAGCCCCAGGATTTTTTCCATTAGAAGTCTAGGAAGAACCGCTGACAGTTTGGTGATCGACGGGAAAGTCAATGGAAAGGGAATCCGAATGACAGTGGACACTGGCGCTATGGTATCGTTGGTGCGGGCTAACTCAGTGCAAGAATTGAAGCTGATGCCTCTGAGAAGAAGAGTGTGTTTACGTACAGTTACGGGGGAAATGGCCGTTGTACGGGGAGAGGCTATCGTCGAACTGAAGTTAGGAAATTTGAAGTTCCAGCATAGCGTTTTAGTGGCTGATATTGAAGATGACTTTATCTTGGGCATGGATGTGATTCGTCAACATGGATTTTCGTTCGATCACCAGAGAAATATCCTGAATATCGGAAATGAAGAGTTTATGTTATCTCCAGACGAGGGACCAGGAAGAATGGATGTAAGATCAGCGGAAACTGTGGTGATACCTGGTAATACCGAGAAGATCGTATTCGGTAAAGTGGAGAAAATCGCTGGGTGCTGTGTTGGACTGGTACAAAGTAGCGACAAGAAACAAGATAGGTACTTAGTAGGAAAATCATTGGTGAACACCGACAAGAATATACCGATCAGAATTGCGAATGTTTTCCCGAATTGTGTCAAGATCCAAAAAGGTGACAAGATAGCCATCTGCGAACCTGTAAGAAGTGTCACCCGATGTGATAAAGTGTCGTCAGCTGTTACACAAAAGGCATCCCAAGAAACACTAAAACATCTAGAACAGCCATGGGATCACCTAACACCTGAGGAAAAACAGAAGGCCAAGCAGTTCCTGCTAAAGTATGGCAGTATTTTTTGAGAAGAACAACAGTGGAAGAACGGATTTTGTGAAGCACCGGATTAATACTGGTCATGCTCAGCCGATTCGACAACGTCCTAGAAGGGTGCCCCTTTCCAAACAACAAGAAATGGAGACAATGGTAGATAAGATGCTAGAAGATGGAGTTATCGAAGAATCATCGAGTCCATGGTCATCTCCTGTTGTTTTGGTGACGAAGAAAGATGGTAGTACACGATTCTGCGTGGACTATCGGAAGCTCAATGACGTCACTAAGAAGGACAGCTACCCACTGCCACGTATAGACGACACGTTAACCACACTGGCAGGTTCGTGCTGGTTCTCCACTCTCGACTTAAAGAGTGGATACTGGCAAGTTGGTCTGGACGAGGAAGACAAAGAAAAGACGGCTTTTTCTACAGGAAACGGACTATACCAATTCAAGGTCATGCCGTTTGGATTATGCAATGCTCCAGCCACTTTCGAACGTCTCATGGAGGTGGTGTTAAGAGGATTAACTTGGAAAACGTGCTTGGTTTACCTCGACGATGTATTGGTTATGGGAAGAACTTTTGAGGAGCATTTGCGAAATTTAGAAGAAGTCTTTGGCCGCATACGGAATGCTCACCTGTACTTGAACCCGAAGAAGTGTAGCTTATTCCAGCGACAAGTGGAATTCTTGGGTCATGTAGTCTCGGCAGACGGAATTTACACCGACCAGAAGAAAATCGCTGCGATCAAGGATTGGCCTAAACCTCGCGACAAACATGAACTTAGAAGTTTTCTGGGTTTATGCACCTATTACAGAAGATTTGTCAAGGGATTTGCCAATATAGCTGCACCCTTACATAGACTTACAGGTGATGAAGTCGGCTACGAATGGAACACCGATTGTGATGTAGCCTTTGGAAGACTTAAGGCGGCTTTATGTTCAAGTCCTATTTAGCCTACCCGCAACAACAAGGGAGGTATATCCTGGATACCGACGCCAGCAATATCGGCATAGGTGCAGTGCTATCACAAGTGCAAGATGGCGAAGAACGAGTGATAGAATATTACAGTCGAGTTCTATCCAAACCAGAAAGGAATTACTGCGTTACCCGGAAGGAGCTGCTAGCAATTGTGAAGGCAGTTGATCATTTTCATAAATATCTGTACGGCCAAGAATTTTTAATTAGGACAGATCATGCGGCTCTCAAATGGCTTATGGAGATGAAACAACCTGAAGGCCAAATAGCACGATGGCTCGAGAAGCTCCAGCAGTATCACTTTACCATCCAACATCGTGCTGGGAAGATGCATGGTAACGCAGACGGTTTATCCAGAAGACCCTGTCAAACCGATTGTAAGCACTGCTGTAAAACGGAACAACGTGAAGGCACTGTCATGATAAGGAGTTTTAAGCTTGGAGCTGATGAACAGTGGACGACGGCACAGTTGAGGAAAGACCAAATGGAAGATCCAGACATCGGAGCAATACTAGGGCTCAAGGAAGGTAACGGCGAGAGACCACCGTGGCAGGATATTGCGGACAGAGGGCTAGTTTTCAAAGCTCTCTGGGCTCAGTGGAATTCACTGGTTATTGAGAATGGATTGTTAAAGCGCATGTGGGAAAGTGCGGATGGCAGGACAGTAACAACTCAGTTACTGGTACCAAGGAAGAAAGTTACCCAGGTATTGGAAGAAATTCACGGTGGTAAAACTGGAGCCCATCTTGGGGTAAACAAGACCTTGAGCAAGCTGAGAGATCGTTTTTACTGGGTGGATTATTGCGAAGATGTCAAGAAATGGTGTCGACAATGAAAACTTGTGCAGCCAGCCAAGGACCAAGCACTCGCTCTAGGGGAAAAATGAAACAATATAACGTTGGACTGCCATTCGAAAGAATCGCTGTTGACATTGCAGGCCCATTCCCTGAAACGCACAAGGGCAACAAGTACGTTTTAGTAGCGATGGATTATTTCAGTAAATGGCCAGAAGTTTTTGCCATTCCAAACCAAGAAGCATCGACTGTAGCTGAAGTATTGGTCAATAATGTCTTCAGTAGATTTGGAATTCCCTTAGAGCTTCACACTGACCAAGGAAGGAACTTCGAGTCAAGACTGTTCCAGAAGATGTGTGATCTGCTTGGTATTCACAAGACTAGGACAACAGCTTTACATCCGCAGTCTGATGGGATGGTCGAAAGATTCAATAAGACCATTGAAGAACACCTCTCGAAAATGGTGGCCGAACATCAAAGAGATTGGGATCAACACATACCGCTGTTCCTAATGGCGTATAGAAGTGCAGTTCACAACACCACCGGACTTTCACCATCGAAGATTTTATTTGGTCGAGAATTACGGTTGCCTTGTGACTTGGTGTTCGGATCACCAGACGACGGCACCACAAATGTAGAGGACTACGCGGATGAACTGAAGGAAAGGTTAATGGAAATTCATAAGGCCGTAAGAAGTAAGATTACGCTAGCCAGTGACCGGATGAAAGCTCGTTACGACCTCAGAGCCAATTCTACGGGATTTCAACAGGACGATATGGTATGGTTATATAACCCACAGCGCAAGAAAGGGAGGTCCCCAAAGTTAACTCCAGCATGGGAAGGTCCTTATACAGTCATCAAGAGGATAAATGATGTTGTGTACCGGATTCAACGCAGCCCTAGAAGTAAGATGAAAGTAGTTCATCTGGATCGATTGAAGAGATACCAGACAGGAACCTTGATCGGGACGATCAAATTTGAGAAGGGGCAATGTCAAGAAAAATGGCGTATCCGCCAGAAATTAAAAATGTATTACTGGTTGCCTGCACAACCGCAACGTATCCGCCAGAAATTAAAAGACTTTTCAGGCGCCATCTTTTAGTCAAGTCGAGAAGTAAGGGAATCAGACAATGGAATTGTCTGGTATGAAGAAGTACGCTTTCCGAGAATTGGGGAAGTTTCGAGAAGCAGTCAATAGAGTATATAAGCCGGAGCCATCGACAACTGAGACAGTTTTTGAAATTTGAATATACCGCGTGGAAATTGAAAATCGGACAATTTGGTGAAGGAATCTTATAAATAGTTAGTTTGTTGTGTGTTATAAGTTAGTAATTGTGTATAAAGTGAGAAAATAAATTCGTTAAGTATTTTATCGTGAGTTTAAATTAGTGGACCCACGGAATCCGTAACAATATTTTTTGAAAATTGGTTCTTGGGGTTATGGTCCGTATATAAATTTGTTTATTTTTTTATTCTTGAGTGAAACACATTATCAAAGTTTACGTTTCGATCTATATTAGATCTTTATCAAAACATGTTCTACAAAGTAAAATCACTAGTAAACATAAAAAAATAGAAAGATTTAAAACTTACATTATAAACTTGGACGTCATAAAAACAACTTATATATTTACATTTTAACATAGCAACTACTAATACATGTATTCAATATTAAACAAACACATAGACTGACACACCAATATATTTCTTTGGTTGCTCGACTGGTGCATTTTTTTCTCTCTCTGTGAACCTCTATTGATATGGATATGAAACAATCGATAGTTCTTTTGTTGTAAAAAATGTATTAATATTTTGGTTCACATAAATTAATTAATCAAATTATAGTATATTCTACTCAAATTTTGCGTATTGGATTTTGCATTTATGGTATTGTTATTTTTTTGTATATATATCATTTCTAAAAATTCTCTTTTTCCTGTATGATTTTGGGTTGCCAAAATTTTTTGTAAAATTAAAAGTGTGTTGACATTCAATTTCATGGTTTGTTAACGCCGTTTTATTTTTCTTATCATACTTGTGACCATTGATCCTATTTTTTAGATACTGACAAGTTTGCCCTATGTAAATTTCATCACAGTCCTTACAAGGTATCTGATATACTACATTGCTTCTTTTTTCTTTTGGTATGATTGAGTTTAGCTTGGTGAAGTTATTTTTTAACAAGTTGTGGCTTTTATGACATAATACTTTCCTTTTTAAAAATGTTATTTAATTTTTCCGACAGCCCTGGTAGATATGGGAGAGATAAATATTTTTTTTGGACTTTTCCGTCTTTATTTTGTGTATTAGTGGTGTTGTAAAATTTATGTGTTCGTTTTTTGAAGATACTATTAATTAATTTAAGTGGATAATTGTTTTTAGGAGTGCCTCTTTACCCTTCCGTATACTTGCAGGTCTGTAATCGGTATCTGTTAAATTAATTATTCGGTCAGCAAGGCCTATTATAACGGATTTTTTATGACTAATTGGGTGTTGTGAGTTGAAGTGTAAGTACCTTGCAGACTATGTTGGTTTTGTATACCATTCAGTCTTAATTTCATTATTTGCCCGATGCAATGTTAAGTCTAGGAAATTTATCTTGTTATTATTTTCTACTTCTATAGTGAATTGTATTTTGTTGTGAAAGTTATTGAATTTATTTAATATATATATTCCGCCTCCGACCCATCAACAGCCATAATACAGTCATCAACATATCGATAAAAGAATGGTATTTTGAATTTTAGTTTTTGCATAATGGTTTCCTCTGCATATTCCAGTACTAGTTGGGCAATTACGCTTGATATAGAGGCGCTCATCACGCAGCCATCAATTTGTTGGTAAAATTTATCATTATGCATAAAGTAAGTAGATTTCAACGTAAGTTCAACAGCTTTAATGAATTTATATCAATCTGCTGACTTTTTCCCGGGTAGCTACAGCTGTTAAATATCATCGTTATCACAGAAATTCAATATTTAATTACTAGATCTTATATTTCAACGCATGTAGATAGTTAGTTCCACCTTATATAAATTATTTACTATAAAAATATATACCGGAAAAAAAGTCTCAAAAGTGGCTCACCCCTATAAGTTTTTTTTTATTTTTTCAGATAAAACAACGATATTTGGTATGTTAGTATATGACATAAATTGGGATTGATTGACTATTCAATTGTTTTGGGTCGGTTTCACCGGAAATGACTACAACTTTTGATTTTTAAATAGCACCCTCGGTATTTTTTTACTTTGTCCGATAGAAAATGACACTCTTAATCAAATGACATATCGTATGTCAATTTTTGACATAGTCACTCAAAAACAAATTGTATTTTAAATATCAATCTAGAGTGCCATGGCTGTGTTAAAAATGCTAATTTTTAGTCAAGGGGCCTTGGAAAAATAGATTTGATCGTCTAATGTTTTTAGTGTCTTGTCCTGGTCGGTTAAAAGATACCCAAATCGTATTTTTGATCATATCTCAATTTCTTCAAATGGAACGAGGGTGGTTCATTAGCATATTTGGAAAAAGCATTTTTTTACGAATAATTTGATACTCAATTACTATATATAGTATATATATATATAGATAGTATTTTGAGTCAAATTATCATAATGAACCTCATGTTTCAATTTCAAATAAACCATATGCGAAAATGTCAAAAGTTGACATATGATATGTCATTCGATTCAGAGTGTCATTTTCTATTAAGTAAAGTAAAAAAATACTAAGGGTGCCATTTAAAAATCAAAAGTTGTAGTCATTTCCGGTGAAACCGGAAGTACACTATATCCCAATCCCAATCTATGTCATATACAATCCCAATCTATGTCATATACTAACATACGAAATCTCGTTGTTTTATCTAAAAAAAAATAAAAAAAACTTATAGGGGTGAGCCACTTTTGAGACGCACCCGGTATATTTTTGGATTCCAATGGGGAATAATTCCCAAAAACTATACTTATTTTAAAACCTTGAGTCTTCTTAGTTTGCAAAATTTAAACTAAAAATCTCAATATTATCAGTTCCATTGAAACGCTTCTTAAAGATATTTGTTACTACATTGAATAGAACATAATAATATATTTAATACATATGTATGATATAGATAGATATCTTTAATGATCTATTAAAAAAAATTAAATCTACAATATTTTCTACCCTCGTAACTATTATAATTTTAGTTCAGAGTTAAGATAAGATTACGGATTATTTTATTCATAATTTAAAGTTTATAAAATATAATTATTCAATAAAAATCAACATTGGCTGTACCATATATCTGCTTTAATTAAAATGAGCAAATATTTAATGATGAGTATATGCATTAAGCTGGAAAAACCACTCACAGACACAATATAATTAGTCTCAATGAATTTATTTTTCCTCCTATATCTTTAGAATGCTGGTATAAGATATAAGTAATTATACGACTAAGAATGTTTGATACAATCTGCAGTAAATAGTCAGTTGAGCATCTTCTTGAGACACGTATGAGTAATTTCAAAACCAATGGTTGGAACAGTTCGTTATTATTAAATATTTTTTAACCGCGTGTAAAGAAAGCCCATGATAAATTTAATAACAAAAATTTGTTTATAGATTTTAGTTAAGTATTATATAAAAAATATATTTTATACAAAGAATTATGAAATGGATTAGAATTACTAAATGAAAATATAAAATTATATGAATTTATCTTAAACAAAAAATAAAATTACGCTTTAAAATATTAACTGTCTAAATATTGTTAATATTTACAGTTTTGGGATTTTGAATATAACATTTATCTTTTATAATCAAAATACTAAACAATTTGGCCTTTTTAATATAAATATAAAAAACTTCTATCATATTTTAATAGATTATGTAAAATATAAATTTTTAGTTTTTTTTTATATTTAATCGATAGCGATTAAAATGTCACCTTTCAAATGTATTGCAATATTGAATTCTGCAATCGAATGCTATCTATATATATGGAAGCTTGTAGTATATTTTTTTCGTAACAGGGAATATAAACCACAAAAAAACTTCGACAAACATATAACTTTAACTTTCCAAATTTAAAATATTACACCGAAACTAATAACTTGAAACTTTTGGAACGCATGAGACCTCATATATCTTTTCGGATGTCTAAATATTAAGTTTGAAAACTTCGGAAAATTTCATGTACTAGGTGCCACGAAAGTTTGGACAAGATAAAGCGGAAGACAACATCCCCGATGAATGTCAGATCTTATCCTACTTTAGCCATGATAAGTGAGATACTGTGGTGATAAGTTTCCACAGGGAGTGTCGTTTTTATTAGGATTATTTTCCTAATATTTAAGTATAAGCTTTAGTTATTTAGCTATATCCCATTTAGTAATATAACTATGTATGAGGTAATAGAGCAAGCTATATCATTAAAGAGAAGAGTTAATGGTAGTCACACCCATATAAAGTGGGTAGGACTATTTTACCTTGGGACTATTTTACTCTATTTTCCTCATTTTTTGACAGGCATTTTAAAAACCCCATGATAAAGTTTAAAGTCCCTTAATTTAACTAACTAACTATTACTAAAAAGACCTGTAGTCAGTAAAGAGATTAATTCTTAATTTATTTTTTTAAGTGTTGACTTAAAACTACTATTGATAATAATGAAAAATATGTTTAGTTAGAAAACAAACTTTTATTGCAGAAACGTTCAGGTATAAATTAATTTAATTATATTAAAAATATCTATACTAAATTAATAGAATCTATGACCGAGCGTAGTACCGAGAAATTATAAACATGGCTGTATTTATAACATATCCTGTATCCAAAAGAGCAGGTTGACAGGAGTTTGCTCCAGTCACCTTACATCTATTGACTGCCTTTTAGTAAGCATTACTTGTTTTAGGGTTCCGTACCCAAATGGTAAAAACGGGAACCCTATTACTAAGACTTCGCTGTCCGTCCGTCCGTCCGTCCGTCACAAAGCTCTATTTTATGAACCGTTATAGCCAGACAGTTGAAATTTTTACAGATAATGTATCTGTATTGCCGCTATAAGAACAAATACTAAAAACAGAATTAAATTAATGTTTATAAATAAAAAAGTACTTTCAATAAACATTATCGTTTAAGTTATCGTTAAAGAATTTTACACAGAATATTTCAAGTCCTCAAGTGGCCGCGTGGTTAAAGGCGTTAGGACTTGAAGGCGTTGATCCGTAGTGAAGCAGATTCGAATCGTCGACACGGCGACTTTTTTTCATCTTTTTTTTTTAATTTTTACATATTTATTTTTACTTTTTACATATTTATTATTGATTAATATAATTTTTAGTGATATATTTCTTATTTTTTTTTAAATTACTTATACACGCATTCAAAATTTCAGCTAAATCGGAAAAAAGTTTATAATAATATAATGTCTAATGTTCTACTTGTTGACTACCTTCGCGTTACACCTCGAATCGTTCATGCATCGATTTAAATGATTGTTTACTTCCTTATAGATAGAACTAGTGATCCTTACAAATGCACTATTTAAATTCTGTTTTTGAGAGTTTTGGAACTACTCGTATTTCATATGAAAGTTATCAATTGTCGATTTTCTGAGTCAAGAGGCGGTGAGAACGCACCATAATCAGATGCCGTCTGTAGCGCGAATAAAGTCTTTAAACAATCAATTGGCTTACGTCATTACTTATAGGACTTGCTTTAGATAAGTATATTGAAGATTCGTCAATATTTGTCAAATTGAAAGGGCGGGAGTGGAAATAACCCTTAAAATTTAAGAAAATTTCCAAAGAATAAAAATTTACGAGAAATATTGCTGATTTTAATTATTAATAATGCCAATTGAAAGGACTTTCTTTTAAAGTTTTGTTATACTACTGATATCGCGTATAAGATCCGTATTAAGTATAAAAATAATATTGCTCGCAATGAAACACAAAATTGAGTAATGTCCTACCAAAATCTTATTGGTCAGTAGTTGAAAATCTATAATTTGGTTTTTATTAAAAAAATCTCAATCAAGATAATAATAATATGTCACTATTCGTATTTAATGAACCCATAGTAAAGTTTTAGCAATCAACATTATAAATATTATAACAGAACCGTATTTTTTAAAATTAACAAATAATGGATATTTATTCTATCAAAATTAACCAAATAGATAACTTTTAATAATTTTCTACTTAAAAACGATAAACAGAAAAATAATAACAAGAAATTAAATAATATCATTCTAGACTAATCTAAACCTAAGGGACATAACATAAAAATAATACTGTTTTATACAGTATAAGTACCTCACGAAGAATGGTCTTGACATAAAAAATAAATATAAAGTATTTAGAGCCGAGTTTTATAACCTACAAATATTGGAAAATTACTTTTCTATCAATAATTGTTAAGACCAATAATTACTCGTGAAATGAAGTTTACAGTCTAATTAATTTCAATACAAATAAAAAAATAATTTAAATTCATAGATTAACTAGAATAAATTATTGAAAACGGGTAAAAAACAAATTTTATAAATATCAATAATTTACCTATAAAAAAACGCAATTCTATTTTAAAAAGGAAAGTAAATAATACAAAATACATTAAATTTTTGCAATCGTACTTCAGGTTTCCAAAAAAATGATGATGTTGTAACATAATCCTTTTGGTACACTGGCTAGCCTTCCACCGCTTTTCCAAGTTTTTCAAAATGTTTATTACCTTTTCATAAGTTTTTCGGTTGCTATTTATTTTAAGGCGTTTTTCAATATTATCGCAGCATGATTTTCTTCCAAGATGCTTGAATTTCAACCAGTGCTCGTAGATTTCCATATTATATATGGACTTATGATCTAAAACAACAAAAAAAAACTATTGCGGATACGCCAGGATATAATGAAACATATTTTATTTTAAAGATAACATACTGGGGTATTTAACGAAAAAGGTAACATGAGGTGCCAAAGCGTGCCTTTTTTTCCGGCCCTTATATATAAAAATATTATAGAAAAATTGGGGCTCAATAAAAACTAATTACCACCTGAGGATTGAACTCACCTCCATCATCAGCCATAATCACAAATATTTTACTTATAAATGATTTATCACAATATAACTTATTGCCCTGCTATCGAACGTTAAAACGGGTTTGAACAAATACAAAACTTTTGACCGATAAAAATCTCAAAATGCAAAGGACGAGTAGGTTCCATTTCGTGGGTGCAAAAACTAGTCTTATCAGTGTTTTCTTTTTTGTTTTCGATGAGGGTATATCCGATAAGTATTTATCTTTCTAATAATAATAAATTTTGGACAAAAAAACAAATTTCAACATAACGACTTAATTCGCACTACGAGGCTAATTTGAACCACAGTGCGCCTGCGCCGCTCTGCGGCGCGCTACTCAAATCATTTTTTTAACATTATACTTTTGTGCGCGCTTAAAAAAATACACTTCAAAAGTACATGTTAAAAAATTGCAAATATTTGCAATTTTTTTAACATGAAGAAGTGCACATATTTTCAGGGCTGGTAGATCTCAGCAAGAGAAAAAACATATTTTCTCTTTGCCGTTTTTCAAAAAACTCCAAAATAACCGAGTTATTTTACTTTAAACATTTCCAAAAAAAAAATATTTTTTGCTTAAATGTTGAGAACCACTGCAGCTTTTCGGGTTTTTCTGTCTGGTAAATTTAATCTACTACCTATGTTGCCATATTATCAAGAAATTATGATTTTTAACTAAAAACTAAAAAAAAATCCAAAATTCCAAATTTTCAAAAAAAAAATTTGCGAAAAAACTCATAATCGTGTTTCTGGGATCAAATATACTACCGCTAATAATAATTGCTCTTATTTAAGACTCGCTCTGTAAAATATAATAAAAAATCGATTTTATTATTTTTGATTTATCACACATTTTTACTTAAAATTTATAAAAGCCGTATCGTACTGTTGTCCAAAGGCAAAAGTGTAAAATCTATTGACACACACTGCTCATTCACGCCGGTTCGAATCCGGATGAGATCGAATATCTCATGAGTAAGAGTCAATTTAGACACTTGCCAAGTCGGTAGGCCATGATATAGCCGAGGACCGTGGTTCGGATTGCGCGTAAACAAAGTAGGCCCCGTCCAGATTAGCCCTGGCAGCAAAAATGAGACGTTAATTGAAATCTTTACTTTACTTTTACTTTTTAACAGTTCTTTTCAAATTTTTCCTATTACTAATTGACTGAACTAAACTACTTCCACTCACAAAGGAACTATGTATGGCTGGATAGAGGGTGGATGGTACTCTACTATGGCGGTTTTTATTTCTTAATTATGTATAGAGTATTTTAGAGATCGAGTCAAAGTCGAAATTTTGCAAAATCTGAAAGAAAATCTCTTCAAAATAATAAATAGTGAAATGACTATTTACCCTCTATATATAGAACCCTATATATAATACACATATATATATATATATATATATATATATATATATATATATATATATATATATATATATATATATATATATATATATATATATATATAATTACCCCCATATATATATATATATATATATATATATATATATATATATATATATATATATATATATATATATATATATATATATATATATATTTATTAAATCGACGGAGTCAGACCCGGTACGTTTAAGATAAGCCGTCAGACCCGGAGTATATCGGACGAAAAATGTTCAAGCGATGCCTTCAGGCCATGATGCTGGACCGTTTAATTTGTCCCATTTATATAAAAAAATAGAGGTTTATTCGTTTTCGCCAGACCCACGACGTTGCCGCTTTTAATTCTCAAATATTTATATTAGAATTAGACGAACGGACCTTTTGACGCGGTAATTGATGACAGTGCAGAAGTAAAAACGGTGCATTTTAGCTGTAGTGAATATTATTGTACTTATTGTTAGTATTAGATATATTCTGTCTTATAAATGCATCTGTACGAAAGCGTTTTTATCCGAAATTCTTTAAAAATTAAATTTCTTTGTAATAAGCATAATCAAGTTACAATGCATTATCAATTTCGTTTAGTAGATTTTGTAAGTGTTTACTAAGTGATGATGGAACCCCGTTTATTATCTTTATACTTTAAAAGAAAAAAAGTTTAGCTACTTCTACAACGATATCGTAGCATCGATATGAATATTTAGGTACTCGTACAATTTTTTGACACGACGGACGATCGATTCCGACGACTGTCATTTCTAAGGTAATTTGACGCCGTGTTTTGGAATCATATGGTATGTGTGTATTTATCATTAACCTTTTTTCTATTTTGTTATAAAGAATTATTTTAACTTATTTTATAGATATGAGGGCGGCAATTTAAAAATTTGCACTGTGGGCAAGACGGGTAGAAAAAAGATGCTCATTTAGAATATTAAGAAATTCAGACAAAAAAATGAAAATAAGGATTCTTTGAAGATTGTTTCTACTAGCTTTATTTAAAAATATAAGTAATATAAGGTCTAATCTGGCGAGTTGAGTTTGGATGAGACTAAACAAAATTTTTAAAAGTATAGGTACTTCTCTATATGTATAACCATATGCGAAAATGTCAAAAATTGACATATTATGATATGTCATTCTATTGAGGGTGCATCCACACTATCCTAAAAACGGCGTATCGGCGTAACGGCGTAACGACCTTGAATAGATTTCCAGTAATTCTATTGGCTGAAAAATTCATCTGTCAGAAATTTTATCTGTCAAAAATTTCAACTAATAGAATTACTGGAAATCGATTCAAGGTCGTTACGCCGTTACGTCGATACGCCGTTTTTAGGATAGTGTGGATGCACTCAGAGTGTAATTTTGTATCGAATAATGTCAAAACACAAATACGACGACTGATTTAAACGAAACAAATTTTAGGTACTACTACAACGAAATTATAGTACCGAAATAAAATTTCTAGGTACTCGTCCAATTCTTTGACCCATCGATCGATTTAGATGAAAAAAATCTTTAGTTACTTCTGTAACGTATTATAATAGTACCGAAATAAATTTCTGGGTACCTACTCGTACAATTTTCTGACACGATGATCGATTTAGATGAAAAAAATCTTTAGGTAATTCTACAACGAAATAATAGCACGAAACAAATTTTTAGATACTTCTACAACGAAATCATAGCATCAAAATAAATTTTTAGGTACTCGTACAATTTTTTGACACGGTGATCGATTTAGATGAAAAAAACTTTAGATACTCGTACAATTTTTTGACACGACGATCGATTCTGACGATTGTTTTCCAAGGTAAATTGACGCCGTTTTTTGGAATCATACATATGCCATGTGTATACTTATCTAATAAGTAAAGTGTATTCATTTGGAATATTAAGAGATTCAGACGAAAAAGATCAAAATAGGGAGTAAGTATTCTTAATAACATTGTTTCTACAAATTTTATTTAAAAATTGTAACAGAGAACTATTATTATTATAGGATAGTAGGTAGAAAAAACATATGATTTGATTTGTCACGGAAATGTACAGTTTATTAATAAAAGTGTTTTGTTGAAATTCTTCGAGTTTTATCATAAAGTTTATGGTTCGACACCCAACAAAATAATTATAACGAATCCCCGTCCCAGTCACAAAATATAAATAATTTAAAGCCTAATCTGGCGAGTTGAGTTTGGATGAAACTGTAAACAAAATGTTTAAAAGTGTAATGTAATCATTGAAATTTAAATAAAATTCCTATAGCAGTAAAGTAGTAAAAAAAGTGTAGGTTAAAAGCATGAACTTCTGGGAATTCCCTATTTGTATAGATTGGGAACCACCTACTTTTCTGGGAAACCCGTACTTTCAAGTTCAATTAATTAGAATTATGATTAAAACAAAGCACTATTCTCATTCATATTGCAATCAATGAATATTAATATTATATTACCATATATTACTCTAATTAAGTTTTCGACTACGAAGTAAATATAGATAGAAGGTAGAACATATTATAGAGATGCAACCATAGAACGTGTTTATCATATTTATATGGTGTTGGTAGATAGCATCCAGACGTAAACTGAATATACAACGTATTACTTGTAGCAATCAACATTTTTGTTACACTAAAATTACCATTTTAGATCTTAGTGAACGTAGTAATCTAATAAAATTAATTATTGTACTGATTAGCTACCGTATAATCGAAAAAAAAAATTAGCGTCAGCGATGGCTATGGAATGAAGGTTGCTGTCATTTTATACCGGGTGCATCTCAAAAGTGGCCCACCGCTATAACTTTTTTATCTATTTTTTTTTGGATAAAAAAACGAGATTTGGTATGTTAGTATATGACATAAATTGGATGTGATTGACGTATTCAATTGTTTTTGGTCACTTCCAGTTTCACCGGAAATGACTACAACTTTTGATTATTAAATGACACCCCCGGTATATTTTTACATTATTCGATAGAAAATGACACTCTGAATAGAATAATATATCATAATATATCAACTTTTGACATTTTTGCTTAAAAAATCGTATTTTAAATTTCAATTATAGAGTGCCATGGCTGTGTTAAAAACACTAATTTTTAATCAAGGAGCCTTAGAAAAATAGATTTGATAGTCTAATGATTTTCGTGTCTTGTCCGGGCCCGTTAAAAGATATCAAAATCGAATTTTTAATCATATCTCAATTTTTTCAAACGGAACAAAGGTTGCTCGATAGCATATTTGGAAAAAGCATTTTTCTACGAATAATTTGGTACCACAATTTGGTACTCCAGTCAAATTGTCATTATGAGCCGCATGTTACAAATAAATCATATGTGAAAATGTCAAAAATTGACATATTATGATATGCCATTCTATTCAGAGTGTGATTTTCTATCGAATAATGTAAAAACATACCGGGGTGTCATTTAAAAATCAAAAGTTATAGTCATTTCTTTTGAGACGCACCCGGTATACGACGATCGATTTAAATGAAAATAATTTTTAAATACTTCTACAACGAAGTCATAGTATCGAAATAAATTTCTAGGTAATCGTACAATTTTTTGACACGACGATCGATTTAGACGAAAAAATTTTAGGTACTTCTACAGCGAAATCACAGCATCGAAATAAATTTGTAGTTACTCCTACAAATTTTTGACACGACGCGCTGATCGATTTAGATGAAAAAAAATTTAGTTACTTCTACAACTAAATCATAGCATCGAAATAAAATTTTAGGTACTCGTACAATTTTTGACCCGCCGATCGAAATAATTTTGTTTCTAATATTTATTAGCCGAACGACCGGATTTTTTTCGTCTGAATTTCTTAATATTCTAATTAGAGTATGAGCATTTTGTTTTCTACCAAATATAACACGGCTATATCTTCGTTTCCCTTTAATAGTTTGCTTTACCGTGTTGTCGGTTCTTGGGTCTGAATACATCGATTCAACGTAAATCAGCTCATACACTTATACTAATGTCGAAGGTGGCGCCGCCCGTGTCAATACCGGTGTACCCCCAATCGTATATAAAAAAACATAAAACCATTTTTTCAGGCCCAGCTGAAATTTGGTCAGGGGAAGTGGGGAAACCGTTCTAGAGGATAACCACGGAAATCGTACTCAGACCCGAGTCCGGGCCTGAAATGTCGAAATCGGGTCTGAGGCCAATGAAGCAACGTAGTTTTAAGTCATAAGCTGGTTTTAATAAATCTATATATATATATATATATATATATATATATATATATATATATATATATATATATATATATATATATATATATATATATATATATAGATTTATTAAACCGGTGATTATAAAAAAAAAGGTGATTTAGCCAAGCCAAATAACTATAGGCCGATAACATGCCTTCCATCTGCATATAAAATTTTAACATCTATTTTATGCCATAAACTCAATTGTCATCTAAAACAAAATAATATTATGTCCTGGGAGCAAAATGGTTGCAAGCATAAAGGAAGAGGGTGTAAGGAACTGCTGATTATAGACAACATTGCCACCATGCAGGCAAGAAAACGTCAATGAAACCTCTCTGTTGCCTGGATTGATTACCAGAAGGCATTTGACTCAGTTCCTCATTCCTGGCTGATGGAGATATTGAAAATCTATAAAATTAATGAGCAAACCATCGACCTACAACGGCACCTAATGGGTTCATGGCGCACCACGCTATTAGTTAGAAGAAATACCAACTCTTACAAGACCAGAGAAATCCCCATCCAGAGGAGAATATTCCAGGGAGACAGCTTGAGTCCCTTGTGGTTTTGTCTCGCTATAAACCCGTTGAGTAACATGCTAAACCGAAGCGCATACGGATACAAGATTGACGACCGAACTAGAAGCTACACATCTATTTTACACGGATGACCTCAAGTTGTATGCAAAAAAAGTCGAGAGCAGCTTGAGGGACAGCTTGAGCTGGTCAGAAGTTTCAGCCAGGGTATTTGTATGAGGTTTGGGCTCGATAAATGTGCGACTATCCATATAAAGAGGGGAAAGCTAACTGAAAGCGCAGACATCACGCTAGCGGACGGAAGCGAAATTCGAAATTTGGGAGCGGAGACTTCATACAAATATTTAGGCATACAACAAACCTACGAGCTGAAACAGAAAGACAATAAAGAGCAGGCCGAAAAGGAATTGGTACGAAGAACAAATAAAATATTAAAAACACAACTCGATGCCAAAAATAAGTTTACTGCATACAACATCTGGGCAGTACCGGTACTAACATATACCGCCGGCATACTCACGTGGTCAAAAACGGATCTAGAAAGATTGGACCGGAAAATTAGATCTCTACTTACAAAGCATGGCATACTACACCCAAACTCGGCCATAGAAAAGTTGTACTTACCTAGGGATGAAGGGGGTCGAGGACTAATCAGTTTAGAGTCTGCTAGTCAGGAAGAAAGACAGAAATTACGAAAATATTTACTCACCAACAATGCACCTGTGTATAAAAGCATACGAGTCTTAGATAAAAACTATACATCACTCAACCTGGCTAGCGACCAAGAACCGGAAGCTGTAAATCTTGCTGGACAGATGAAACAGCGCTGGTAGAATAAAGAACTGCATGGCAGATTTTACGCCTCCTTGCACCAAGAAGATGTGGATTTCAAGGCCTCAAATACCTACCTAACAGCTGGATACCTCTTCCCAGGAACCGAAGGCGCAATACTATCCATTCAAGACCAAGTAGTAAAAACCCGAACATATGCACGGTATATATTAAAACAACAAGTTGAAAACACAAAATGTCGATTGTGTAATATTAGTGAGGAGTCTGTACAGCACTTGTCTTCTGGATGCAGTAAAATAGCCGGGACCAGATACCTAGAAAGACATAATAACATGGGAAAAGTAGTGCACCAGTTGGTATGGCTGAATAAGGGCCTCCTTGACACATTTACCCCCCACCACATGTACGTTCCAAAAGCTGTATTAGAAAATAACACCACCAAGATATACTGGGACTTTACAGTAGAAACAGATATAGGAGTAGAACATAATAAACCCGATATGGTAATATGGAATAAACCTGAAAAAACCGCCATCATAATCGACTTCTCAGTACCGCAGGATTATAACGTGGCTAAAGCCTATGCAGATAAGATAAACAAGTACGCTGCACTTTCAGGGAAATAAAAGCAATCTGGGAACTGCGGAAGGTGATTATAGTACCGTTAATAATAAGTGCCAATGGACTTGTACACAAAATGACAAACCAACATATCAAAGAACTAAACTCCCGAACAACACCATAATGTGGATGCAAAAAAGCAGTTGTGCTTGGTACCGTCGGAATTATTCGAAGAATTGTCTCACCTTATTGACAATATTCGTCGTGCCCTTGGCTGGTTACAGCCCGGACATGGACTAGAACTACCACTAACAGTGTGAGAAAAAAAAAAAAAAAAAAAAAAATATATATATATATATATATATTTTTTCCAATCCTAAACCCTGAAACTTCCTAAACCCTGAAAAGTTTAATATTGACCAAAAAGCCAAGAACCCTATAAATAAAAAAAACATATTAGATTGGTCAAAAGAAAAGTTAATTAAAAAAAAATATATATCAGCATTGGCGAAAAAATGCTTACGTATTCCGAACTTCGACAAACATATGGAAATGAAACCATCCAGCTTTTTAAAAAATTATGAAAACTTATCCCGAAAAACAGCATATCAAAAAAAAACAGAAGAATTTTTCTACTACGCTGCAAATCTGAAAATATTAAACCTAAATTTTTAAATATCAATATCTCACATATAACTTTCGAAAATGTAAGTTATATAATAAACACTTCCTAAACCCTGAAAGTTTAATATTGACCAAAAGCCAAGAACCCTATAAATAAAAACATATTAGATTGGTCAAAGAAAAGTTAATTAAAAAAAAATATATATCAGCATTGGCGAAAAAATGCTTACGTATTCCGAACTTCGACAAACATATGGAAATGAAAACCATCCAGCTTTTAAAAAATTATGAAAACTTATCCCGAAAAACAGCATATCAAAAAAACAGAAGAATTTTTCTACTACGCTGCAAATCTGAAAATATTAAACCTAAATTTTTAAATATCAATATCTCACATATAACTTTCGAAAATGTAAGTTATATAATAAACACTTCCTAAACCCTGAAAAAGTTTAATATTGACCAAAAGCCAAGAACCCTATAAATAAAAAACATATTAGATTGGTCAAAGAAAAGTTAATTAAAAAAAAAATATATATCAGCATTGGCGAAAAAAATGCTTACGTATTCCGAACTTCGACAAACATATGGAAATGAAACCATCCAGCTTTTAAAAAATTATGAAAACTTATCCCGAAAACAGCATATCAAAAAACGGAAGAATTTTTCTACTACGCTGCAAATCTGAAAATATTAAACCTCAAATTTTTAAATATCAATATCTCACATATAACTTTCGAAAATGTAAGTTATATAATAAACACTTCCTAAACCCAGAAAAAGTTTAATATTGACCAAAAGCCAAGAACCCTATAAATAAAAAATATATTAGATTGGTCAAAGAAAAGTTAATTAAAAAATATATATATCAGCATTGGCGAAAAAAATGCTTACGTATTCCGAACTTCGACAAACATATGGAAATGAAACCATCCAGCTTTTAAAAAATTATGAAAACTTATCCCGAAAAACAGCATATCAAAAAAACAGAAGAATTTTTCTACTACGCTGCAAATCTGAAAATATTAAACCTAAATTTTTAAATATCAATATCTCACATATAACTTTCGAAAATGTAAGTTATATAATAAACACTTCCTAAACCCTGAAAAAGTTTAATATTGACCAAAAGCCAAGAACCCTATAAATAAAAAACATATTAGATTGGTCAAAGAAAAGTTAATTAAAAAAAAAAATATATATCAGCATTGGCGAAAAAAATGCTTACGTATTCCGAACTTCGACAAACATATGGAAATGAAACCATCCAGCTTTTAAAAAATTATGAAAACTTATCCCGAAAAACAGCATATCAAAAAAACAGAAGAATTTTTCTACTACGCTGCAAATCTGAAAATATTAAACCTAAATTTTTAAATATCAATATCTCACATATAACTTTCGAAAATGTAAGTTATATAATAAACACTTCCTAAACCCTGAAAAAGTTTAATATTGACCAAAAGCCAAGAACCCTATAAATAAAAAACATATTAGATTGGTCAAAGAAAAGTTAATTAAAAAAAATAAAAAATATATATATATATATATATATATATATATATATATATATATATATATATATATATATATATATACGCGCAGTATATATACTACTACGCGTATATATAGCGCAGGGAAGCCAACTAACATCATTGGTTTGGTGAGTAGCGCCACCACGCTCCCCAGCTAGAGGATGTAAATCGGTCCGGCAGCCTAACCAGGTGACATCCAAAGGGGGAATTCGCTTGTTTCTCCTAGTGTCGGCCGGGTGTGTGGAATAAGGTTAACCACCTTTCCACGCACCTAACACTCTGGTTCCTAACGGTACTAGTGAAAGGGGCTCTCACAACCGATCTCTCTCGGATGGAGGTCATGGGCAAGGTGGCAGAACCCCAATCAGACCGCCCAACGATGACGACAACCGCAACGAAAATGGACAACGCTTTGAGTGGACTGATGAGCTCAGAAGCGACCTTCTTGAGTGCTACGAAAAGAGCAGCCCAGGCCGAAGAGGATACATGGTGCGGCTGCATGCTGAATGGGGCAGAATGCACCCCGAACATGAAACTATCACAGCGCAAAATCTTCGTAACTGCGCAACGAGATTGCGCGAAGCCAGGGGTTCATAAGGGTACAACTGCAAATGGAAACGAACGAGACTGTAGTAAATATCCAACCGGCTGAGGTTTCCAGATCAGCGACCACCTACCAATTCCAGAAATGCCATTAACACCAATAAATGAGCAAGCAATATTTGAATCCTCGAAGAGCACTACATCGCATAAAAGCACTGAAGCCGCTAGAGATAACGAGAATGGATGAAAGCTTAAGCGACACTCTCCCGAATAATCCTAATATTTGGCAACTGAACAGCACTGTGTATGACGTTGTAAAAAGAACCTGCCAGCCAATAATAACCCATGCACGCGCAACGCTCCTGAAATTAGAGCACAAAGAAGAAGGATTAAAAAAAAATGGAGGCAAAAATTCAACTTGCGAAAGACAAAAGCGTCCAGAATACAGTGTGTGATTGAATATAAAATACAAGGTACACCGTTTACAAGGAGAGTGAGAAAAATTGCAGCAGAACTAAGACGCAACCATCACACATTGAATCAAGGAATACTGCTTGCAGCCAAACAGCATTATATTGACCGCATCAAAGTTCTCATGATCTCCAAAAGACAGCTGGCTGAAAAGACCAAGGCCATTATGGAAAACAAAATGTTTCGGGAAAAGCCAGGACGACTATTCTCACCACCAATGGCGCAAATAGAAAATCCGCCTACCACTGAAGAAGTAGAGAACTTCTGGAAAGACTTGTATGGCGAGGTTCGACCACTCCGATATAACACCCCGGCCCTCGAGCAATTCAAAGTCTTCGCTCAGAACCACCGAACGGCTAATGAGCCGAAACATCAAATCACAGAGGAAGAAGTTCAACAAGCACTCCAGGGTACGAAGAACTTCTCAGCGCCGGGCCCAGACTGTATAAACGCATACTGGTGGAAAAAACTGACATCTACACATCTCCACCTGGCAAGGATATTCGACACATGGTTGCATGGAAACCAACAAATACCGTCGTGGGTGGTAGAGGGGCGGACAGTATTAATACCTAAAAGTGGAGATCTATCGCAGCCGAAGAACTACAGGCCGATAACCTGCCTAAATGCATGCTACAAGATATTCACAAGGATCTTGTATGCCCGACTATTATCAGCTATCAAAACAGCGCTCGATGAGATCCACGAACAACGAGGCTCAAAAAGGGGGGTGGCTGGATGTAAGGAGAATCTTCTTATCGACCGGAGCATCACACAAGATTCGATGCAGTACCAGCGAAACTTATCCATGGCCTGGATAGATTATCGCAAGGCATTTGACTCCACAAGCCATGAACTTATCCTGCGCCTGCTACGAACCCTTGAGGCACCGGAGGCAGTGGTGGACTGTATTGAGAGGCTGATGCCGCTCTGGAAAACTCGGGTGTGCATCAACAACGGAACAACTAAGATTTGCACGGATGCAATTCAGCTAAGAAGGGGAGTTTTCCAGGGCGACTCACTGAGTCCTCTCCTCTTCTGCATCTCCCTTCTCCCACTTTCGATCGCACTTCGGAACACACGCGGATACAAATGTGGAAAGCCAGGAATCAGAGGTCACAAGGTCACACACTTATTTTATATGGATGACCTAAAGCTGTACACCGCAGGAGAAAGGGACCTAAAAATATCTCTGCGAATTGTGGAGGAGTTTACGAGTGCGATTGGAATGGAACTTGGGCTCAATAAATGTGCTGTAATTCACCTAAAAAGGGGAAGAAATGAAAACTACGGAGAGGATGTGCAATTGGTAGATGGAAGTACAATTCAAAAACTGACCGATGATGAGACATATACCTACCTTGGAATTGAACAGCGGCATTTCCAAGAGACACAAAAGGTTAAAGACTCTCTCTGCGAACGTTATCGGAAGAGACTTCGTCAAATCTGGTCTTCCAGTTTGTCTGGAGTGAATAAAACCCTTGCAACCAACATACTGGCCACACCTATTATCACATACTCCTTTGGTGTAATAAAATGGACGGAGAATGAACTGCACCAACTCGATGTAATAACTCGAAAGATGATGCACATGGAAAAAAGCTTGCACACAAAATCATCTGTCCCGAGGCTTTATCTACCAAGGGAACAGGGAGGACGCGGTCTTCTCAGTTTAGAAAGCTTACACCAAAGAGTGATCCTAAGCACGGCGTACACACTCCTTAAAACTCAAGATCCTCTACTAGTAATGGTACGAGACCACGAGAAAGAAGAAATTGGTGGATTCATTTTCAAAGAAGCAAAAAAAGCAGCGAATAAACTCAATCTAATATTCGATCTTCAGCGCCAACATCCAGAATCCATCACAGAACACAGCGCCACACAGGTAGTCAACCGAATTAGGTCCGCACAGAACAGGAGGTTCTTGCAAAATCACGTGGAGAAACCCGTGCACGGAGCCTTCTATAACATAATGACACAACAGCAGCTTTCTGAGAGACTATCATTTGCTTTCCTGAGTCGAGCGGCTTAAGATCTGAGACAGAGGGATTTATACTGGCATGCCAGGACGGTGTCTATGGCTCTTTGCGTACCGTAGCCGTATTATGGGCAAACAAATCGAAGATATAAGATGTAGAGCATGCCATCAAGCTCCGGAGACCCTGTGGCACATACTATCAGCCTGCCCTACTTATGCGGCTTCGGCTTATACCCAGCGCCATAACGCCGCATTGAGGGTGATATACTATCACCTTCGTCATATGCATGGATTTGATGAAACGCCAGTACTACCACAAACACCGAAAGAAATTGAGTCCTTGGTGGAAAACGAAACAACCAAAATTTACTGGAACTATCCATTCCAGGCCTTCGGACAAATACGGGCGAACAGACCAGACATAGTTCTCCAGGATATAGCGAAGAAAAATAATTTATGTCATAGAATTCTCGGCGCCATCAGAGAAGAACATAATCAGTAAAGAAGAGGAAAAGAGGGAGAAGTACCAGGAACTCCTAGAAGCAAATGCGCAGAATGTACGCTGATCATTCTGTAAGGTTGGTGGTACTAGTGATAGGAAGTTTAGAGGAAGTTAAAGACACCCTGCTCCAGCAATTGAAACTGATACCAGCGTGTTATAATGTAGCGGGAACGACTTGCTGCAAGCATGCAGAAGGCTGTGATTTTGGGCTCTTCAAAATACTCAGGGCACACGATACGCGGATTCAGTGAACGGCTTACCAGACGGACGTCAGGAGTTGAACACCGAAGAGGACACCGGCAAAGTTTCCTTCAAGTGTCGGAGCTGAAGGAAGCAAACCGGATATGTAAAAAAAAAAAAAAAAAATATATATAATGAATATATATATATATATATATATATATATATATATATATATATATATATATATATATATATATATATATATATATATATATATAGGCAGAAAGTAGTCTCGACTGACTAGTGAGAAAGAAAATCTAGGATTTAGTGGGGTTGCAGTCGGAAGGGTTTGACAAAGAATTAATACACTTTTTGTTAATTGTCAAGCTCGGAATTTATTTATTCCTTCCTCAGGACACTAAAATGGAAATACAAGTTAGACAATTGATGTTATAAAAGTTAAGAATTAGACTTACTTAACGTGGTACAGAAAATACCTTCATAAAAACTACATTAAACATGGTTTGTGTTGATAACTCCACCGTGAAAGCATCGCTGACCAGTCAACCACAAGGACTCTTATAAGGCGGTTAAGCCGCCAAATATAAGTTAGAACATTAGAATAATTAAGAGATGTTAGAAATTTCTAAATTAAAGAATTTTTTGCGTCTCAATCCGTGGAGGCGCAAAACAATTGACAGGCGACAACCGCGACATCCAAACGTCAAAAGTCAATTGTCAGAAGTCAAGTTAGTAAAAGTGATCTATGGATGTCGAACAAGGCTGTGGGCATGTCCATCATTGTATTCATGTAAAAAACCAATGGTGTGGGTGGTCATGTAGAAAAGTGGAGTGATCAAGGCACAACACTAAAAAACACTAAAAAACATTAATAAAACACCCTTACTCGTGCAACGAGAGCAAAAAACAATTAGGTGGTAAAAATACAATTACATTTACAATTCAGCAAATGTCACCAAATATCCGCAACCAGAAAAACACCGAGCGCAATCAGAAAAAGAATTTTCTTATAAGCAATTGAATAAACATTAGGATGACTAAAAATTTTGAAAAAAGACAGAGGTGCAATGCAAACACTTAGAAAAGGCCAAATGTGAAAAAGGTAATGAGGAAAATATGACAATAATGTTCTTATTAATCAATGTGAGAAAACTGTCACAAAAAATCATTAAATTGTACAAATTTTTTCAATTTTTTAAATTTACAGGAAATTCATGAACTAAACCTTTCATAGTATTGGCAATACTTCCAAAATTACAAAATTACATAAGGTGTAAAAACTACAGAAACACACTCCGCAAAAAGGGGGGGAACAAACAAAATCAGCAAATTAAGACCAATTGAATGACAAGGCAAAGACAATGTGCGGCTTGGACAATCCAAGAAAAGGCAATGCACCAAACTGACAGTGCACTCCACGCAAATTGCTTATTATTAAAAACATTTAATCAAAGGTAAACCACCGTTGGTTCTGAAGGAACCAAGGGAGGGTAAAAAAGAGACAAAAAACAAGTGCACACAGGCACCTGTTATGGTAATATGCACTGGAAACGTATTAGTGCATACACCTTGAAACAGTCCGAGAGGGACTGGGAAGGGGCGATTAGCAAATTACATAGCATCTATAAAAGATATAGTCAACATTCCGTTGCATACATAAACAACGAAATGAGACAAAAAATCTCCGGGTGGAACCACCGTCCCACTCACCACCTACACAACAACTCATCACCACGCGATGGGTGAGAATTGTATGAGTGCTCGAAAGTCGACACACTGTTAGTGTAAAAATTCTAATAATTCGAATTTTCTTTGACTTAAAGGTTTTTAGTGGTTAACCAAACAACCAGGAGAGGATTAACCATCAAACCACCCTCAGCCACTAAATCCTAGATTTTCTATATATATATATATATATATATATATATATATATATATATATATATATATATATATATATATATATATATATATATATATATATATATATATATATATATATAGAGAGAGAGAGAGGATTAACCATCAAACCACCCTCAGCCACTAAATCCTAGATTTTCTATATATATATATATATATATATATATATATATATATATATATATATATATATATATATATATATATATATATATATAGATTTATTAAACCGCTTATACGAGCCCAAAAACTACGTTGCTTCATTGGGCTCAGACCCGATTTCGACATTTCAGGCCCGGGGTCGGGTCTAAGTACGATTTCAGTGGTTATCGTCTAGAACGGTTTCCCCACTTCCCCTGACCAAATTTCAGCTGGGCCTCAAAAAATGGTTTTACGTTTTTTATATACGTTTGGGGGTACACCGGTATTGTCACGGGCGGCGCCACCTTCGACATTAGTATAAGTGTATAAGCCGATTTACGTTGAATCGATGTATTCAGACCCAAGAGCCGGCAACACGGTAAAGCAAACTATTAAAGGGAAACGAAGATATAGCCGTGTTATATTTGGTAGAAAACAAAATGCTCATACTCTAATTAGAATATTAAGAAATCCAGACGAAAAAAATGAAAATAAGTATTCTTTTAAAATTATTCCACTAGTTTCATTTAAAAATATCAATAATTTACGGTCTAATTTTTTTTTTGAATTGCTGTCATCACCGGATTTGTAGAAGTAACTAAACTTTTATTGTCGAAACCGGTCTAATAAATATTAGAAACAAAATTATTTCGTTCGGCTAGTCAAAAATTGTAGAGTACGTAAAAATTTATTTCGATGCATTGATTTCGTTGTAGAAGTACCTAATTTTTTTTTCATCTAAATCGATCAGCGATCGTCGCGTCGTGTCAAATAATTGTAGGAGTAACTACAAATTTATTTCGATGATGTGATTTCGCTGTAGAAGTAGGTACCTCAAATTTTTTCGTCTAAATCGATCGTCGTGTCAAAAAATTGTACGAGTACCTAGAAATTTATTTCGATAATATGACTTCGTTGAAGTCATACTATCGAAATAAATTTCTATTTTTAGAAGTATTTAAAAACTATTTTCATTTAAATCGATCGTCGTATACCGGGTGCGTCTCAAAGGCTCACACCTACAACTTTTTTTATTTCGTCAGATAAAAAAACGAATTTTGGTATGTCAGTATATAATATAAATTAGGATTGATTGACATATTCAATTGTTTTTGGTCACTTCCTGTTTCACCGGAAATGACTACAACTTTTGATTTTTAAATGACACCCCCGGTATGTTTTTACATTATTCGATAGAAAATCACATTCTGAATAGAATGGCATATCATAAATATGTCAATTTTTGACATTTTCACATATGATTTATTTGTAACATGCGGTTCATAATGACAATTTGACTCAAGTACCAAATTGTGGTACTAAATTATTCGTAGAAAAATGCTTTTTCCAAATATGCTAACGAGCCACCTTTGTTCCGTTTGAAAAAATTGAGATATGATTAAAAATTCGATTTTGATATCTTATAACGGGCCCGGACAAGACACGAAAATCATTAGACTATCAAATCTATTTTTTTAAGGCTCCTTCATTAAAAATTAGTGTTTTTAACACATCCGCGTGGCACTCTATAATAGATAGAAATTTAAAATACTATTTTTTTAAGCGAAAATGTCAAAAGTTGACATATGATATGTTATTCGATTCAGAGTGTCATTTTCTATCGAATAATGTAAAAACATACCGGGGGTGTCATTTAATAATCGAAAGTTGTAGTCATTTCCGGTGAAACTGGAAGTGACCAAACACAATTGAATACGTCGATCAATTCCAATTTATGTCATATACTAACATACCAAATCTCGTTTTTTATCCAAAAAAAATAAATGAAAAAGATATAGCGGTGGACCACTTTTGAGACGTATCCGCCAATAGAATTACTGGAAATCTATTCAAGGTCGTTACGCCGTTTTTAGGAGAGTGTGGATGCACCCTCAATAGAATGACATATCATAATATGTCAATTTTTTGACATTTTCGCATATGTTTATTTGAAATTGTAACATGCGGTTCATAATGACAATTTGACTCGAAATCGTAAAAAATGCTTTTTCCAAATATGCTAACGAGCCTCCCTTGTTCCGTTTGGAAAAATTGAGATATGATTAAAAATACGATTTGGGCATCTTATAAGAACGGGCCCGGACAAGACACAAAAATCATTAGATTATCAAATCTATTTTTCCAAGGCTCCTTGATTAAAAATTAGTGTTTTTAACACAGCCATGGCACTCTAGATTGAAATTTAAAATACAATTTTTTTAAAGCGAGAATGTCAAAAGTTGACATATGATATGCCATTCGATTCAGAGTGTCATTTTCTATCAAATAATGTAAAAATATACCGGGGGTGTCATTTAAAAATCAAAAGTTGTAGTCATTTCTGGTGAAACATGAAGTGACCAAAAACAATTGAATACGTCAATCATTCCTAATTTACGTCATATTACTAATTTACGTCATATACTTACAAACCAAATCTCGTTTTTTTATCTAAAAAAAATTAAAAAGTTATAGCGGTGAGCCACTTTTGAGACGCACCCGGTATAAAATGACAGCAATCTTCATTTCATGCCACCGCTGACGCCGTTTTTTTTTCGATTATATGGTAGTTAATCAGTACAATAATTAATTTTATTACATTACTACGTTCACTAAGATCTAAAATAGTAATTTGAGTGTAACAAAAATGTTGATTGCTACAGTAATACGTTGTATATTCAGTTTACGGTTGGATGCTATCTACCAACACCATATAAATATGACAAACACGTTCTATGGTTGCAGGTTGCATCGCTATAATATGTTCTATCTTCTATCTATGTTTACTTACTATGTATTCGAAAACTTAATTCGAGTAATATATGGTAGTATAATATTATTAATATTAATATTCATTAATCGCAATATGAATGAGAAATAGTGCTTTCTTTTGATCACAATTCTAATAAATTGAACTTGAAAGTATGTGTTTCCCAGAAAAGTAGGTGGTTCCCAGACTATACAAATAGGGAATTCCCAGAAGTTCATGCTTTTAAACCTACACTTTTTTTACTACTTTACTGCTATACGAATTTTATTCAAATTTAAATGATTACATTACACTTTTAAACATTTTGTTTACAGTTTCATCCCAACTCAACTCGCCAGATTAGACTTTACATTTTATTTATATTTTGTGACGGGGATTCGTTATAATTATTTTTTTGGGTGTCGAACCATAAACTTTATGATAAAACTCGAGGAATTTCAACAAAACACTTTTATTAATAAACTTCACGTTTCCGTGACAAATCAAATCATATGTTTTTTCTACCTACTGTCCCTCGCTCTTTTTTATAATGGACTCGTCCAAGCGGTCCGAGAGGAGCCCTATAATAATAATAGTTCTCTGTTACAATTTTTAAATAAAACATGTAGAAACAATCTTAAAAAAATACTTACTACCTATTTTGATTTTTTTCGTCTGAATCTCTTAATATTCTAAATGAATACAATTTACTTATTAGATAAGTATACACATGGCATATATATGATTCCAAAAAACGGCGTCAAATTACCTTTGAAATGACAATCGTCAGAATCGATCGTCGTGTCAAAAAATTGTACGAGTATCTAAAGTTTTTTTCATCTAAATTGATCACCGTGTCAAAAAATTGTACGAGTACCTAAAAATTTATTTCGTGCTATGATTTCGTTACAGAAGTACCTGAAGATTTTTTCATCTAAATCGATCGATGTGTCAAAAATTGTACGAGTACCTAGAAATTTACGTAGAAGTACCTAAAAATGTTTTTCGCCTCAGAAAACAGATCGTCGTATCAAAGAATTGTACGAGTACCTAGAAATTTATTTCGGTACTATGATTTCGTTGTAGTAGTACCTAAAGTTTTTTTTTATCTAAATCGATCGACGGGTCAAAGAATTGTACGAGTACCTAAAGATTTATTTCGGTGGTATGATTTCATTGTCGAAGTAATTACATCAAAGTAATTACGATCATCGTATATATGATAGTGACTGTACGATAAGGCCGTTTTGTATGATATTTCTCCCCACAGGAAAAAGTTTAAACAAAAAGGTGTATGGTCGAAAAAAACGGCGTCCACTTGGCTTGGAAATGACGATCGATGACATTCACCATATAATTTTACATATAAAAATGACAGCAATTTTCATTTCATAGCCATCGCTGACGCCGTTTTTTTCGATCATAAATATGATAGTATTCAGTTATTTCACACAATAATTAATTTTATTGCATTATTTCGTTCAGTGAGATCTAAAATAGTAATTTCAGTGAAAAACAAAAATTTTGACGGCTACACGTATTCTTTAAACTGTGGCTACACACAGTGATACGTTGTATATTCAGTTTACGGCTGGATGCTATCTACCAACACCATGTAAATATGACAAACACGTTTTATGGTTGCATCTCTATAATATGTTCTATCTTCTATGTTTACTTTGTATTCGAAAATTTAATTAGTGTAATATTTGATAATATGATATTCTTTATTATTCATTGATTGCAATATGAATGAAAATAGTGATTTGTTTTAATCACAGTTCTAATAATCTTAACTTGAAAATATGGGGTTCCCAGAAAAGTAGGTGGTTCCCAGCCTCTACAAATAGGGAATTTCCCAGAAATTGATGCTTTTAAACCTACACTTTTTTTCTCCTACTTTACTGTTACATGAATTTTATCAGACGCAGAAAATTTTCATTTTTGTCTGAATTTCTTAATATTCTAAATGAGCATCTTTTCTACCTGTCTTGCCCATAGTGCAAATTTTTAAATTGCCGCCCTCATATCTGTATGTAATAAAAAAATAAGTTAAAATAATTCTTTACAACAAAATAGAAAAAAAGGTTAATGATAAATACACACATACCCTATGATTCCAAAAAACGGCGTCAAATTACCTTAGAAATGACAGTCGTCGGAGTCGATCGTCGTCAAAAATTGTACGAGTACCTAAATATTTATATCGATGGTACGATATCGTTGTAGAAGTAACTAATTTTTTTGTCGGAATCGATCGTCGTGTCAAAAAATTGTACGAGTATCTAAAAATTTATTTCGATGCTATGATTTCGTTGTAGAAGTAGCTAAACTTTTTTTCTTTTAAAGTATAAAGATAATAAACGGGGTTCCATCATCACTTAGTAAACACTTACAAAATCTACTAAACGAAAGTGATAATGCATTGTAACTTGATTATGCTTATTACAAAGAAATTTAATTTTTAAAGAAATTTCAGATAAAAACGCTCTCGTACAGATGCATTTATAAGACAGAATATATCTAATACTAACAATAAGTACAATAATATTCACTATAGCAGAAATGCACCGTTTTTACTTCTGCACTGTGATCCATTACCGCGTCAAAAGGTCCTTTCGTCTAATTCTAATATAAATATTTGAGAATTAAAAGCGGCAACGTCGTGGGTCTGGCGAAAACGAATAAACCTCTATTTTTTATATAAATGGGACAAATTAAACGGTCCAGCATCAGGGCCTGAAAGCATCGCTTGAACATTTTTCGTCCGATATACCCCGGGTCTGACGGCCTATCTTAAACGTATCGGGTCTGAATCCGTCGATTTAATAAATATATATATATATATATATATATATAGAGAGAGAGAGAGAGAGAGAGAGACAGAGAGAGATATATATAGAGAGAACCCTACCTATGGTCCCATATAAACTGTATTACTAAAATAAATAGTTTTTTGACGCATGAAGTTTTCAATTGAATATTTGAAATTTTCAATTGTCACTTTTCTTGATATACTTCCTTGATATTTTTTTTATTTTTCATTCCTTTTTTTATTTATTAAGAGCACTAATATTCTCTTTATTGGTTATTTTTTAATTCTTGAAGTCACTAAATGAACCCTTGCATAAAATTTTATACTGCTAGATGATAGATGTTAATGATGAGATAGCAATACATTTTCGTACAGCAAACTAATGAATTTTCTTATTATTTTATTATTACATCATAAGAATTGTTTTTCCAACATTTAATGATGTTTATTTTTGAAGTGTATAAAAAGTAAAGTTAAATCCTCATATATTTTGTTCAAATAATATATTCTATTTTGTTTTACAATAAAATGTGTTACGGAGTTCGAACACCAATAAATTTTGAAGCATATTTCTCGCTTTCTATATATTTTTTTCATAACTCCGATGGGTATGAAATACGTTTTTTTTTTATATTAAAGGATGTCAAGTCAGAAAAAGTAATGCTGCCCCCTTATCTTCCCTTGTGAATTGTGCGGAACAGGTTTTTGATAAGATGTTACAATTTCTGCTTCTGTGCTCAGCGAAATAAGTTATATTTTCAATTTGATTTGAAGTAGAATTTTATATTTCGGGATATTATGTGCTCTGCAGGCATACGATTACTTTACATAGAATTTATGTTTATGCTTAGAAATTAAGTTAATATAATACCTAACATAAATTTTAGCAAAATGAAAATGTTTCATGTTCACTTTAAATCTTTAAAACAGAAAACAAATTTCTTGCAGTATAGGTATATAATAAAATTATATAAGGATTCTTGCCACTTAACTGCTTATATAGAAATTTAATTCTACACTGTGTTTGTCATAATGTAGATCAACCTGCTCTCACTACCGGTTTCGGAGCCCTACTCCATCATCAGGTGAGCCTGGGCAGATCCACAAAATGACAACCACAGCGCAGACATAGTTAATTCCGACTTGTCGAAAAGTGTCGGTTAGATATTAAGTCCCGAACGGGAGATAGCGGCCTGCGTGCAATGGTAGTACTTTCGTACCACCGGGGCGCAACTATCGATAGTAAAAGGATGGTAAAAGGCTTTTTTTTGAGGCAAGCCAATTTATAAAATAGAAAACAAATTTCTTGCAGTATAGGTATATAATAAAATTATATAAGGATTCTTGCCACTTAACTGCTTATATAGAAATTTAATTCTACGCGTGTTGGGATTGGTCTCCAGCCACCAGCTCGGTTGTGAGCCTGGGCAGATCCACAAAATGACAACCACAGCGCAGAGATAGTTAATTCCGACTTGTCGAAAAGTGTCGGTTAGATATTAAGTCCCGAACGGGAGATAGCGGCCTGCATGCCTATACTGCAAGAAATTTGTTTTCTTGCAAATAGGTAAAAAACTATTTTGTTTTTACCTTTACCATCCTTTTACTATCTATATATATATATATATATATATATATATATATATATATATATATATATATATATATATATATATATATATATATATATATATATATATATATATATATATATATATATATATATATATATATATATATATATATATATATAGTATAGGCATGCAGGCCGCTATCTCCCGTTCGGGTCTTAATATCTAACCGACACTTTTCGACAAGTCGGAATTAACTATCTCTGCGCTGTGGTTGTCATTTTGTGGATCTGCCCAGGCTCACCTGATGATGGAGTAGGGCTCCGAAACCGGTAGTGAGAGCAGGTTGATCCACATTATGACAAACACAGCGTAGAATTAAATTTCTATATAAGCAGTTAAGTGGCAAGAATCCTTATATAATTTTATTTAAATCTTTAGTCATACTAAATTGAATTTTATTAATATAAAGTGTATATTTATTAATAAATAATATTTTCTTGCCTTTAGCTGTGTATTTCTTCTAATTTCGAAAAATAGAAAGTAGAAAAAAAGTAAAAAGAGTATAGTTTTGTTTAGTGTAAAGGGGGGAACCCAGCTCCACTCCCACAACCTTGCTTAGGGTAGGCCCTGAAACTGGTTGTGGGAGTGGAGCTTCGTTCCGCCCTATACGCCAAACAAAACAATTTTAATTTCACTTCTTATTTATTCTTACTAGTTTCGATTTCTCGAAATTAGAAATATACACTGCTAAAGGCAAGAAAATATTATTTATTAATATACACTAAAGCTGTAAGAATTTTTTTCATTTTATATTTGCCTGCTCAAATATAAAATGAACTAAATTCTCACAGCTTTAGTTAACCTAACCAACCGAAAAACGCTTTTTACCATCTTTTGACGGGAGATGCGCTAATATCTCACCGACACTTTACGACATCGTCGATTGATATTGAAAAAGTTTTGTTTGCCATTTCGGTGAGAATCAGCCCATCTGATGAAGGGTAGACCCGGAAACCGGTTGTGGGAGTGAAGCTTTGTACGCCAAACAAAACTATTTTGTTTTTACTTTTTATTTATTTTTTCTACATTTGATTTATACAGAGTGGTCCGAACTGTATTCCGGAAACTTCACCAGCATATTCTGCAGATAAAAATTAGTAAAAAACTTCGTATAAATATATGTCTAAAATGCTTAGTTTTGGAGATAGAGGGTGTAGAAGTTTCATTTTTATTTAGATTTTTTTTTTTCAAATAATTTCTGAAGTAACGTCAATATTTGGATGAACATTGGTGTCTGGTATAGTTTTTTGACATGAGAAATTTGATTTTGATGTCGCTATAACTACTATTTGTAGGGGGCACCACCTACATGTGTTTTAACTGTTGTGAGGAGGAATAACTTTGTGTCCGTACCTGTATAGAACTACTGGGTGAAAAAATATAAATTTTCGTAATTTTCTACAGAAAAAATGTCTCTTGGCACAAATCGTCACGAGCAACCGTTCTCAAGATATTTAGAATGGAAATAGTCAAAAAGTATCATTATTGACAAAAAATAAACATGTTAAATAGATAGTTAGTTGACTGAAATGATAAATTTGTGAAATTTTTATTTTTTTAAATTAATCATAAAATTTTCTTCGAAAAAATGATGATTGGTGATGATTTGGCACAAGAACATTTCAAATTTATGATTTCAGTCTAATAACTATTTAGTCGACATGTTTAATGTATGTCAATGATGACTGGTATTGGTAATTTCGATTCCAAAGATCTCGAGAACTATTACTCGTAGCGATTATTATTAAGATACCTTTTTGACGTTAAAAACGTAGTAAATTTATATTTTTGTACTTAGTAGTTTTATACAAGTACGGACAGAAAGTTATAACTTTTCAAACCAGTTAAAAATATATAGGTGGCGCCCTCTACAAGTAGGAGTCATATTGATATCAAAATCAAATTTCTCATGTTAAAAAACTCCCAGGTACCAATTTTCATCCAAATATTGACGTTACTTCAGAAATCATTTGGAATAAATCGAGGTGGCGCCCTCTACAAGTAGGAGTCATATTGATATCAAAATCAAATTTCTCATGTCAAAAAACTCCCAGTTACCAATTTTTATCCAAATATTGACGTTACTTCAGAAATCATTTGGAAAAAATCGAAATAAAAATGAAATGTCTACGCCCTGTATCTCCGAAACTAAGTATTTTAGGGCATACATTTATAACAACTTTTTTACTTATTTTTATCTGCAGAATATGCCGTCGAAGTTTCCGGAATACAGTTCGGACCACTCTGTATATTGCGTGATATAATAACTACCAGTACAGTCTATGGGAACGCCCTACGGTTTATTGGACATGTTTGTGCTAAATAACTGGAAATATCAACCCTTTTATTTTCTTAGTTTTTCCATTTTCCATGTTACTTCTGATAACACGGTGAGGAACTATCAAACGATAAGTATTTTTGTTTTGTTAAGCAAAATCACATAAAAAGATACTGAAATGTTGGTTTACGCTTCGATTTTAACCCAGTAGAACTTTTACATTTTTGTATATTCCTGTTCTAGTTATACAATACCCACTCTTTTTTTCTAGAAATTACGCGACAACTATTTTTACATGCTGACAATTTCACCAATTTCTGATCATTTAATGGATGAATCCGATACAATATCAAACAAGCAAAACATTAGCGTTCTAGTTAATTTTATAGGGATAAAATTCACCGCATGAAATTAACTGTAAATCTGCAAGCAGTGATGAATGTTCCGGAAACCTCGCCTGTCGGTCCTTTCTCTAGAATGCCGTCGTTAGATATTTCCAATTACCCTAACCGAACAACAATACAAAAATAACTTTGTGAAGGATAGAGATGTGATAGTGGTATTATGTTTAAATCATACAGGAAATATATTTTCGTTAGATACCTAAACATGCTATTACAATTAATTGATACACAGTGTTGTGAAGCATTTTTATATCATATTTGGTATTTGATATTTTCGCTCACTTTTTGTTATAAATTATGGAGATTTTTCTAACAAGGTTACGCACATATAAATGTTTTCATAGATATAAATGTATATCTATGGTTATTCAAATATATATGTCACTGTAAATGTCCGAAATGCAGTAAAACCTATGATAAGCGCGCTAAACCTAGGATTTACCAAAAGCAAGTGGTAAAAGCTCGAAAACTTTCTTTATTTTGCTTCTATTTCAGACTTTTACCGGACCCAAACAGTAAATCTTAGGATTTACCACACCGCATTGGTAAAAGTACGAATTCTTTTTCTTATAGCAATATCGACAAATTAAAGATGTCGATATACACAGACATATCTGTTTTTGTTTACTTAGGCATTGAAATTTATATCGATTTTAGTAACGAATCAGTCTTATATTTGTTACTGTAAATGTGCGAAATGTGGTAAAACCTAGGATAAGCGCGCTAAACCTAGAATTTACCAAAACCATTAACTAATTAGGTTAGCCTGGTTATTTGGAGGGTGTTAATGTATTAGTTAGCCTGGTGATTTGGAGGGTGTTAATGCATTGGTTAGGTGGTTATTTGGTGGAGTTGGTTGCTTTTTACTATCACTTGCTTATTCGTACTTTTACCAATGCGGTGTGGTATATCCTAAGATATACTTGTACTGTACATGTATTTTGTTGCTTACTGTTTGGGTCCGGTAAAAGTCCGAAATGGAAGCAAAATAAATAGTTTTCGGGCTTTTACCACATGTTTTTGGTAAATCCTAGGTTTAGCGCGCTTATCCCAGGTTTTACCGTATTTCGGACATTTACAGTAACATATATATAAGCTAAAGTTGTTGTTTTTAAATAGAATTCTGTACATGTATTTTGTTGCTCAGTAAACAAAAAATAAAAATACAACGCCGATCCTGAAAATACATATGTGTATAAAAATATTTATGTGCTAATCTATGCTGAATGGTGTTTTTAAAAATCACCATTTTGTATATTAAATTTTCTGCATATTTCAAACTCCTCCAAAGGTTTGATTAAGGGCTGGCAAAGGTTAGTCTTGGGTCGAGATTTCCGTATGTAAAAAAAGTAACAGTTGCCAGCACGGTATAAGAAATTGGATATACTTTTTAATTGAAAATATTTAAAATAGCATCTTTTTATGAAAATTGTGTATCTTTCAGAAAATGTGAATATAATACAATATACATAAGGTATACACAGGGATACTTGTTACCGCAGTGAAAGATCCCACCAGGGGCACATTCTTAGTAAATACAATACACAAGATGAATCAAAAACATATTTGCATTTTTCTCCATTGTGTACACAACATGCTGTATTACAACTGAACATTTTTATCGAACGAATGGCTGATAAATAATTTTAATAGTATTATTTACAATCATTGTTTATATACGAATTTTCTGTTTTATAATGATTATTTGCAGTTTTTTGGGCGGAGCAAATCGTACTTATTAATTCGCTAAGTGACAAATTCATTGTAAAATTATTAAAATATCTTTAACTAATTCCATTTTTTAGAGAGAGGTAGAGCATATCTATAACTAGCAAACGCCTTCTAAAGGAAAATGCATAAATCAAATAATATGTTTTATTTTCAATCTAAAATTATCTAGTATAAATTTTGAGTATTGGAAGTTCTTAATAAAACACAAAAATTCAATAAAAATGAAGATGTTTCAGTTGAGATAGCAGAGAAGAAAATATGTTGTTTGTATATTGCTCTGTATATCTATAGAATTCTGTGGAGGCATTTTAGATGTGCTGCTATCGGCGCACCCTTAGAATTTCGTGGGTGCATCGCGTGTCAAATGAGACTGTACTACACCGCATCAACAAGGAGTTGGAGTTTCTGGTGAATGTCAAACACAGAAAACTGGAATATTTCGAACACATCATGGGGAACCAGAAATACCGCCTACTCCAACTAATACTGCAGGGGAAAATAGAAGGCAGAAGATCAGCGGGACGCAGACGAATATCGGGGCTGCGAAGTCTACGACCATGGACCGGAATGACGTTACCAGCTTTGTTCAGAACGGTAGTGAACAAAGTAATATGGATCAATGTGATAACCAACATTTAAAGAGGATAGACACTTTAAGAAGAAGAAGAAGATATCTATAGAAATATTTTTAAACTCTTATACGCTACTAATAGGAAACTTAGGAAGAAAGAGATACGTTTCCTCTAGGTACATTGTATAACTCTGTATTTTGTTAAATATCTAAATATGTAATTATAGCAAATTACAATAGATCAGAACACTTTCCTCCCAACACTGGATGCGCTTTTCGCCATCAACGTTAGCAACAACACATCTTGTTGAAAAAATATACATTTTAGTTCACCATTCCTATAGCTCTACATCCTTAATCTTCTATTATTGTGGGCTATTTGAGTGCTCATAAAAATTGTCGATTTAATTCAAAAAATTATGTAGATTTAATAATGTGACGATTATGTTGATATTAACAAGTCGTATGGCCAAGTATAAAATTATGTGTTTTAGGGTATTATGAGAAATTAGAGTATTTTTTCATAATCATTTTAAATGACCTCTATCTAAACTCAAATGCAAACAAATAAATGTGTTTATTAATAACATAAATATATATAACTACAGTATTGTAATCCGTTTTATAATATCAAATAATTCTTCTATCGGACATCTCTAACTGAATGATGTAACGAATTTTCTTAGCAGAAAGGGGCATCTATTAGTAAATGGCAAATTAACATTAGTTATTTAAAGAAGTTCATTTATTCTCCCACTGACAATAAAGCATTTACTTTGGAAGTACATTAAATTTATCACTTTTATCTCCTCCCTGTTATTCCCGTAGATACAAATGACTTTTTATCGGAATAACGATAGAAGCTTTTGCAATATCTTTGGTAGTTTGACTAGCGTGTTCGGCAGCGTTTGCTATGACTATGTTTTCGAACAAAAGCAACATGGTTTAGTAAACGACGTCGTCAATTAAACTGCTTATATTTATAGTTTTCTAGTTAATTTTTCTAATGAAGATTTTCTTTCAAATAAAATTTCGAAAATTATTAATTGGTGTAGTAATGACTCAAATAAAGTAAATTAAAGATATCAACATGATATTTCGATTCAATCGTCGAGGATATTTTATTTTATTTGAAATTGCTTCTGATTCTCATGACTTTACTTGATGATATTAATGTTTACACTAAAGTACATTATTTGTTACGTTTTACAAAGAGCATTTCGTAAGCGAAAGTAAGTGAAAAATAAGGACAGTTCACACACTGACTTCAAAATTGGTGTGCAGAACAAGAGCCACCTTGAGCAGCTGAAGGACATAGGTATGTGGCCGCCAGGTACTGAAATAGTCACTGCCAATTCTTTTACAAGACCTTTAAAGATATCGCCGCCAGCACCAGGTACTTCGTCCACAGGCTGTAAACACATCTTATCAAACACTGTTGATATCCGAAGTCTACCACCTTGCTCAAACTCGACATCCGTAAATATACCGGCGGAGGTCAAATCTGTTAAGATTTGTTCTGACAAGAAGGCTGTTGTCAGAACTGCTTGTAAGTCTCTTGGGGAAAATGTGGAAATGGTTGTGGAAGAAGGTGCGAGGAGGGATGGCGGGCTACATGTGGACCCGTTGACTCCGCCTGTAGTTCGGATGACGCAAAATTCGGATGAGGCAAGTGGGCGTTATTTGCTAGCTAGACTGAGAGACCCTTCCATATTAAAACCTATTCGGCTATTCCTCGCCTATCTCCACGATCAACCCTCAAGTGTGTGTTTTGAAGGGTACACCAACACCAGCATCAAATTATATATGGCCTAGTGAAGCGGATTTCGTCGTCGTGCTTAGGATATATTATCGCTTCCACAACGTATATGGTATTGACGCAGCTGAAGTGAATGCGGATCTTTCTGCCTCCATGTCCTTCTTTTCAACGGAAAAACTTCAACAGCTTCAGAGAATTAGGGAAAGTCATACCAAGTATTTCTCCAATGGCTTTCCAAATAAAAAGTATTTTTTAGGTGAAATGACGCGAACAGAGGATCAAGCAACCTCTGAAAAACTAGACGACAGCAAGCTTAGTGTTTTTTAATTAATATTCAGTCCTTAAACGGATGAATTATATCTTTTATTAGAAGAGCTCAATTTTCCAGAAATTGTTGCCATAACTGAACATTGGTTAAATATGGATGAGCCTGTATTTGTCAAAAATTACACTACAGTAACTTAGATTCAATAGAAGTAACTCATCTCATGGAGGTATTATTATAATATCTACTAACAACGACTTTACGGCAGTAACTAAGTTCGATACTCTAATATCCGAAAAAAATTTGAATTTTCCGTCGGTTATCATAATGCTTTTGACCTTTATATTATTTGTATTTACAGAACACCTGACGCTGACGTGCATATTTTCAGTCAAAAATTGCTAAGCTTGCTTGAATCCCTACCTATAAAAAGTAAAATGATTTTGTGTGGCGAGCTAAATATTGACTTTTCCAGTGTGTGTGCAGCTAGGGAGTCTCTCCAGTCCATTTTTCATTCTTTTGGTATACTCATGCATGTTGACTCACCAACTAGAATAACTAAAACTGGCTCTAGTACTATAGATTATGTCGTGTCGTCTTTTGACCCGGAATTCGTTGACTGTATAGTCTTTCAGAACGGCTTTGGTACTAGAGAAGCCATATTCAGTCTTCAAACTTTAGTACAGAATTGCCAAGATCAGAGAAAAGATGTCTTCATGTGCTTTATAGACTATGAAAAGGCGTTCGATAACGTTAAACATAACCTCCTTATATCATACCTCAGAGACTTGGGACTTGATGGAAAAGATATAAGGCTCATCAGTAATTTGTATTGGAACCAAAAGCTGAAATTCGTATACATAGCGTGGTAGTAACAGAAGATTTTGAAATAAAAAAGGGGTAAGGCAAGGGTGTATTCTGTCTCCAATGTTGTTCAATTTATATGTGGAAAGAGCATTCACTGAGTCAATCTCCGATAGTCCCATTGGTTTGAAAATAAATGGCATTCCAATTAATAATATCCGATATGCGGATGACACAGTGATATTGGCAGACAATGCAAATGATCTCCAAATCCTTCTAAATAAGGTTAACAGTGAAAGTCAAAGACTGGGTTTAAACATAAATACTACAAAAACTAAATTTATGGCTGTTAACAGAAATAATATTCCGAACACCAGAATTTACTTAAATGGGAGAGGTCATCAAGCAGGTTACACAATTTAAATATTTGGGATGCATGGTTAACGAAACGTGGGATCCGGACCAGGAGGTCAAATGCAGGATCGAACAAGCAAGATCTACTTTTCTGAGACTGCGAAGATTTCTTACAGATAGAATTTGAACTTCGGCCTTAGATACAGAATTGTGAAGTGCCATGTCTGGTCCGTTTTGTTATATGGTGTGGAAGCATGGACACTGAAGGTAGCAACAATAAACCGAATTGAGGCCTTCGAAATGTGGACCCTACGACGAATGCTAAGAGTGCCCTGGGTCGACCGTGTGAGGAATGAAGACATTCTCAGAAGAGCTGGTCTGGAACAACGTGAACTCTTCGAAATCATCAAGAAGAGGAAAATAGCCTATTTGGGACACATACTACGTGGAGAACACTATCACTTTCAGCGTCTGATTCTCCAGGGTAAAATATAGGGAAGCAAAAGGGGAATAGGACGAAGGAAGCTATCCTGGCTGAGAAATATTCGTCATTGGACAGGCAAATAGGACTTCCAAGCACTCCAAGTCGCGGCAGTTAACAGAACCATCTGATGAGGAAGAAAAGATGAACGCCTACGCAGGAATCTGCACGGCACCTTAAGAAGAAGAGTCCTTAACTCAGGTTTCTCTGATCATGAGGCAGTATTGGCAACGTTTTTTGCCACAATCCAATGCAAAAATACCTCGCGCAAATTGGGCCGTATTTTTTCGGATAAAAATTTTCTAAATTTTCACCACCTATGTCTAACAACTGAGTGGGTTGTCCTCTCGGCTGACGTCGATTCCGAATTTTCTAGATTTATAAATACCTTGTCTAATCTGGCGTGCAGGCGTTTCCTCTTAGGCCTATCAAAAGTAAGCAAGGTATACCCTGGTCTACGACAGGCTTGCGTATATCTGCAAAGGACATGCGCTCATTATCTCACCTTAAAAAGTTCATAGACAGCGTTTTCTTTCATAATTACGTGAAACTTTATAGAAGGGTTTATCGTAAGACTATAAAAGCTGCCTAGGACATTTATTATAATGGGAGGCTAGCCAAATCCGGTATTGTTGCTAAAGAGATTTGGGCTATTGTAAATGACTTAAGGAATAAGACTTCTTCGTCTGGCACAGTCTTTAATTCACCTGAAGATTTAAACACTTACTTTGTTAATGTGGCTAAAAATTTAGTGAACACCATAACTCCTTCACATGATTCACTTTCATATCTCCCTAAAGCAAATGAGAATTTACACAGTTTCTTTTTCACGCCCGTAGCATTAGATGAGCTTCGGATTCAAAAATGGATGAGCTCCGTAGTACAATTAAAAATATTAAAAATAAATTCTCATCTGGGACTGATGGGCTTACTCTCAAAATGTTCTCTGAACTTCCGGAATGCACATTAATCTATCTTACTACTTTAATTAATGAGTCATTCCAAAAAGGAGTTTTTCCAAACTGCCTTAAGACAGCAATAATTATTCCTCCGCATAAAGGAGGAGATAAAGATCAAGCTTCGAATTATCGCCCAATTGCTCTCCTGCCCACATTATCTAAGATCATTGAAAGATTGGTTAAAAAAGGCTTCTATCTTTTCTCCTTAAATATAAAGTACTTTCTACCCATCAATTTGGATTTCTAAGTAACAGTTGCACAAATGATGCTATGTCCGACCTTTCTATGCTATGTAAGGCTTTCGACTGTGTAAATCATAATATCTTAATTAACAAATTGCAACACTATGGATTCAGGGGAGTGCCGCTCGAATGGCTTAAGTCGTATCTTGGCAACAGAAGGCAGCTTATACGTCTATGTCTTCTTGTAAGCCTATAGAATGTGGTGTCCCTCAGGGTTCAGTACTTGGCCCTATTTTATTCCTTGTGTTTATCAACGAAATTGCAATTCTAGACATTAGCGGTAAAATCTGCCTCTTTGCGGACGATACTAGTTTCACTTGGAGCGGCCCAGATGTTACGGCACTATATAACACTATATCCAGTGACTTACGCACCATTAAATCTTGGTGCGATTCTAATCTCCTATGCGTCAACCTTTCAAAAACTAAAGTTTTGTCATAATATATTTTTGTCATAAAACTAAAGTTTGTCATGTACTATACAACCTTTTGTACTTAATAACACCACTATTGATGTCGTGGACTCTGTGAGATTCTTAGGACTTGTTGTAGACAACTCCTTAAAATGGGACTTGCACATCGAAGCCTTATCAATGAAACTAAGTTCTGCCTGTTTTGCGCTAAGATCAGTTTCTAAGGAACTTAACTCATCAACCTCTGGAATGGTCTATTATGCCCTTTTTGAGTCGCATCTTCGTTATGCCCTTCCATTCTGGGGTACTTGCTGCGCGACAAAATTTGATCGTATTTTCAAACTTCAAAAGAGAGCAGTCCGATACTTATTGGGACTAAACAGTAGAACTCACTGCTAGAATTTTTTTAAAAATTTCAAAATACTGACTCTTTCTTGCTTATTCATTTTTGAATCCGTTTGCTTAATCCGCAAGCACATATTCTCTATTCCGGAAAGGCCTTTTTACAACTATCCACTTAGGAATGCGGAGCACGATATTTATCTGCCAACCCCGAGCTCAGAACTAGTTAAGGGCTCAATACTGTACAATGCCAAGAAAATGTACAATCATTTACCTTCGAATATCAAGTCACTTACATTCTTTCTCGCATTTCGCAAAGCTCTGAAATCATACTTACTGGAGCGAGCCCTATATGCGGTAAACGACTTTTTTGTTGATGCCTAATCATGAACAATTTTGAATTTTAAAATTTTGATTATCTCACCCACTGGTTAAAGGTATAGTATTTAATATTTAATATTTTATAACTCTTGATTTTATGATATATAACATGATTTTATCCATTTACAGTTTTCCTTTTGTAAAATTTTCTAGATACGCCTGTGTTCTGCAATGTCCATATATGTTTTATTTGTAATTTTATGACGTATTTTTTTTTTGAATTGATTTGTATTGTATGACATTTTTTTTATTATTATTTGTATATTTGTTTATCTGCTTTTTTGTTTTGTTAATGCTTTGTCGATGAAGCTGTTTTGGCTTTTTGTACAATAAAGCGTTGTTTTTTTTTAAGTTTTAGTAAGAAATCGAACTCCTTCCTTGAAATCGAAACATAACATCAAAATGTGGTGTAAAATATCAAATGCTAGACCTCACCATATTATTATTATTATTATTGTAAATTTCGTTTACTATGAATAAAAGACATACTTATTATATAATATTGGATTTATTATAATTCATATATAGGGTGATTCTTAAGTAAGTTCAAAAGTTTTACAAATAAGTCCGAAATAATCGATATATTTTACTTTGAAAACCACTGGAGTTTTTCTGTACTTTTTCTACTTTCTTGAACTTATTTGAAATACTTTGATTTTGATAATTTTCAGAATTATTAAGATTGCCTATTTTAGAAGGGTATAATCAAATGTTTTATTCTTGGTATACAAGCAGGCTTTAGAAGCGACTTCAGCACGATAGATTATATACATACATTAAGAGAAATTATCAGCCAAACAAAAGAATACGAAGTTCCACTAACCATAGCCTTTATAAACTTTGAGAAGGCTTTCAACTCAATATATCCTAAGGCAATAATAGAAGCCCTAGCGAAACAAGGTATTGACAGGCCTTATATAGAACCTCTCGCCAATATACAGGGTGCTACAAATTCGAGGTACGAACATTGGTATCTCGGAAACCGTAAAAGATACGAAGATGGTCAAATTGGGGCAAAGTTGCGTCTTGGAATGTTCACCAAGATACCATCAAAAAAGTTTTAAAAATTTCAAGGATTGCAGTTTTTTGAAAAAAACTTTTTTTTTGAAAATCGATTTTATTTTTCCCTGTCGTTACTTTTTAGAAAATCAAAAAACTAATTGCACATTCTCATAGCCACTTTATTAGGACTATCTGACGGTATTTTTAGATTTTCAAACTACCTAATAATTTGTGAGATACAGAGGTGTAATGAAGTTCATAAAATTTCTAGGACATCCTGTATATTGTGTTAATGTTATACTAGAATAATAGAGCCTTCATGTTCTTTTAATAATGACAGTCAATGTATTTTATCGTTAGATCATTATTGTAATGAACTTCATTAGTGTTCTTATTGTTGAATTAAATAAGTTAAATATTTAATTGCCATTTTGTGAGAGAGTTTTGATCGGTTTTGGTCGCTAAAGTTTAATGCAAAAAACCGAAACGTTTGCGCCGCTCTCCCTACTCTGCTAGTGCAGGTTGAGTGAAGGGGAGCGTCAGTCGAGTACCTCGGCTGCAGCAGCTCCAGTTAGACAGTTTGTGGTCGCACGCGAAACAGTGAGGTTCGAGTCCGGAGTGCCCTGCCAAGTGTCCTGCTGCCAGCCGCCTGTCGCCGCACTGTATAAGGTAAGCACCCACCGCCAAAGTGATCGAGGGTAGGTCGTATTATTTTTATAGTTATTAAGCGTTACTCGACTACCTGGTTGTTATAGGGATAAGGGGATTAGTTGACGGGATTGTTAGGATATTAAGCGGGAGGCTGGCCATTGCCGACCAGGCAAGGAGGGACTATGTTGTGCTACGGGCAGGTTGCCAGTTTTCTTTTAAAAGGTTGTCTGACATCTGCTCCAGTTCAGTGTATCTCAGGGAAAGCTAATTACGGGCTAATAATTAATTTATCTTCTTAAGGGACTGTCGGGGTAGTTCAGTATTAAACACTGGTCGCGAATGTTCATGGAGCTAGAACAGAACTCGCCCAAATCGAAGCTGGTTTTGTAGCTCCCGTATTTTTCTAGGTGTGTCGTCCGGACGACACCCTGCTTCAGTGACGCTGGACGGGATCTCGCCGAAATCCCGAGGCTGTCCTGACCGGGCGGTGTGTGTGCGGGCTGCGCTCATCCGAACGACGTACAACTCGCCGAGACGTCGCTAACGTCAACGTCGATCCGGGACTCGAATTTGTATATCCCTCGGGACGCTGTTAACTTCGCGATAGATCCGGGACTCGCATTTTTATATCCCTCGGGACGCTGTTAAATTCGCGATAGATCCGGGACTCGCATTTGTATATCCCTCGGGACGCTGTTAACTTCGCGATAGATCCGGGACTCGCATTTGTGTATCCCTCGGGACGCTGTTAACTTCGCGATCGATCCAGGACTCACGTTTGCGTATCCCACAGGACGCTGTTAACTTCGCGATCGATCCAGGACTCGCATTTGTGTATCCCTCGGGACGCTGTTAACTTCGGGATCGATCCAAGACTCGCGTTTATGTATCACGGGACGCTTTTAACTCCGACACCGATCCGAGGTCCGTGTTTCGCTGTCAAAACGGACGCCGTTCCGATAAGTATTTAGCTGTGACCATCGGGACGCCTGTAACGACGTCGCCGCCGTTTAGAGAGTCGCGTCATAGTAGAGTGTGTTGCTCCGGTATCTACGTGTCTATGTTTATTAGGACGCCGCTAAATTCGACGCCGATCAGGAACTCGCGTCGTCTTATTTAATAGAACGTCATTTTGGGAACGCGTTTTGAATTCGCGTGATAGAATCAGTCAGAGAGTTACGTATCGGGATTAATCGATCAAAACTCTAGAGGTACACGGTTGTTACTGTAAATTTTACTTTACGGGTCTCTAAATATACATTTTTATTTCACTATTGTTACGATTCGAGGACGTGAATCTTCCTTGATTACTTTTGTACATAATTAATTAGTTAAATAAAAACCTAGTGTTACGTTATAGTTAATTGTGTGTTTTATTTTCTTTTCATCTCATCACTCCCTGGTATATCTCCACTATATAAAAGCTACCCGTATTGGCACTAGTGGTCTCTCAAACACTTTAAACGTTGGGGATGGCGCCCGAGAAACCGAAACAAGGCAACTCAGCGTCCGTGACCCCTCTAAAAAACGGGGGAGCGTCACAGAGGTCAACTTAATTTTTTTAAATACGGACCTGCATTTTTTATTTCAGGTTTTGAAAGAACTCGGTCTCCTGTATACAGTGAAATGCCACAATTAATATTTTTTTTTTGTTTCGGACATTAAACACAATTTATTAAAACTAATTTCAAGTCTGGCTCTGTTTTTTTAATTAATTAATCTATTCATCGTTACAATATTGATAAGCCTTCAAACTTAACAATGACGTGAGGTAAAACATTGAATATGGAAAATCAAATGCAATAAAATAATAAAAAAATATATAAAATAAAAGATATAAATATAATATAAACAATCAAATCATTTCCCCGGAAGATGGATTGGAAATGGAAGAGCAGTATATTGGCCAGCTGGGTTTCTGGGAGAGGGGGCATTAGTTGTCGTCATTTGTAAAAGTAAAATCAATACATTTCAACATTTACAATAAATATTACAAAATTCATTTGGAAGTATAAGAAGAAGATATGTTCAAAGGGCTATAAATAAGATTTAACTAAAAATAAATTTGTGCATTAGGGAGGGAGTAGTACTTTCGAACATGTAGAGCATTAGAAATTAGTTTGTAAAAGTTGATTTTTTTATAATTACTACGATTAATTTTATGCATATTATTAGATTAGATTAGACATTGAGATTTCAAATTCACAATAAAAAGAGTTAAAAATAATATCTTTAAACTGCTGACCTGATATTATTTATTTGATTCTTTCGATTGGCTCGATTTTCCTTATTCAATGTTAATTAGCGGTGATCAATATTGTAGCAATAGATATAATCAGATTAAATAATTTAAAAAATTAGAGTTGGACTTCAAATTATCTTAAATAATAATTAAAAAGTTTTGTTGTTGTTAAGGTACTCAAAACAAAAAAGTGTGGCATATCATTGTACTCGGGAGACCGAGTTCTTTCAAAAATTGATATAAAAAATACAGGTCCGTATTTAAAAAAAATAAGTTGGCCTCTGTATCTCACAAATTATCAGCTAATTTGATAATCTAAAAATACTATCACATAGCCCTAACAAAGTGGCTATGAGAATGGGCAATTAGTTTTTTGATATTCTAAAAAGTAACTACAGGAAGAAATTAAATTGATTTTCACAAAAATCAGTTTTTTTTCCAAAAACTCAGCAATCCTTGATATTTCTAAAACTTTTTTGTTGGCATCTTGGTGAACATCCAAAGGAGCAACTTTGCTCCAATTTAACCATCTTCGTATCTATTACGGTTTCCGAGATACCAATGCTCGTACCTCGAATTTGTAGCACCCTGTATACAAAGAAGCTAAAGCAAGAGTTATGATATATAAAACAACCCCAGAGTTTCCAACAAGGCAAACCCGATATCCCCAAAGCTGTTTACAGCCACATTAGATGAAATCTTCCGTCAAATGGACTGAACCAACAAAGGAAAAATAGATGACGAATATCTTAACTACTTAAGATTCGCTGATGAAATAATCAGGATTGCCAATGGTCCTGAGGAACTACAAGCATAAATTAATGAGCTAAATACAGCCAGCAATAAAGTGGGTCTTAAAATGAATTTATTTATTCAAAAGTTGTTGTAATGACAATAGACAACAATGGGCTCAACTACAAAGAGAGTATGTGAGGGATGCCACATGTGTGAAATGGTAGAATAAGCTGAAAATGGTGATGATGATGACGATACAAAGTTTGTCATAAAGTCATACACATGGGATTACAATTCAAAAAAGAGTTTTTTAATTTTCCTAAGTACAAATAGCTTGAAAAGTGGATAAAAAATCTATTGAAATTTTTATATTGACGGGTCTTATATAATTAATGTAAAATATATGTAAAAATTTAAAAATAAAAAATATATTTTTTTTAAAGTTTAACAATGCCCAGGAAAAATCGTTCCTATTAACATGGGTGCAGAAATGCATAATTTTAAAGTTACAGGATGTTAAAGCTTTGAAAAAATAGGTATTTTCTAATTATTTTGAATACCATATTTTTTTTTTGAATTTGCTGTTATTAATATTATTTTTATGTTAATTTTATTTATCGTGATTAATAAAATCGCGTTTATCTCACCAGGGAGATCAAAATAGACAAAATATCGAGATACAAATTTTAATCAGCATTAAACGGCTTATACAATTTATTTTTCTAACAAGGGAAAAGTAGGTCAGTGGCGCACATTTTTTTTATAGAAAAATATTCCAGTGATAACACGCATGCACGTGTCTGGTGAATCTGTCGACACTTTTTTTCTAAAGTATGTAGCACTTCTAGTAACTTTTACCCTCAAAGTTTCACTTGAATCACTAAAAGCACTTGGAAGAAAACTATAGTTTTAGTATATCTATACTAATATATAAAATCCTCAAGTGAGTGACATACTGATTACTCACGATCCTGCTCAAACCACTCAACGTAAGAAGCTCAATTTTGGCATACAGGTTGATTCTAGGGTGTAGAGGTTCGATAAGAAGGGATTTTTCGAAATTCCATTTTCAAGATGGTGAAACCACCCCTCAAATATTACAATATTTTTTATTTAAAAAACGGTCAAGTTTCCGAAAAAACGCTTAAACACGTATATTTTATTTTGTTTTTTTACATATTTTAAGATTTTTTTAAAATGTATACAGGGTGTTTCGAAAAATCTGGTCATTGATTAATCACGATCCTGCTTAAAGCGCTTGACGTAAAAAGCTGATTTTTGGAAAACAGATTGACTTTAGGGTGTAGAGGTTCGATAAGAAGGGATTTTTCGAAACTAAAATTCTAGGGGGGTGAAACTATCCCTCAAATATTGAAATATTTTTTATTTAAAAAACGATCAAGTTTCTGAAAAAACGCTTCTCAAACACGTATATTTCATTTTGTTTTTTACATATTTTAAGATTTTTTAAAAATGTATACAGGGTCTTTCGAAAAATCTGGTCATTGATTAATCACGATCCTGCCTAAAGCGCTTGACGTAAAAAGCTGATTTTTGGAAAAGGATTGACTTTAGGGTGTAGAGGTTCGATAAGAAGGGATTTTTTGAAACTTAAATTCCAAGAGGGCGAAAACGCCCCCAAAATATTACAATATTTGATATTTAAAAAACGGGTAATCTTTCGGAAAAACGCTTGGAGACGCATTATTTTGTTTTTTTAATTATTTTGAAATTTTTTAAAATATCATACAGGGTGTTACAAAAAGTTCGGTAATTGATTAACAACGATTCTGCTTAAACTGCTTGACGTAAAAAGCTTAATTTTGACAAACGAATTTCTCGAAAGTCAAATTCCAACGAGATGAAAATACCCCTCAAATATTACCAAGTTATATAATAATATCGCCGTATTGTTTTTTTTTTCATGCTGACATAAATGTGAGAAAATTTTATCCAGTTTGTATGTTAATGGAAATTCTTGCTTTGCTTTATCATCACCATTACAAATGATTAATTCGACGCGAACCAAGTCGCGGGTACACGTTAGTATAATATCTAAAGGAGGTTACACCATAATTGGAAATGGTTGAATAAGCTGAGAATGCTGATGATGCTCAGTGATAAAATTAGCTGATACAGTGTAAGCTCTCATAAACGAACACTGACGGTTCCAGTATTTTTTTCCGCTTATGGGAGATGTCCGCTTAAAGGATAGGATTAAGAAATAATATATGTAATATAAAAATACAAATAAATATATATGTACTAATGATTGTATATACATACATATATAATATGTTCATACATACATACATTACGACGTCCTATGACTCAATATGATTTATATAATAGTAATAAGGAAAAAAAAGATAATACGATATGGTTTTTAAAGAATTTAATTTATATAAATGTTAAAGATACGTATACATAATCATAATATGTTAAAAATATACAAAGTATATAATATTTAAAATAGATATTATTTGGGTTCTTGAAAATGTGTGTCTGGCGGAATCTCTCCATTTTTTGGAATGTTTTGGCTTCTATGTTTCACAAACCACTCAAAATATTTTTTGTCTATAATAAAACCTTCTTTTTTCCGAAAATCTTTTTTTTTTGATTTGTATTAATTCCAGGTTGCCATTTAGTTCTGATATCTTCCTTATTTTTGGCTATTTCAGCAGGTTGCGTTTTTCCAATATTAAACCTTTTTGCTAAATTACGAACTGCAATTGTTTCTTTATCTAAAACATTAACAATTTCCATCTTTTCTTTTAAGGAAAGCATTATTTTTTTCGGTGCCATTTTAACTTTAACTTCACAAAATAACTACTATACCAATAACAGCGCTGTCTGAACTAACAACGAAAAAATATCAACACAAACGCGATGCATACTAAATAGATGAATAACCTAATATAAAACGGGGAATTACCGACTGTAATGTACGCGGACATGAAAAATTGTCCGGTTATTAGAGTTCCGCGTCCGCTTATAGGAGATTTTTAGTCGCATACCGGAATAATCTAGTGTCCGCGTCCGTTGAAAAGAGCGTCCACTTATCGGATAGCATTTAAAGCTGCGTATAAATATGTCGAGACGAGTGCGAGAGACACCCGAGACGAGTCAACCTCAAGCGGATTTGTGGTTGACTCGTCATATTTGGACGGGGTCTGAGCTTCGAGCCGAGCCTATGCCCAGCCGGACGGCGTTGTCTCCGTTTTTTCCGGAGCCTTTGGCGAACCATCAAAAGGATTGGGGCGTCTATTTAACCAGTGGCGTATACACCGCGGCTCCGCGGAACAAGTGCCTCGAGTCTCAAGGGCTCGGATTCCACATCCCATTTTTATATAAAAATAAATATTCTTTCCTTTATTTGTAATAATGTTGCAATTTTTATTCTTCTCTAAAGTAGGTATAGGTAAAGTTAATGAAAGTGGAGGTAAATCTCATATACAAAGATTAATTAGTGATTTCTTTTATAAAAACATGAAAATTTTATGAAAAATGAATAAACGTAATGAACTTTTCGTCGAGTTATTAACGGCTCAAACGTAAATTATGCGCTATTTGTGCTGAACGGAATTAAAGATGTAAAACAAGCTTCTTTACATATAGGATACATAGAAGATAAGAGAGGGAAATCGAGTGTGTTGAAAAAGGTGGCCATGCTATCAGAAGTTCCTTACGGTACTCTCATAAATAAAGGGAATCGACAAAGAAAGGAACGATCCGATATAGAAAAATCCAGAAATTTGAACTATCCAGACTACTAAGAAACTTAATTTATGGCAAATATGAAAATAATAAAGTTCCGCCATAGAAATAATTAAAAATTCACGGTCCTTTACAAGGAATTACTGACCAGGTGGGCATTGAAATGATAAATAAAAACATTAAAATATGATTAGTGTTAATATGAGTGTATTACATACATATGTTTAAATAACGAACTTAACAAAAAACAACAGATTTAAAGATTCACTGAAAAAGTATTAGTGTCAACATTAAATAAAACATTATCAATAATAATTATGCGATCGCACCTATCCGTAAAACAAGCAATCAAAAAAACCTCGAAAAAAACAAAATAACATACAAAACATCAGGTTAACATGATGACAGATCATGATCAATGACAGATAAAGAATTCTTACGGAAAGTTACACTTTACGATATAATTTTTTAACTGTTAAAGGCAAGCCCCATTTAAACACAAAACTTTTTAATACCTACTACTGTATCTAAAAGACTTTTTTTAAATTACTAAATTCTTAGCCACGCTTCTGTTTTTCTTGGCTGTTGTGCGTCACGTCACAGATTAACAGGCCCACCTTTGCACCACAAGGCGATGTTGCAGACCACTAGGTAGACCGGTCGTAGAAATTTATGTTATACACTTGTAGTCAATCTACGATATTATCAAAACTTTTAACATTGAAAATGTTTCTGTTATCCTATATAAGGGGAGCCCCAAATCCGATTCAAAATGCTACATTTGCCACACCATGACGTCATATATACAAGGTTATAGAATCTCGGCGCAACTGACGGCGGATCCGGGCAGCGCGCATAAAACCACATACATCGCTAATTGTTTATTGATATATCTTTATTAGTTTAAAAGCAAAAAATATGGGGTTTGCTTTGATACCTTGTCAAGACATGAGCGAAACTTTTAAATTGTTTCTTTTTTTCATTTAGGCCTTCGTTTTTCGTTAAATGAAAGTTATATTAAAAAAAAATCTCTATTTTTAAACCAAATTTTCGCATGATTGAAATGATTATTCATGTTTAAAGTTTTTTTTTGGTCATAAGCGCTAATGGAAATGTTTTTTTGTAAATAATTATAAAAAATTACTCCCTACGAAGACTTTATTCTGTACTGGATCAAAAAATAAGTATTTGTTTTCTCTATACGGTGGTATTAATATATCGATTTTTGATGATAGTGCCTTTTTACCCTGTTTAATTTTGTACTACTTTCGGAATAAGGGTCCCCATATCATGTACTGTGATGTACTGTACTTCCATCCCTGAAAAATTCAGCTTGTGACACCGAAGTGAGAGGTAACGTCAAAATAAGCTTTAATCTACCTACATCATCATAGGTAGGTGTAGGTACTCTAGGTAAATTCTACCTAGACAGTAGCTGAACTAGCTGACAGTAGTAATTAATTTGTTATCCGATAAGTAGTTGTCATTATATAAGTTTAATCGTCTTATACCTCCTATAACGGTAGGTTTTGGATTTTTCCTGATTGGTTTGTTAAACAAAAATATACTGGGCATATAAATGTCTGTTACAGGTTAATTCGTTAAAGAAATATGTTACACACATATTATTTTAATAATAATAGTATAATAGTAATGGCTATATTATGTTATAACACATTATTGAATTAACAATTGAAAACAGTATTGAATGTACTTATTTTAACCAATGCATTGTTTTGTTTTTTTAATCTCACAAATAAGAAATATTTTATAGTTTTTATTATAAAAAACAGTGATTATACAATTTATTTACACCCCTTACACTGTTTTCTGTAAGGGGTGTAACCAGGAGTATATTTCGTAACCTTTTACGATATAAGAGGGCACAAAGTGTTTTATTACTTAATGCTTAAAATTTAATAATATATTTGTACATAAAATAAAATAGACTAGAAAGTCAATTAATTAATATTGACGTAATTACTAAATAAGTACAAGATTTTTTTTCTAATTATTTTAGTGTATTTTTAGTCACCGAATTATAAAGGAGAGATATCCAACCATTGCATTATTTTACTCACAAATAAATGTTTTATGGTTTTTATTATAAAACAACGATTAATTTATTATACACCCCTTAACCCAAACACTCCAAGGAGGATATTTCGTGACCCCGTATTTAAAGTGGACAAGGTTTATTAGTCAATGTTTTAATTACCCAGCGTCTTTAATAAAAATCTAATGTAATTTTTCATAGAAATGATCTGACATGAAAAGCAAATTTTATCAAAAAACTTTTTGATTATCTACAAGGAGTAAACCGCTGACAAATGTCTGTATACTAATGCCAAAGTAATGCCAAAAATACAAATTAAATACCAAATTTCTCATATAATGCCCCACTAATGCCAAGCTGATTCCAATATAATACCACTAATACCACGAATAATATGTAACACATTTGTTTCACGAATTAACCTGTAACAATACTGGTAGGTACGTGCACAGATTTTTTCCTAGGTAACTTAAAAGTCGTTAAAAAGTCTAATTATATTTAAAGAAGATATAATTCCAACAAATTACATTATAAGGCCAATAATGCACAAGTAATACCATTAAAATTTTAGCGTTTTTAACTTGTGTAACATATTTCTTTAACGAATTAACCTGTAACAATAGTGGTAGGTACGCGCACAGATTTTTTCGCTAGGTAACTTATTAAGTCGTTAAACAGGCCTATAAAAGCTATAACAACATAGGTAACTAATATTTATAATTTAATTCGAGTTTTAATCTCAAATAATAAATGTTTTTACTGGTGTATTTCTGAAGTGTTCATTATTAAAAGTAGATATTCTTCAAGTTATGCGAAGTAATAAGTAATGTTTCCGGTGAGACCGCGTATATGTCACCGGATTCTGGTTAGTATAAAGACTTTTTCTATAGAAAGAGTTTTTTCTATATTTTCCTTTCAAAATAAGACTAATTTCTTCTTATTCTTTTAAATATTACAGTGTTTCTTTTTCCTAAAATGTTATACTTAATTTTCGCTTAAAATTAAAAAATCACCAAATGGAGGAAAATATACTTTATTGAATAAAGTTTATAAAAATCATTTTACCATAACAAAAAAGTAAAAACATGTCATGGCGGAAGATACTCAGGTGGCATTTCACATATTTATCTATTAAAATCGAGATTAAGATAATAAACTTGCGTAATATGTTATAAATGAGATAAAAAGTTTCAGAATCGATTAATACGCAATACGCTACGCAGTCAACTTGCTCCTCTGCGCGGATGAGCGTCTTCAGACTCCTCCATCAGCCAGGGTCACGACGCGACGCCGCACGCCTCCGAAGAGGAATCGGCCTACGTTTGGCTAAACAGGCTGGACACTGTGGACTACGATATTGGCGAGTCTGAATATTTATAAAAATTTGCAAAGTAAAATATGTTGGAAAAATAATTAATCCATACATATATAAAACCTCAAAGGTTTTTTTTGTTGCATCCATCCCGCCGAAACCGCTTCACCAATCTTGATGATTCTTTTTTTGAATGAAATGTATATATGTGTAGATTTGTTATGAAGTATTTTTATAGTGCTTAATGGCTATTTCTTTGTGTAAAACGACTAAATACTAAAACATACCTGAAAACACCTACACACAATACCTCCAGAAATAAATTATTTGTCATTGTCAGTGGTGTGTCAGTTAGATTATATTTTAAGTTTTTAGATATTTTAGGAGTGAGTTCATACCGCCAGGTTTAGATACATAAATATTAGCACAAAGGTTCGTTTAAACGCCATTAGTGAATTAGCTACACAAAGCGATTTTAGGAAATTCATCCTCTTAGAGAGTAAAATTATGTCGGAACAGTTTGTTGTATGAAAATTCCTTACTATTTGGTCTAGAAGAATGAAATCCTACAAAAAGAATTAGAAGAAATTTTTGAAATTCATCAACCAAATGGGTAAAGTTAGTAAAAATTTATATAAAACTTGGTGACCTCTGGATTATACACATAAAAATTGGCACAAAGATAAAGCAAATTTATGAAATGTATACACTTAGGGAGTAGAATAGGGAATGAAAGTTTGCTGTACGAAAATGCAATACTATAACATTATAAACCAGACAGTATAAAATTATATACAAGGGTTTATTTAGTGACATCATAACGAAATATATCTTCCTCAATTATCCTTCAAAGAATAAAAAATAACCTATAAAGAGAGTATTAGTGCTCTTAATAAATAAAAAAAGATGAAAAATAAAAAAACATCTATGCTCACTAGCTCTCTATAAAGAAGTAGAAAATCATTTAAATCAATGCATGAACGATTCGAGGTGTAACGCGAACGTAGAACGTAGTCGCGGGAAAAAGCTAGTAATTTATTAAATTATTTTATGTAACTGATTAATTTTCATTGAAAAGGAATTTTTGTAATTCGCCACTATATTAGTTAAAAACTAAGAAACTCATCAATTTTAAGTTTTGCGATTTTGACTTATACTTTTTACAAAATCTGAACACATTTTATAAGAAAAAAAGCTTTTGATAATATTTGTGTAGATTGACTACAAGTTGTATAACATAAATTTCTCTACCTAGTGGTCTGCAGCATCGCCTTGTGGTGCAAACGTGGGCCTGTTAATCTGTGACGTGACGCACAACAGCCAAGAAAAACAGAAGCGTGGCTAAGAATTTAGTAATTTAAAAAAAATGTCTTTTAGATACAGTAGTAGGTGTTAAAAAGTTTTGTGTTTAAATGGGGTTTGCCTTTAACAGTTAAAAAATTATATCGTAAAATGTAACTTTCCGTAAGAATTCTATATCTGTCATCGATCATGATCTGTCATCATGTTAACCTGATGTTTTGTTGTTATTTTGTTTTTGCTTGTTTGTTTTTGGATAGGATTGCGATCAGATAATTGTGTGTGTCTTTGTTAATGTTAGCATTACTACTTTTTTTAGTGAATCTTTAAATCTATTTGTTTTTGTTAAGTTCGTTATTTAAACATATGTATGTAATACCTTATATTAACACTAATCATATTTTTACGTTTTTATTCATCATTTTTCAAGTACCCCAGTTTACATCTTTGTAGGGCTTTAATGAGTCCCACTAACTTTAAAATAATGTTCAGATTTTGTAAATGGTATAAGTCAAAATCATAAAAACTTCAAATTGATAATATAGGTTTCTTAGTTTTAACTAATATGGTGGCGAATTACAAAATTCCTTTCAATGAAAATTAGTCAGTTAAATAAAATGAATTTAATAGAATTTTTAACTTTTCCATGACTACGTTCGCGTTCCACCTCGAATCGTTCATGCATTGATTTACATGATTTTTTACTTCTTTATAGAGAGCTAGTGAGCATAGATGTTTTTTATTTTTCATTTTTTTTATTTATTAAGAGCACTAATACTCTCTTTATAGGTTATTTTTTATTCTTTGAAGGATAATTGAGGAAGATATATTTCGTTATGATGTCACTAAATAAACCCTTGTATAACATTTTATACTGTCTGGTTTATAATGTTATAGTATTGCATTTTCGTAGAGCAAACTTTCATTCTCTATTCTACTCCCTAAGGGTATAAATTTCATAAATTCGCTTTACCTTTGTGCCAATTTTTATGTGTATAATCCAGAGGTCACCAAGTTTTATATAAATTTTTACTAACTTTACCCATTTGGTTGATGAATTTCAGAAATTTCTTCTAATTCTTTTTGTAGGATTTCATTCTTCTAGACCAAATAGTAAGGAATTTTCATACAATAAACTGTTCCGAGATAATTTTACTCTCTAAGAGGATGAATTTCCTAAAATCGCTTTGTGTAGCTAATTCACTAATGTCGTTTAAACGAACCTTTGTGCTAATATTTATGTATGTAAAGCTGGCGGCATGAACTCACTCTAAAATATCTAAAAACGTTATATATAATCTAACTGACACACCACTGACAATGACAAATAATTTATTTCTGGAGGTATTGTGTGTAGGTGTTTTTCAGGTATGTTTTAGTATTTAGTCGTTTTATACAAAGAAATAGCCATTAAGCACTATAAAAATACTTCATAACAAATCTACACATATATACTTTTCATTTAAAAAAAGAATCATCAAGATTGGTAAAGCGGTTTCGGCGGGATGGATGCAACAAAAAAACCCTTTGAGCTTTTATATATGTATGGATTAATTATTTTTCCAACATATTTTACTTTGCAAATTTTTATAAATATTCAGACTCGCCAATATCGTTGAAACATTGACTAATAAAGCTTGTCCACTTTGAATAAGGGGTCACGAAATATCCTCCTTGGAGTGTTTGGGGTAAGGTGTATAATAAATTAATCCATAAAAAATAATAATAATTAAATAATAAAATAATAAAATAATAAAATAATAATAATAACATTGTGATTTAATCTACTGCGCCGCTGCTGCTGTCTGTCATGTTACCGGATTGAGGATAGGAGAGATGGTGCAATCATCAAATCATAAACCTCCAATACCACCTTGGAGACTGAAAAATAAAATAAAGATATTAGGGTAACTATTGGGTACTACATACATACCTAACAAATGATAGCCGTCAGACAGAATAAACAGATAGTAAATGATATCATCAAACAAAATAACTGGAAAGCTGGTTCCGTTCCGTATTCTAAGAGTTTATGGACAACCTAGAGACAAAAAAATGGCTACATTAGGGTGTCGTTTGCGACGATACAATGAGTGAAAACAGCGCAAACAAAGATAAACAATTTATTACCAGCCAAGGTTGTTTCTTGGGAGCACTTCAGGCACCCCAAAGAGAACCTGATAGGGCCTTGTTGAAGCTGATGAAATGTATAACTTCTGGAATGGCATCTGGGGAAGTGAGCGGAACATCAAGATGCTTACTGGATTAAAGAAGAAATACACCGCACCAAGATTTTTCACCGAAATGGGAAATCCAGATAACAGAGAACGATATTAAACAGACCCGTTAGCTCACTTTAAGAACTGGAAAGCACACCAGGATTGATAAAATCCAGGGCATACTGGTGGAAACACCTCACATGTCCATGCAGTCTTGGCAATACAATTATTAAGCAATAAAAATCCTTAAACAATACCTGCTTTTTCACCATGGGCATCCGCATATGATACCTAAAATAAATTTATTTAGAGATCCTAAAAACTTCAGATAATAGCACGCCTACCAGTCATATATAAAATTTTCGTCATATTCAGAAAATCAATATCAAAACACCTAACAAATCACACCATATACTGGCAAGAGAACAAAACAGCAGCCAGGGGTCTAGAGGAAGTACAGGTGAAACATAATTGATAATGTAATCGGAAAGCAAGCATATAAAACCAAGAAACCTTATCTCGCTTGGATCGATTACAAAGAAGCGTTCGACTCTGTACCACATTCACTAGCTTCACCAAATTCTGAGATCCTACAAGATAGATACCTCAATAGTCAAGAACTCTTCAATGTACAATGCAGCAATGGCAAACATCTCTTCTCGTTACTTCCTCAAGGTTAGCTATCAAACCAAACCATTAAAAAGTCCGAAGAGGGATATTCCAGGGGATAGCTTAGGCCACTAATGTTTTGCATGGCCATAGAAGCCACTAAGTTTTATACTTAAGTCCATGAAATATGGCTATGCTGAAGAACAATCCCCAAGTAAAGATTTCCCATTTGCTTTGTGGATGATTTAAAATGTTACCTTGAGCAACCCAGAACAACTTAAAAGGGCAAATGGAACTTGTAGCATCCCAACTGACCAAGCTGTTCGTATGGAATTTAATTATGGAAAAATGTGCATTCTTGCACTGTAAAAAGGAAAATCAAGAATCCCCAAGCAAAGTTATTTTAACTAACAGAATAACATTCCTCACCGTTACGTCTAGGTGAAACCTACTACAAATATCTTGGTATCCATCAAGCTCTAAAAATTGATGATGGGTAATAAAGAGAGACTGCGGAGGATGCATTTATGAAGAGGGTTTGTAAGGTCTTGGGAACAGAGCACCATGCGAGAGAATAAAATAGCTGCGATCAATGTGTGGGCAGCACCTGTAAATTCTTAATACATTTCACCCAGTTCTAAAATGGTCACAAACCAGCCTGGAGTCTCGATGGGAAAGTCAGAACATCAATGACAAGGCACCGGAATCACCACCCTGTAAGCTTCAACCATTGGAGCACTGTACCAAGGGACAAAAGAGATTTGGAAGGAATTGTGAGTCTCATTACTATGCATGAAAACACATCAGAAGTCCTGCAACATTACTTTGATAATCAAATGACCCTCTCCTTTCAGCTATTAAGACCGCCGACAGGAATTTCACACCTTTAAACTTAGCAGGTCAAAGATTACCTGCAGGTACTAGGGGTGCTGAGGAACTAATCGAGGAGTGGAAAGGGAAAGCCTTGCATGGAAGATATCCATCCAACTTATATAACCCAGACGTTCACCGAAATCTGTCATTACGGTTTCTTAGAGATGGAGAGCTCAGAGCTGAGACCGAATGATTTATTATAGCTATACAAGACCAGCAAATACCAACTAAAAATTTCCTAAAAATAATAGCCAAAAAGGATTTACCTACTGACAGATGCCGACTATGCAATGCCTTTCCGGAAACAATTCAACACATCTGCTCTGGATGTACCTATCTTGCACCGCGATATTATCTGGACAGGCACAACCGGGTGGCTAGTATTCTACACCAAGAAATCTGTAAAAAAGAAAATATTTTAAATGAAATTACACCCTACTACCGATACTTACCTGAAAAAATAGTAGAAAACGAAAACGTAAAAGTATACTGGGATACTGACATCATCACAGATCGTACTGTGCAGCATAATAGACCTGATATAGTAGTCTTCTATAAAAAACAAAAACATGCTTACCTGCTATACATCACAATACCACTAGACGAAAATATTAAAAATGCAACAAAAGAGAAAAAATCACAAAATATGAGGCACTGGCACAAGAACTAAAAGCCATATACGATTTGAGCAAGACTTTTATATTACCAATAATACTTACCTATAACGGCCTAGTAGACGTAAACCTTGTTCAAAGCCTTAAGAAACTCCAACTTCACAACCAGGAAGGAATCATCTCTACCATGCAGAAGTCCACAATTCTTTTTACCGGTTCTATCGTTCGCACTGTGTTGAACCGCGATTAGGTCGTTGATAAGAATTATCCCGACTTGTCACTAAAACCAACTTTAAGCTGTGAAAAAAAAAAAAATTAGTCAGGCCAGACAGAGGAAAGTAACCGGGATAGGGTTCTTTACTGTGTCCGCTACGGTACCCAGGGCAAGCCGTACAGCCTGTGCCATACCCCGACGGGAGCGGGCTCCACTAATACAGACTATCTTCCCATACACCTATCCCCATACAGACACATAACACAAAACTTGACCCTAGACGGTCACAACTACTCCTTTGGCGGGCTAACCACCCTTCAAGGGAAGATAAAATAATCGGTTCTACAAACTAGAAAACAAGCCTCGGATGCGACAGGTGGAGGATCGGCGCCTGTTCGCCAGACTGAACCGACCTTAGCGGAGGTAGGCGAAGCAAGTGGCGCCCCAACGCGAAATCGTACCACAAGGTCACGCGACGGAAACGGACAAAGCACCGATAATGGAGGGTTAGAAAACTTGGGTCGTACTCAAAATGACCCCGTTCCTAACCCGCAGCCCCGCACGAGACGTGTGCGCTGGACCAGGAATGATAACCTAGATTTGATACGCGCATACTACAGGGCAACTAATGGCGAACAGAACAAGACAGGATATAGAATACGGCTTTATGAACAGTGGATCAGTCTTAGACCCGATTTCCCTAGAGAATCGCAACAACTTGCAGACCAATTACGCTCAGTATTACGTAGAAAAGTCATATCAAACGCAGAACTGGATCATCTAAAGCAAGCAGTACTAGCAGAAACACAAGACCCGGAACAGGAACAGAATGACAACCTAAATGAAATTTCAGAGACCACCCACAACACACCTCAATCCCGTGAACACGCGTCTTCAATTCGCAGACAATCACGGCACTCGGTCATACCACACCCTGAAGAAAATATAGTAACCGAAGAAATTGGACGGATATTTGAAGAGTACCGTATGAAATATAGTGGTGTTGACTTCTTAAGTCGTCCAAGGCTTCCTAAAATTAAATATAATAATCAAACAAAGTCAACTGTCGCCATCATGAATAGAGCATTAAGCCAATACTTACCGCAAAGTTTATCTCTTCAGGACACATGTGATTTAATCTACTGCGCCGCTGCTGCTGTCTGTCATGTTACCGGATTGAGGATAGGAGAGATGGCGCAATCATCAAATCATAAACCTCAAATACCACCTTGGAAGAGGAGACTGGAAAATAAAATAAAAGATATTAGGGTAACTATTGGAGTACTACATACATACCTAACAAATGATAACCCGTCGAACAGAACCAAACGAATAGTAAATGATATCATCCGACAAAATAACTTGGAAGCTGGTTCCGTTCGTATCCTAAGGGAATTTATGGACAACCTGAAACAAAAAATAGCTGCATTAGGGTGTCGTTTGCGACGATACAATGAGAGTGAAAAACGGCGCAAACAAAATAAACAATTTATTACCAACCAGAAGTTGTTTCTTAGAGCACTGAGCACCCAAAAAGAAGAACCTGATAGGGCGCTTGTTAAAGCTGATGAAATGTATAACTTCTGGAATAACATCTGGGGAAATGAGCAAGAACATCAAGATGCTTACTGGATTAAAGAAGAAATACACCGCACGCAAGATTTACCGAAAATGAGGGAAATCCAGATAACAGAGAACGATATTAAACAGGCCGTTAGCTCACTAGGAAACTGGAAAGCACCCGGAATTGATAAAATCCAGGCATACTGGTGGAAGCACCTCACACATGTCCATGCAGTCTTGGCAATACAATTGACCCAAGCAATAAAAAATCCCGCTGAAACAATACCTGCTTTTTTCACCATGGGCATCACGCATATGATACCTAAAAATAAATTTATTGATGATTCTAAAAACTTCAGGCCAATAACTTGCCTACCAGTCATATATAAAATTTTCACGTCTGTATTCGAAAAATCAATATCAAAACACCTAAAAAATCACCATATACTGGCAAGAGAACAAAACGGCAGCCGAAAAGGATCTAGAGGAAGTACAGAGTGGCTTAATAATTGATAATGTAATCGGAAAGCAAGCATATAAAAAGAAACATATCTATCGCTTGGATCGATTAAAAGAAAGCGTTCGACTCTGTACCACATTCATGGCTACTTAAAATTCTGGAGATCTAATAGATATATACCTCAATAGTCAGAAGTCTTTAATATTTAATGCAGCAATGGCAAACATCTCTTCTCGTTACTTCCTCAGGGGACAGCTATCAAACCAAACCATTAAAAGTCCGAAGAGGGATATTCCAAGGGGATAGCTTGAGCCCATTATGTTTTGCATGGCCATAAACCCACTAAGTTTTATGCTTAAGTCTAGCAAATATGGCTATGCTGTGAAGAACAATCCCCAAGTAAAGATTTCCCATTTGCTTTACATGGATGATTTAAAATGTTACGCGAGCAACCCAGAACAACTTAAAGGGCAAATGGAACTTGTAGCATCCTTTAGCCAAGCTGTTCGTATGGAATTCGGTGTGGAAAAATGTGCATTCCTGCAGTGTAAAAAAGGGAAAATCCAAGAATCTAACGAGATTATTTTAACTAACGAAATAACATTATCACCGTTACATCTGGGTGAAACCTACAGATATCTTGGTATCCATCAAGCTCTAAAAATTGATGATGGAGTAATAAAAAAGACTGCGGAGAATGCATTTATGAAGAGGGTTTGTGAAGTCTTGGGAACAGAGCTTCATGCGAAGAATAAAATAGCTGCGATCAATGTAATAAATAGCAGCACCTGTAATTCTTAATACATTCGGAGTTCTAAAATGGTCACAAACCGACCTGGAGTCTCTCGATAGACAAGTCAGAATATCAATGACAAGGCACCGAATGCACCACCCCCATGCTTCAACCATTAGACTCTACATTCCAAGGGACAAAGGTGGAAGAGGAATTATTAGTCTCATTGCTATGCATGAAAAGCACATCAGAAGTCTGCAGCATTACTTTGACCAAGCAAATGACCCTCTCCTTTCAGCTATTAAGACCGCCGACAGGAATTTCACACCTTTAAACTTAGCAGGTCAAAGATTACCTTTACTGGGTACTGGGGGTGCTAAGGGAACTAATCGAAGAGTGGAAGGAAGGCACTTACACGGAAGATATCCATCAACTTACCATAGCAGACGTTGAAGCCAGAATCTGTGTTACGTTTCTCAGAGATGGAGCTCAGGCTGGGGGACCGAAGGATTTATTATAGCTATACAAGAGACCAGCAAATTACCAACTAAAATTTTCTAAAATAATAGCCAAAGGACACCCTAATGACAGATTACCGACTATGCAATGCCTTTCCGGAAACAATTCAACATCTGCTCTATAGATGTACCTATCTTGCACCCACTTGTGGCATTATCTGGGACAGGCACAACCAATTTGGCTGGTATTCCTACATACAAGAGAAGTCACAAAAGAAAATCTTTTAAATGAAATTACACACCATTACTACCGATACTTACCTGAAAAAATAGGTAGAAAACAGAAAACGTAAAAGAATTATACTGGGATACTGACATCATCACAGATCGTACTGTACGGCATAATGAACCTGATATAGTAGTCTTCTATAAAAACAGAAACATGCTTACCTGCTGGATATCCACAGAAATACCACTGAACGAAAATATTATTAAAAATGCAAGAAGAAAATCCTGAAATATGAAGCACTGGCACAAGAACTAAAAGCGATATACGATTTGAACTAGGACTTTTATATTACCAATAATGCTTACCTGTAATTGTGGCCTAGTGGACGTAAACCTTGTTCAAAGAGCCAACCAAAACTCCAACTTCACCCAGCCAGGAAAAGAATCCCCATCCTCTACCATTACGAGTCCACAATTCTTTCTACCTGTTCTATCGATTCCTTTACTGTGTTGAAGACCACTGATTAGGTCGTTGATAAAATTATCCGACTTAGTCGCTAAAACCAACTTTAAGCTGTGAAAAAAAAAACATTTGTTGTGAATTAAGAGAAAATAATGTGGTTGGATATCTCTCCCTTTATAATTGGGTGACTAAAATACACTAAAATAATTAAAAAAAATCTTGTACTTATTTAGTAATTACGTCAATATTAATTAATTGACTTTCTAGTCTATTTTATTTTATGTACAAATATATTATTAAATTTTAATCTAAGCATTAAGTAATAAAACACTTTGTGCCCTCTTATATTGTAAGAGGTTACGAAAAATAGTCCTGGTTTGGGGTGTATTCCAGAAAACAGTGTAAGGGGTGTAAATAAATTGTATAATCACTGTTCTTTATAATAAAAACTATAAAACATTTCTTATTTGTGAGATTAAAAAAACAAAACAATGCATTGGTTAAAATAAGTACATTCAATACATATGTATGTGTTATAACATAATATAGCCATTACTATTATACTATTATTATTAAAATAATATGTGTGTAACATATTTCTTTAACGAATTAAACTGTAACAGACATTTATATGCCCAGTATATTTTTGTTTAACAAACCAATCAGGAAAAATCTAAAACCTACCGTTATAGGAGGTATAAGATGATTAAACTTATATAATGACAACTACTTATCGGATAACAAATTAATTACTACTGTCAGCTAGTTCCGCTACTGTTTAGGCAGAATATACCTAGAGTACCTACACTTACCTATGATGTAGGTAGATTAAAGCTTATTTTGACTTTACCTCTCACTTCGGTGTCACAAGCTGAATTTTTCAGGGATGGAAGTACAGTACATGATATGGGGACCCTTATTCCGAAAGTAGTACAAAAAAAGACCGGGTAAAAGGGCACTATCATCAAAAATCGATATATTAATACCATCGTATAGAGAAAACAAATACTTATTTTTTGATCCAGTACACAATAAAGTCTTCGTAGGGAGTAATTTTTTATAATTATTTACAAAAAAACATTTCCATTAGCGCTTATGACCAAAAAAAACTTTAAACATGAATAATCATGTCAATCATGCGAAAATTTGGTTTAAAATAGAATTATTTTGAATATAACTTTCATTTAACGAAAAACGAAAGCCTAAATGAAAAAAAGAAACAATTTAAAAGTTTCGCTTATGTCTTGACAAGGTATCAAAGCAAACCCCATATTTTTTGCTTTTAGACTAATAAAGATATATCAATAAACAATTAGCGATGTAATGGTTTTTTCGCGCGCTGGCCGACTGCCGCCGCTGCGCCGAGATTTCCTATACCCTTGTATATATGACGTCATGGTGTGGCAAATGTAGCATTTTAATTCGATTTGGGCTCCCATATATAGGATAACAGAAACATTTTCAATGTTAAAACTCTCCGAGCTTAAAAAAAAACCTGTTCAGAAAGCACATTACGGCGAAGGGTTAAAAAACTGGGAATTAGATTTTAAATTATATACATATTAATAATTTAAAAATTATTAATAAGCGTGCTGCAATGATGGAAAGCCATAAAATAATAATGTGGCGAATTGTGTGAATACCTTGAAAAAATATACAACTTTAGAAATGAAGAAATGCAGATATATTGTTTACAATATATGTTCCAGGTTAGTTATTGGTATTTAAATGTAGATTTTTAAATTAATAATTTAAATCTTAATTACTTAAATTTCTAATTTTTTAAATAAATAAAGTCGAATTAGGTCTTATCTTACAGCGCTTTCAGATGGAACGGAGCGTCCGCGACGGACCGTCCGCGACTTCCAGCAAGTACCATGAGCTTATATGAGCAATTTCACCTGGGTCGCGTATGCTCCGTCCGGATGGGCTATCTTGTAAAAACATCCGTGCGGACGCTCTGCGCGTACCATCCCGCGCGTACCAGCGCTCCATCTGAAAGCGCTGTTTATAGAAATTTATAGATATACAAACTATAGAAATTTTTTTATAGATATACAAACCACATACAAAATATATTATTGAATAAAATAATTAAAGACTCAAAAAAATGGCAATGGCAGAAGGCTCCGCCGCCGCCGCTGCCGTGCCGTTATCTCCAGGTAGCTCAGTCGGCGTTCTCCAGTTTTTTTTTATGTAAACAGTCCCAATATAATTTAAATTTATCATGAATTCCTTTAATTTATCTAGCTTGTTTTTTTACCTATTTTGAAATTAAACAAACATATACAGGGTGTTTCTAAAAACATGTTCCATCTCTCGTGGGGAAGTTCCTCACGTAAAAATAAGATTTATTTTTTATATCAACCAATCCAATTCTGCTTTGATTCGTAGCTACAGGGGGTTAAAATAGAGTTCGCAACCGTCCTCCATTCCAGAAACAGTCCTCTTTTGATCTGATTGTCCTCTTTTCTCTCACGTATTGAAAACTTTGTTGCATACCAACTTTAAAATCTAAAAAATATTCGTTTATCGCCACAATGCTTTAAAGAATTGTTAATCTGTGTCTTTTATGTAATTTTATGTTTACTTACTGTTAGTTTATGTCTTGAAAAAAAGTTTTGTTGACAATGGTTTGCTTTATTTTAAGTTTTGAGTATAAATATTTTTGTTTGTTTTAAATATTTATCGCATACCGTTTATATAACTTTTTGGTAAATTCTCGACATTTGAGCGACGTTTCAAAAATGTTTCGCCTGTGCCTCTTTTTATCCTCTCGCCCCTATTTTTTATTTTCAAAGTTGCCAACCCTAGGTTAAGTGTTTTTCATTTTCTTCAAGTGCTTTTGAAGTAATTTGAGATCGTTTATTGAGCTGATTTTAGTTCTGATCCTGGTAGTTTTTGTAAAACAGTGCCACCATCGTCGATTTTCGTTAAATGCGAATAGAAAATATCCTGATTATATTCTGGCCTTATCCGTTATTATTTTTATTTACAAGCGATCTTAAATTTATAACATATACATATATTTTATTTAATTGTTAACATTAGGGTAGTTTTACCAATTGTATATGTGTGGAATTCCACTGATATGTGTTTTAAGTTGTTTGTTAAATTTTTAAATTTTTTTGATTGTATTTTGCTCTCTTAACTTTGTAGTGTCCTGAAGATGCAAATAAATTTTGCGAAACGTCAACAAATTTAAAACAAAGGACTTCTGTTGATTTTTTTCGATCCTAATCCAATTAAAAAACACAGTATACTTAAATTTATTAATATTGAATGGTATCGAATAATACTTTAAAATATTTATCAATATTTTAAAGTATCGATACTTTATATTCAATACAACCGATACCAAAATATCGATACTGCCTCAGTATCGCATAGCCCTATGAAGAATGTTGTGGGTTCGCCAAAGGCTCCACTGAAAATGGATAGCCGCGAGACAACGCCGCCGCGCTGTTCGACTGGGCAGGGACTCTGCTCGAGGCTAAATCGCTCGGCTCGAGGCTATAATATGACGAATTCCGCTTGAGGTTGACTCGTCTCGGCATATTAGTACGCCTTTTGGAAAGAATTTGCTATAGCCTCGTTTCATACTCGTTTCGGGTTTGTCTCGTACTTGCCTCGGCATATTTATACGCGGCTTTACATTGAAAATCATATGCTGAAATTCGGTTCCAGGACACTTTGCCGGTTAAGGGAGATGTCCGCTTATTGGAGCTGTCCGCAAGAAGAGCTTTCACTGTAATGTATTTTTACATCTACTTGTAAAAACATACGTATATCTCGCATACATTAACAGTGTTTTGGGGTAAGCAATTTTTTATGATTATGGCAGGATTTTTAAAGAAAATGTTATTTTTACGACTGCCAAGCGTGAGGATGTCCATTTAGGATACTAGTATGGGTACGTTTTATGGATTATTGCCATATCGTGGAAATTTCCATACTTGTATTATTGAAGATGTTATTATCATATTTAACTTTGAAATTTCAAGACAACGTAGATAATCTTGATTAAAATTCCGATTATGAACTTGCATTTTCCTATGATAATTTTAGCAACGTCCGAACTGTTGAATCACTGATTTTTATTAATGCACAATAGTTTCCTTGGGGATACTCTCAGGCAAAAAAGTAGTTAGGAGCGGATCCCATTTAAAAAAGTGAAATTTTAAAAGGCTGCATATTATATAAACCTAACATATCTTCCGCCACAGCAACGTGTAAATTACAAATGTTTGTCATAAATGTCCAATACAAAAATATATAACAAATAAGAAACTAACAGAAACTAAAACTCAGTGTTAACACAAATTTAAAATGAAAAACTTGTGTTATTTAAAATTTTATATAATTTATAAACGAATAATTTTATTTTAATACTAAACCTCGGAATAATACCGCCATAAGAAAGTTTTTCAATTTGCTAGAGCTAATTTGCAATTTATTCTCTTCCTCGTTTATATAATGCAGTTGGACTACGAGAGGACGTAATAATTTAGCTGTATTTAACTGTATGCTAATCCTAAAAGTTTTAAAAGACCTAGTAACTACTACAGTATGCTGCGTGAACTTTCTTTTACGAACAATAGCTTTTAGAGACTTGGCACATATGCAAATAGCTTGTAACTAAGTTTTCCGACCATTATTGTGTGTTGTTTTGTCACACTTTCTATAATGTAGAAAAGTTTTAGTCTGGGAATAATAGAGCCATAGAAAATTAAAACAAAACTTATAGTGAATATATGTATTTCGACGAATTATGAAATAAAATATATTTTATGGAATATAATGCGAATTTATATTGTCTTTAATTAATTTTAAAAATTTACAGAACGTTTCTGTTGTGTATTAATTTTAACACTTGATAATATGGTCAGTGATACCGACCAAAGCGTTCGTTGTCTAAATTATCAAAATAAAAAACACGCCGGCGCCGATTAAAAAAGAAATTTTATTTCATTAATATATTTTTACCTGTACAGAGTGGGCCAAATTGGACGCTTTTAAATGGAAACACCCTTTTCTCTAGGAGATAGACGAAAACTAATATTGGCGTTTGGACCTCCATTTTTATCGAAAACGTGATAGTGATAACCACACATCGATATCGGTGACCGTTTCGGAGTTAAGGGGTGTTTTTCAAAAATGTGCATTTTTCACAAATCGCTGTAACTTTTTTTGCTATGGAAATGTTTTCATAAAAATACAAAATTTTCCATGGCACAAAAGTTCGGTTCCAGACACCAATATTAGTTTTCGTCTATCTCCTATAGAAAAGTGTGTTTCCTTTTGAAAGCGTCCAATTTGGCCCACCCTGTACATAACAACTAATTTTATCTATTCGGTCTATTCTCTAATATCTTATGCTTATCGCAGTTATTATGTATATCCATTTTCAAGACATGAGTGTATGTTTGTTAGCCGCCTGAAAATAAGGTGCAAAAAATATCAAAACTTATTTGGTATAAAGACCGACGAATATATTTAGAGAATAATTAATTGAAAAGCCTCTGATCTGAAGATGTACAATTTCATAATTACTTCGAAAAAAAAAATACTAAAACATTGCAGGGATGGTAATTGTTTCAGCACATTTTATGCCAGGGCATCTCTATTATCGTTTTTTTTTATCTTGTTATTATATACAGGATGTCCCAGAAATAAGTACAAATATTATAACTGGTAGTGTAGTTCAACCACAGAAACACGTCTATGAGGTTTTTTTCGCGAAAAAAATTTTTTCAAAATTTTTTCGGAATTTTTTTAGTTTTTATTTAAAAAACATAATTTCTTGATAAGATGGCAACATCGGTAGTAGATTAAATTTACAAGAAAGAAAATCCAGAAAAGATCCAGTGGTTCTTAAAATTTTAGCAAAATATCATTTTTTTTTGGAAATTTTCAAAGTAAAATAACTCCGTTATTTGGACTTATTTAAAAAACGATAAAGAGAAAATATGTTTCTTTTATCGAGATCTTCCACCTCTTAAAATATTTGCACTTATTTCTGGGACACCCTGTATAACAAGGTGGCGTACCTCATTCGCCTCGGTTGATTATACAAAAACGGAAAAACGTAGAAACAAAATATTTTATGGGTATATGTGGGAAGTCAATGTGCACAGTTTAAAATTATTTTGAAATATACAGGTTCTTTCAGAACAAAGATCCATTCCAAAATTATATTTTTTCTTATGGAACACCCAGTATTTTATATCATTTTTGGATTCTTGGGCCCAAAAAAAAGGCATTTATTATATGGGTTAAATATGTTTTAAATCTTTAGTTTTTGAGATATTTAAAGATATTTAAATTTGCATGCTATAATAGAATAGATTATGTACACCCTGTACATTACTTTTCAGAATTAATTCTTGTGCTGAGTTTAAAGGTAGAGAAATAAACTTTACTGAAAAATGGTATTGCTTCTTTAAATTTATACAGGGGTATCAAAAGTCGCTGATCTATTTTAGGGATTTATTTTATATAAAAACTTCGATATTTCAAATACAACACCTTATATTTTTTAAAATAAATCGAAGGTGATTCAAATGCTCTTTCAAAGTATATTAGGGTTTCCTATACCTATCTAGCTCAGATTTTGAATAAAAAGCGATTTTTAAATAAAATTGCAATCAAGGTGGCTGGTGCCATGGCAATTTTCTAGTGACAGTAATTATTTTCAAAGTCGAGAGGGCTCTCTCTTATGGACATTGTTATTTATAATTTATAACAATTTACTTAAATTTATCTACAATAGTTTAATATGTAGAATGTAGAATAGGTAAGAGGGGGGGGGGTTAATCACTGCGACCTTAAAGATCTATTGTGCCCCCCTTCCTTGAGTCATCACACAGTCTATAACCCACCATACCCCTGTTGTAGAGGGGACAGGGTATTTCCCATCCTCCTCTGACAACAGTTCAACCTCCGAGGGTACACACCCTTCCACGGTCGGGGCTTGGCCCTCCGTGCCGCCCTTCACAGTTGAGGAGCTTGCCTCCTGCTGAGGAACCCGGGAGGTGGAGGCTGGAGGATCTGTCTCCATTTTCTCCACCTCTTTAACTTGGTCTCTCCTTAGACCTGATACCGGTGTCGTCCCGTATCTATAATAGAGTATATGTCCCTCTTTCTCTATTGCCTCCTTGGATTTGAGGTTAATTCCTATTGTGAGGACCTGACCATGACCCTCCTCCCTCGAGTTGGTGAATTGACTCACCAACTCGATGTCCTTACTAGTTTAATATAATTATTCACTATTTTATCAAGAAAAATAAAGCAGTAGCTGCTGGCGGAACGAATGGATATGTTACTAGTGATTTTATTATGTGAGGAAAATTACTTCTTGGCCTCAAAGCTGATAAGCGTTTTCTTTGAAAAACTACTTATTCTATATCGCAGAGCTGGTAGTGTGGTTTATAAAAAAATATTAGACAGGAACCTCTCATTTTTAAGTAAAGAAAATGAATTTGCCGTAATTGGCTCTTTTATAGAAAATCCATATATCTACAAGACATTGTAAAATAAATCAGACTACTTCTTCGTCTTTCTTGGTAGAATAATATATACATATATTTACCTAATAAATGTTATTTATTAAGCTATTCTAGATATATTAAATAAAAGTAAGCTGCCATAAATTTAAATAATAAAGACTCGTTGACTTTATAGAAAATAGTTACTAACAGTCATTAGAAAATTGCCATGGCGACACCAGCCACCTTGAATGCAATTTTATTTAAAAATTGCTTTTTATTCAAAATCTGAGTAAGATAGGTATAGGAAACACTAACATAGTTTCAAAGAGCATTTGAATCTGCTTCGATTTATTTAAAAAAATGCAGGGTGTTGTATTTGAAATAACGAAGTTTTATGTAAAACAAATCCTTAAATTAGATCAGCAATTTTTGGTACCCCTGTATAAATTTAAGGAAGTAAAACATTTTTCAGTAAATTTTATTTCTATACCTTTAAAGTTAGCACAATAATTAATTCTGAAATATAATGTACAGGGTGTTAATAAACTATTCAATTGTAGCATGCAAATTTAAATATCTTTAAATATCTCAAAAACCAAAAATTTTAAACATATTTAACCCTGATAATAAAGACCTTTTTTTCGTAAAACCGTTCGGGTCCAAAAATCTAAAAATGAAATAAAATACCGGGTGTTCCATAAGACTTTGTTCCATAAAACTTTGGTATGGATCTTAGTTCTGAAACACCCTGTATATTTCAAAATAATTTTTGAATTGTGCACATTGCCTCCCCGCATGTACCCACAAAATATTTTGTTTCTAGATCTTTCCATTTCCGTATAATCAACCGAAGCGAATGAGGTGCGCCACCCTGTATATATTATTTTTGTTACAATAATATATATATTATTGTCGTTATTACAGCCAACTGCCACATGTGCGACCCGAAGGATATCCCCAACAAAGAACACAATTTAAACACTTAATACGATATAATAAGTGTTTAGGTTGCACTTAATGGTTGCATTTGAACAAGTTGTTTGAACGCTCTTTATGCAGTTATGCAGTCAAAAACCAAAGATTTTAAACATATTTAACCCTGATAATAAAGACCTTTTTTTGGGCCCAAAAATCCAAAAATGAAATAAAATACCGGGTGGTCCATAAGAAAAAATATAACTTTGGTATGGATCTTAGTTCTAAAACACTCTGTATATTTCAAAATAATTTTAAATTGTGCACATTGCCTCCCCGCATATACCCACAAAATATTTTGTTTCTAGATCTTTCCATTTCCGTATAATCAACCGAGGCGAATGAGGTGCGCCACCCTGTATATATTATTTTTGTTATAATAATATATATTATTGTCGTTATTACAGCCAAGTGCCGCATGTGCGACCCGAAGGATATCCCCAACAAAGAACACAATTTAAACACTTAATACGATATAATAAGTGTTTAGGTTGCACTTAATGGTTGCATTTGAACAAGTTGTTTGAACGCTCTTTGTTGAAACATTGTCAAGTAAGAATAATTGTCATGTATACTCCAGTAAGAATTCTACCTAAAAACTCCATTTGACTAGTGCGATCCACACACCAAATTCAGCTTGTACATACTGTCTAGTTTTTGGCGTTTATTAGATTAATTAGTAATATTGTGTTACCCTGTATAGCCAAGCAAAACTTTCTAAAGGAACATCAGATCGGAAAATTATATACGAAAATTTCGCAATATTTTTTTGCACTTATTCATTTAGGTACACCCTGTATAAATAATGAAAGTAGTTTTAATAAACAGAAAATAAATATCAATTTCCTATACAGATTATATGAATATTCATTAGTGTTTATTTACTCTATAATTGTTATAAGGTATCTATATATATCTACAGACGATGTCGTAAAGTGTCGGTGAGATATTAGTGCATCTCCCGTCTTTTTACTTTTTATTTTTTTTTTAATTTTTTTTCTACTTTCGATTTTTCGAAATTAGAAAAAATACACAGCTAAAGGCAAGAAAATATTATTTATTAATATACACTAAAGCTTGAAGAATTTTGTTCATTTCATATATTTGAGCGGGCCGAAAAACGCTCTTTACCATCTTTTGACGGGAGATGCACTAATATCTCACCGACACTTTACGACATCGTCTGCAGATATAGAAGAAGTTTTGCTTGCCGTATCGGTGAGAACCAGCCCCTGGACAGCCCACCTGATGAAGGGTAGGCCCAGAAACGGGTTGTGGGAGTGGAGCTTGGTTCCCCCCTTTACGACAAGCAAAACAATTTTCTTTTTACTTTTTATTTTTTTTTTAATTTTTTCTCTACTTTCGATTTTTCGAAATTAGAAAAAATACACAGCTAAAGGCAAGAAAATATTATTTAATAATATACACTAAAGCTGTAGAATTTTGTTCATTTCATATATATATATATAGCTTTAATATTTCTAATTTTCATTGAAGAAGATAAAATAAATAAATAATATATATATATATATATATATATATATATATATATATATATATATATATATATATATATATATATATATATATATATATATATATATATATATATATATATATATATATATATATATATATATATATATATATATATATATATATATATATATATATATATTATTTATTTATTTTTATCTTCTTTAATGAAAATTAGAAATATTAAAGCTAGTAAGATTTTGTTTATCCTACAGAAATCTCCCAATCTCTTATTACTTATTTAAGACCAGCGCAGAGCAGCGCCAGCGGTGCAAATATAAAGGGAACGAGTTTAGAAAATGGAAACTAGAAATTGTATTTTCCATAATCCCCTTATTTCACTCTATCTCGCCTTCTCCAATAGTAATATTCGATAGAACTATCGGCCAAGTTGTAATAACTATATTCAGCGGATCGCCAAATACGTTTTGTCATTAGTACGAATTAGTAAGTTTGCGACTTACTGAGAGTATTTGTCGGTTTAATAAAGCTTTGATTGAATAGACAGTATGTCCCCAGATTGTCTTTACAAAACTTTGACTTTACGAATCTTTTTGACTTGGAAAAAACTTTTTATTATTAACATTTTTAGAAAAAAATTGCTTGAGATTGACCATTTTAAAAAAACAAATAGTTTTATGAGGATTGCATTTTCCCGAAATGTTAATATACTCCAGTCAAAATAGACATTTCAGTTAACAATAATTCGCATAGAGCTGAAAATTGGTACATGTCTTAAATACACTATTATAAATGATATCTGAAAAATTCCCACCCTTCCGAAGTCTGCTAAAAAATTATTCAAGGTCAAAAGTCAAAAATACGCTTTTTTTGGTTTTTTCTCCTAAACGGTAAGCGCTATCGCAAAAGTACCTTAAACAAATGTAGACCATTAAATTTTCTACAATAAAGGTTCTTATATTTTTTTCTTACGAACCACCATTCCTGAGATATGGCGATTTCAAAAGTTGAAAAACTCGTATTTTTTATAATATGCATAAAGCACACATTTCCGCACCACCTGTGAGGTAGTGTACTTGGCGCGTTTTTTTTAACGTGGTTAGGTTAGGTTGTAACCAAACGTAACCTAACCTAACGTGGTTTCCCCTGTAGGCCTAGTCCACTATCTATTGTGGTTAAGTTTTATTACAAATTATACTATTAATTTTAAAAAACGGTGCTCTTGGTAATGAGTATAGTCGAACGGATTATTGATGATTTTGGGAGAATTTTAATCTGAGTGGTAATCTTCAAATGGTACTTCAACAGTAATGTCTTCTTCGCTTTCTTCTTTCTCATCTTCTTGCGGAATATCTTGAAATCCATCTATGACAGATGCATCAGTTGTCTCCTCATCTGTATTTAAGTCAGTATGGGACATTGGAGCAAGACTGACCTTAACAATTATTACATATTGGTATACAAAACAACCCGACTCTTTTACAACCACAGTTTGCGCTACAACCCTTTTTGCAATTGCAAAAAATTAATTAAAAAAGTGTTAAGTAGTTTTTCTGGAGCATGTGGAAGTAAAGTTTTAATCGGCTCCAAAGTATTATCTATAAATTTCCAATCCCAGTCTTCTGGGTTCAGTTGATTGCCTAGCCACAATTGAACTTGATAGTATACACGATATAAGTGTTGACAGGCAGAAGCAGATGTTGGAGGAAGACAAGAAAATTGTACCATTTTATTGTTCCGATTATTTTTAAAACTTAAATATCTATATCTCTATAATGTCTATAGAATCAATTTTTTTTTGGAGCACCATATATAGCAAGAAGCAAGCGAATTCCACTTGTGATGATGACTTGTGGAGAAGAGTCAATTTTTTGAATACGTCTGCCCAATCAATTAAATCATTACGTGTTTCAAACATTTTAAATACTGCTTTTTTGTCCCTTTTAGATAATGCAGAAGTAGTGTCGTAGCCAGTTATTTCGTGTAGAAGTAAATTGTCAATCTGTCTGATGCATCTGTCATAGATGTATTTCCAGATATTCCGCAAGAAGAAGAGAAAGAAGAAAGCGGAGAAGACATTACTGTTGAAGTATCATTTGAAGATTACCACTCATTCGACTATTATCATTACCAACCCAAGTAGCAAAAAGAAATTCTAAAAGGATTGAATTATTTTATAACAGTCGAATAGCGTTGTCTTAAGGACTGCTTGATGTTATTAAGCGTTTGGTTTCGACCAATATGTTTTTTAATAAAAGTTGTCATATTAAACTATTCTCTAGTGGTTTTTACAACGTATCCTATAAGGCATTAAACGATAATTTCTTTTAGTATGATATAACACTTAATAAGACAATGCTATATGATAACAAACATATTATTTTAGTAGACTCTTATACCCACCATGAAAGAGTTTTATAATATTCCTATAACTAGTAGTCACAAGATCATATAATAGTTACTTAAACTTGTCTTATTAAAATTGTATTACGCTGTATGATAGAATGTTTTATTGCGTTAAACTACGGTGCTGTATACAACACCAGTTATATATAGCCTTATATGATAAAATTGTGAGTAACAAAACAAATTCGCTGTAATATCTGCATTATAAAACTGGTAATGTATAATATAACCTCATTTTAAATTAAATTGTATACCTAGTTATTTATTTTGTTATTGTTGTTGTTGCAAAAGTAATATCTACGACGAGTATAATCAATCACAGCTATTATGAATTCTGGACAAAGTTGGAAAAAAGTTAACAAACGCAGTGGTAGTTATAAAGAGCATGTAAGAAAAAACTCCTCGAAATTGCGGCAAATAATCCCGAGAATTCCCTGGATTCTCAAAAGCCAAAATCTCTCGGGTTGTCTGGCTTCTTCAAAGCATTGTTGCCACGTTCATGTAAAAGTTTTACTGTAGTAATGTTTGTATTGTTGTTTTTCCAAGTCCTTAGGTTGCCGCTCACTCGTCGGGCTCACATGAAATGCATTGCGTGCATGAATCCATGAAAATCTGATCATGTTGGTTAGTTTAAATACTAATCAAATGAGATTTGGCAACATCTATTTGTCACAAACCTCAATATGTCCAAAATAGTTCTATACTGCCTCGAAATTCTGCGTAATGATAGATATTTATCTTATAGCGTTTTATTTTACAACAAAGACTTATTTAAGGGATTCATTTATAATAAAACGGTTGCATTATAATTCGCCATGTTTAAGGCAGAATTTTTGTATGGCCTATGGCCGCCATTATATGAAGCAAAATTGAAAACATCAAAATAAATTGTAAAGTGTTATTTTTGAGAACTATTTTGTGAAAAGATTCCCACATACAGTAATAAAGTGTTTAATTAAATTAAAAACAAGAATTTATGAAAATTTTATTTTATTTTATTTTATTGTTTAAATTTATATGTAAATCTTAATCGAAATTAAAGCGCTTTAATTTTTTGCCAAATACATACCTATAATCTACCAGTAAAATTTTCGGCGCAACTAAAATTGTCCCTGCTTTTCAAACCCTATTAATGAATGTTTGTATTACACATTTGTTATACCTTCTGGCTCTACCCGCCATTTTCATTGTCGAGTAAAGTCTCCATTTTAACAATCCACATCCTCTAGATTCATTTTACGACACGTTTAAAATATAATTTGCTCCTAATATTCTTCGGTAAAAAATAAAATACTCTTGTACCTCGCTAAATGATCAAATGTTTTTATTGTTCTGTTTCTTAGATGTGACCACGTAATACACAATAAAACTAGTTTTATAATAGTCATATAACGCTGTGTAAAATAGTTGCATAAGAGTAGTATACCCTTTTTATAGAACTTCTATACTACTAAACGGTTGTATAAAAATGGGCCTTTTTTGGTTGTAAAGCTATCATATTACGGCCATATAGCACGTTATATGAATTGAGGTATCCTATCAAGATTATCACATAGCTGTTTATACAGCCTTTATAAAATAAAATTTGCTACTTGGGAAGAGCACCGTTTTTTAAAATTAATATAATAATGTGTAATAAAACTTAACCACAATAGATCGTGGACTAGGCCTACAGAGGAAACCACGTTAGAAAAAAACGCGCCAAGTACACTACCTCACAGGTGGTGCGGAAATGTGTGCAGTGTGCATATTATGAAAAATACGAGTTTCTCAACTTTTGAAATCGCCATATCTCAGGAATGGTGGTTCGTAAGAAAAAAGTATAAGAACCATTATTGTAGAAAATTTAATGGTCTACAACATTTGTTTAAGGTACTTTTGCGATAGCGCTTTCCGTTTAAGAAAAAAAACCAAAAAAAAAACATATTTTTGATCTTTGACCTTAAATAATTTTTTTAGCAGACGTGGGAGCAGTGGGGACTTTTCAGATATCATTTATAATAGTGTATTTAAGACCTCTTCCAATTTTCAGCTCTATGTGAATTATTGTTATTTAACCCCATTTGTTTTGTTTATTTTGACTGGGGTAATAATAAAAAAGTGTTTCCTCTTGTATATACATTCCAGGGGTACACTGTATATTGTTTATACCTGGTGGTGCATCGTTGTTCGAAATATCGGAAAGTCTATGCAAATTTTCAACTGTCCAAATATTGGCTCTGTTAATTCTATAGCAAAGTCTTAAATAAAAAAAAAAACAACTAAAAAATTTATCTCAAACGTTTCGCTAAAGAACATTGTAATTCTGACTGGAGATTTCAATGCCAAGAGGGGGAATACCGAGAATGATCACCAAATAAGTAAGGTTTTAGGAAAATATGGTGAGATATTTATATATAGGTGAGATAATCAAATGACCTATCACAAACACAGTCTATAAACACCATCCGCGTCGTCTTTCAACGGATATCCCCATCTGGTTTAGAATAAATATCACACTCCTAATATTCTAATACCCATTAAGAAATATACAAACTATCCTAATACATAAAAAAAAACGACCAACATAGCATTAAGTATAAAAAGTTATTAAATCTAGAATATGAAACATTATTATTGCATAATTAATTACTAGCTTTAGTAATACTTCGCAATAAAACACAGATCAATAAAGGGCCCTTAAGATATGAATAACATAGTATAGTAATTACATAATAAAGAAAAATGAAAGACACGATATACAAAAAACCTAAAAAATATTTGGTAAATTATGTTGTCTTTTTTAATTACTTTAAACATTATAAACATTTTTTAGCGTCATCTATTGTATATTAATTAATTATAACAGTAGCTATTAAAAACATAATAAATGAAAAAAAATCAAAGTTAAACTAAATTAATAAGAACCCTGTTTCTTCCTAAATAACAAATATATATTTTAAAATGAAATTTTGCCAGATTCTTACCTTTTACAAGAATTGTATTTATAAATTAAGACCGCCAGAAATGATCAAACCAAAACTAATTATTTATACCTTTTCTAATGTAATATAAATTTTGTGATCTATTTTCAGATTAAATAAAAAAAAATAATTGATGTATCTTAAGTGTAAAAGAAACTGAGAAGCAAATTAAGAAGATAACATTAACGAACAATTTAAATTCTCCACAAATTCAATTAAAAACAAAAAATGGATTGTATTTACAAATATAATTTAAAAAATTAGGAAAATAAAAGCGATTAATTATGTCTGACCTCGCCAAATACAAAAAAAAGTAAAAAAATTCTAAGAAGATATACTGATCTGGAATAAATTCTAGTTTATACAATGGAAGAAAATGATAAAAAGAACGAAACTCAATCTCCCTTGTTTCAGCATCTTTAAAGATTTACGAAAAACAAATTGGGTTTTAGCTTAAGAAAGATGAGAAAACAAGTAACTTGTTTAGATAAGAAGCTAAAAAAGCTTTCTGTAGTCCTCTTTTGATAATACCCTTTATCGGAAAATTCCTCAGATGACCTTAATGCCACAAAAATGTTTTTTTTTATATTAACAATACGTAAAATGGAAGATATATATATATATATATATATATATATATATATATATATATATATATATATATTAATGTATTAAATATTATGGGCTTATCAATCAATACTCTTATATCTGTAGTACTAAGACAGAACCCGATATGTTAACATTATTTCCCTTTTATCGAGTTCTTATTTTTCTATTAACATATCGGTTTTGGCCTTAGTACTACAGATATATAAATGTATGTGATAACAGTGGTTCTGTTTTAATACCTAAAGTTTTAAACAGTAATTATAATCTTTCCATAGGCAATATTCTGTAAAATTGACATTTTCTACATTTCTGTTAAAATAATATAATTTAAAGTAATTAATTAACATATTTAATTGAATTAACAACACTGGCAACAACAACTGTCCTCTTGGGAGAAAGCAGTTAGTTAAGGTCATTTAATATTTCAATCAACAACTTTTGTTGTTACTTAATATCAACAGTAGAGGAAAGGATATTGTCGGTATATGAAATATATCTAGAAAGTTCTGAAAAAGTAAAAATTTTAATACTATAAGTGCGTTTATAATATAAGTGTTGGTATTGTTCAGTGTTACATGACAGACTCTGAATACACAGTTTTTGATGAAGAAAAATACGTAGAATAACTGATTATCATTTATTTGGCGAGAACGTAGCACAAGGGAACTATCGTCGCGGTCCTCACTGTGCCATAGTCATCCCGTCCTACAGTTTCAGCCAAAACTGTGCGGCAGCGTAACCGTTACAGTTAAACCTTTTCACGCAGCTAACACACATCAATGATGGAACATTTGAGTGGGACAAAATCATCATCTGGAGGTAAAATACCCCTTCAATCGGATCTCCGGGAGGGGGTGCCTACTCGAGCGTATCATCGGAGAAACAAAAAACATGAATGTTTTACGTTTGCGGCGTGAAACGTCCGCATTCAACTGAACAGGATAAATTCAAATCGACCAGATAGAAGAACAGCACTGGTCTCTCAGGAACTCCACCGAGTAAATATAGATGTTGCCGCTCTTAGCGAAACCCGCTTCGCGGATGAGGGTAGTCTCACTGAGGAGCATTATATATATTTTGAAAAGGTCACCCCGCAACACACAGGAGAATTCATGGCGTAGGCATTGCAATCAAAAACGAAATCGCCACCAAATTAACAGAAGTCCCTATTGGTGTCTCCGAACGTCTTATGACCCTAAGGTACTCCATATTAGACAAATCTTGTCAACGTCAACATTATTAGTGCCTACGCTCACACCCTAGACGCTAAAATTGAGGATAAGGATAAATTTTACCAAGCCCTACAAAATGCTCTCCAACGAATTCCATAGCACGAACTATGCTATTTTGCTATGTTTTTTTTTTTTGAGGGGGTGGTAAAAAAACCTTTTATAGGCGAGTGGTGCTCGTTCCCATCACAATCTCGAGAGAAACGATTATAGAGACGAACCCCAAACAGTATGGGAGTCGAATTGTTACCCACTAAAAAAGTCCACCTCCGAGGAGTCAGCTCCTCCTCTCCCCCTTACCCGGAACCGCCGCATGGCATTACTTCGGGTTCGTACGTGATCTTGGGGTTTATATCTTATCTATGTTATTTTTTATCTATATTCTATTCTATTTATTTTTAGGATTTCTTGCCTTTTCATCTTTTCCTTTCTCTATTATTATTTCTTTCATAAATACCCCTACCTTTCCCCATATTTCGCTAGTTTTGGTCATTTTCATAGTCAAGGTGTCCGAAGTTAACATTCCTACATCCGACAATAAGGCAGACCGTTAAGCCAACTAATACAGTGAAATACCTCGGAATAATACTAGATAGAGGGCTAACTTACAGTCAACATGTAAAAGATGCTTGCGGAAAAGCAAACAGAACTGTCAAAGCTATATGTGGACTACTTCCGAACCTAAAAGGACCGTCCTCAAAAAAAAAGAAAAGTTCTTGCGGTATCAATGCAAAATATTTTGCTAGGTGACTTTAATGCTCGCGTCGGTAGACAACAAGAAATATGGCCTGACGTATTGGGAAAACATGGAATAGGAAACGTAAATAGCAATGGTGAACGCTTATTAACAACATCCATAGAGTATAATCTATGCATCACCAATACGTGGTTCATGTTGAAGGACAAGTTTAAAGGTACCTGGAAACATCCCAGATCAGGTCACTGACATCAATTGGACCACGTAATCGTTCGAAGGACACATCTAAAAGATGTCAGACTGACGAAAGCCGGAATAGATGCCGAATGCGGCCCTGACCACCGACTTTTAATTTCAAAAATGAAAATCCAGTTAAAACCCAAACATCCACACACACTCTAAAAAGCAAAACAATATGACCAAATTGAACGTACGGGGTTTAGAGACAAAAAATACCGCCGACGACCTCCGGGAAGCCATCAAAGAATCACTTCCACCGATAACTTCAATCTCAATCTTGGAAGCTGTGTGACGACTTTTCTGTCGTTACCCAAATAGAATGAAAAAAAGAATCCGTTGCTCAGGGTTAGAGGAAAGCTGGGTTCGTAGGTAAGGCTTCTGACTCACAGTGACTTTCTAATGTTGTTAAAAAATAAAAAAAAAATGATAATATATAGGCTGCAGACATAACATAAGCTACAGCTGAACAAGGCTGGACACAATTAAGGGATGCGATTCATAAAACTAGCGAAGCACTACTGGGAAAGTCCAACAAAAAGAAACAACTAGACTGGTTTAACGAAAATCAACCTCATATACAGACCTTCTTGGAAAAAAAACATAGAGCTCATTAAGCAGTTACTGCAAATCCACATAATCCAAGGCTGGTAGACAACTTTAAAGCAGCCAACAACACGCTTCGAAGAAATCTGCGCCAATTAAAGGATGATTGGTGGTCACAAAAGGCTACTCAGATTCAAGAGTACGCCACGTATCACGATTATTGTAAATTCTTTGAGGCTGTAAAAGAAGTATACGGCCCAGCCAAGAAGGTAAGCTGCCCAATCATGGCACAAAATGGCGAACTTCTAAAAGAGGAAGAGCAAATTAGAAACCGCTGGAAAGAGCATTACAGTCATATCCTTAACCAAGAAAACAACCCGAATATGGAAGCACTAAACACAATACCTCAGTATAACAGCCTCGATGTATTAGATACTCCAATAACAGAACAGGAAATAATGGCATCCATAAAACAGCTTAAAAACAACAAATCAGCTGGCTGTGACGCGATCCCGCGGGAAATATATAAGTGTGCAAGTAAAGAACGTATTGGTCATCTTAAGGCCCTCTTCGATGTCATATGGGAAAGCGGCGAGGTACCTCAGGACTTTTATAACGCGAATATAGTGAATATATTTAAGAACAAAGGAAGTGCATCAAACTGCGGAAATTACCGGGGAATTTCACTATTGGCTATCGGAGGAAAAATTCTTGCAAAAATTATGTCAAATTCTCCTTCACCCACATATAGAAAAAATCCTTCCAGAATCTCAAACGGGTTTTCGCACCAACCGGTGCACCGTCGACTCCATATTTTCCGTCCGCCAACTACAGGAAAAAGTAAAAGAGCAGCAGTCTAAACTTTATGTTGCATTCATCGATCTAACAAAAGCCTTCGAGTCTGTGAACAGAGATACACTTTGGGCAGTTATGAAAAAGTTCGGAGTACCCAACAAATTTCTTACAGTGTGTAAAAGCCTCCATAACAACAACCAGTCAAGAGTGTCACATCATGTATCACTGACTGATCCCTTCCTGACAAATACAGGAGTTAGGCAGGGATGTGTCTTAGCGCCTCTCCTATTCAAAATATTCATGGCAGCGCTCTCCATTATAGTGGACAGCAAACTGCAGGAGAGAGGATTGGGCATTAGATACAGATATGACGGCGGTCTGCTCAACATAAAAAGACTGAGGGCAAAAACACGTACAAAATTCATCACAGAACTTCAATACGCTGATGGCTGCGCTCTAGTTGCAAACACGTTACAACAATTACAAGAAATGTTGAACACATATACCTGTGGGTGGTGGGCATACGAGGCTTTGGGTCTGAAGCTAAACATCGACAAAACCAAAATCATGTGCACTCCCCCGGAAGATCATAACAATGCTATAAAAATCGGAGAAGAACTATTGGAATATGTAGCGGAATTTAATTACCTCGGCAGTTTGATTACGGAAAAGGCCAATATCGACTCTGAAATTCGGCACAGGATTAGCAGCGCCTCAAGAGCATTCTGGAAATTAAAAGACAGGGTTTTCTACAATCATGACTTGAGTGCAAAAACGAAACTGGCAGTGTACCGAGCAATTATAATCCCCACCATGTTATATGGGAGCGAAACCTGGGAGCCGTACCGCCGACACATGAAGGCATTGGTTGCAACAGAGACACCTTAGACAACTCTTAAGAATCCGGTGGTTCCATTATGTCTCAAACGTATCGGTCCTTGAAAAAGCTAACTGCGAGAGTATTGAAGTCATGGTTACAAAATCCCGCTTAAGATGGGCTGGTCACGTGTGCAGAATGCAAGCCAACCGCATACCAAAATCTCTGCTCTACGGTGAGCTTGTAGACGGTAAGAGGAGGCCGGGTGGACAACTCAAAAGGTACAAGGACATTTTCCACGAAAACTTAAAGGGGATTAACATGCAGAATCATTGGGAAGAAGCAGTTCACAATAGAACTCAATGGAGAAGAACTGTAAACTCAGTTAACAACGACAACCAAAAAGTAAAGAGGCAACAAAGCAATGAGATTTTTGAATGTCCGGAGTGCGGTAGGCAAATAACATCACGTATCGGGCTTTTCAGCCACAGAAAAGCTCATGAAAGACAACGCCTTGCGTGACCATTTTTTTGATGCGTGTCGAATACTCGTCAGCGAGTAATGGCGATATATTTTATTCATTCACAACTTGAACAATTTTGGAGTTAGTGGAGTGCTACGACAAAGGTATGCCATAAAATATCCCACTATTTAGTGAGAGAACATAGAAACATTAAGAACTGAACAAAACAGAAAAGCGGAATCTTTATACAGTCTAGCATTAAAATTTTTTAAAGTTTTATTATACAAAAGTATATGTTTCGAAATAAATAAATATGTTGTTAACGCAAAACAAATAACAATAATAATAAGAGACGCAGTTTATATTACAGTACATGGGAAATTAAATGTAAATATCTCTACATATTTTAATTAAAATATATATCTGTATCATGGTCGAAAACTTTGTAAATATATTTTAAAAGTATGTTATATTGAATATAAAGAATAATATATTTTATGGCGATCAATCAGCATTCTCCCTTCCAACAATAAAATAGCAGAGATATAAAATATTGTTAATACATACTGTTTAAGAAAATATTGTATTAAAAAATTAAATGAATAAGAAAAATCATAATCTGCTATAATAAATTTATATTATAAAACTAATTTTTAAAGAGAGAAACGTACACAACGCCTTAAACAAGAAAACGTATACAACGCTTTAGATATTAAAGAGAAATAAGTATCAATACACTGAAGTTTTTCGCTTTGGCTAATGTAAAGGATATTTAATTATTTATTTAAAAAGTTGATTTAAAAATTAAGTAGTCACAGTAAGATAAATGTTGTATGAAACTGGTCGTGAAAAGAAATGTTGTGTACCTCGACACTTTTGAAAAACCCACTCATTTAGATTTAGATCTAATCTAAGCCATAAGTAGGTACAGTCCGCCGATCCATTCTGTAGTGGGGAACTCGTAAGGAGGGAAACGAAATTCTCTAATAGTCAGTAATTCATGGGCGTGCTATAAATATTTTAAATAACATTACTTAAATAAATCAAAAATACCTAGCTTTAAATCGCAATTACTTGTTTCATTTAAATGGAACACCCTGTATATTTTACAAAAATCAGATGCAGAATTAAATTGTCTCTCAAATTGTATTTTACCATTTCTTAGCTATCTCCTGAAGTTTTCTTAGAAAATGCATTTCCTCATAATTTAGAGCTCATTTATCAATATACTCATGGAATATTGTAGTGTAAATTATAAGAAATACATTTTTCAGGAAAACCTGAAGAGATTGGCAAAAAAGGTGATATACAGTTTGATAGACAATTATATATCTGATAAACAGAGTGTTTTATTTAAATTAAAGAAGTTATTGCCGTTTAAAGCTAGTAATTATATAACATAAATTTTTAGATACTCTGTATAAGGTAGTATAATTTTTATTATTGGAACACAAAATTGAATAAATAGGAAAACTTCAGTAGACTATTTGGCGTCAAAAACTTAAATACGCCTAGAGAAATGAAGCATTAAATTTCTTACTGCATTTTCACAAAATCGTTTTATCTTTAAAATAAAATTTACCTTTATTTTAATCGCAAAAATTACAAATGTAATAATATACAGACAGAAACAAGTTTGATATTTTTTATTTATTTTGGGCACCCTCTGCCTTTTGAAAATAACCTAATCGGTTGGTTACAATATTCCGTGTCGAATGATGTGAATAACCCTGTATATTCCAGAGTATCTCGCCTGTATCCATCACTTTTGTTATTTTGAAAGAGTGACTTTTTCGGTTGTTTCCCTTGGCGACAAACATTTTCATTACCGACAGGTACAACAATGAGAAAACTTTATCAGTCCCTATCTAGGGGTTGTCAAACTTTACCCTTATTTTGTAGATTCCCGACACGCCACGGTCGTATTCTTATAAGAAAACACCGTACTGGGAATAAAAACTTTCTGGCATGTTTGCACCCAGTTTGTTCTGAATCGGGAGTGTGCCCTTTCTATGTATTTATGTTTTACCTGAGAACAAGTGTATTAGAGAAACTGGTCACTGTGGTAAATCTAATTATTGATTGAACTATTTCATGGATTAATTCTGCCAATTAAACATTTTTTATCGTTGTAACGTTTGTATCGTTAAATAGGACCGTATCTTATGATGTTCTCGATTTATTTGTAATGTGAATTAGGTTTTTAACTATTTTATTGCAAATATGCTGGGTGAGTCTTAAATAAACGCAAATATTTTAGGGGTATATTTCGACCCTAGAAACACGTTTAGGTTTTTCTCGAAAAAAACTGTTTAATTGTGCTAATTTTTTTAACACTAGATGTAGGTACTTTTTTTGATATTAGTTATTTTTATTTCAACACATAAAACGTCAATCGATTTACTCTATTCAGACCTAAGATTGAACATTTAAAGAAATAATATTATTGCATTTTTTCTATTAACAGATTATTACATTATAGTATTTCTTTCTGGTTTATATACGCTTAATTTATTTAATATAAAACTTTTTCAATGAAAGGTGTACCATATTCTAGTAAATTGTGTATTAACACAAGTAATATTACCTCAGGGCATTGTTGGTGATTGGAATGCTTGTGTTTGTTCTGTATACGATGTGCTTGGCTGTTAGTTAAGACATAGAGATAGATTTTATGAGTACACTTTTTTATAAAAAATTAAAATCTTAATTTTTTTGGTGCCCGGTGGCGTAAAGGTACAGCTCTCGTCTACCAATTCAAAGGTTGTGGGTTCGAATCCTACAGCCGACATTTCATCAGCCGACTATTTTTCATAAAATAAAAATAGTTTGGGTACCTAGGTCGACTCAGCCTTAAATGAATACTTGTTATTCACAATCCTGAGGTAATAATAGGCGGTTGAAGCGTAGTGCTAGCCACATTACCTTCTTTGTAGACCGAACGGCTCTAGTACGGCAAGCTGTACCTTACTACTCCCAAGGCGTCAAACGCTATATACGGGAGCTATTATTATTATAAAATTTTAATTTGCATTTACAATAATAGAGGTGATATAGGTAAACTCCTTCAAGTAAGAAAAATACCCACCGTTTTTTGTGGTAATATAATATATGAGTATGGTTAGTTTAAAATACAGAAACAGTTTTAATATTTTGTTTTCTATTTGAGAAAATTCTGTTACAGAAAACTTAAACAAATATTCTTGGAATTAATAAGCAACTACAAGACAATTACAATGTTACTTTGAATATGGTAGACAATAATTCATTATATTGGCACCAAAATATTTTGAACTTATACAACATTTCAACCAGAAGTATCACTGTCCGTTAAAATGTGTGACCTGAAAATGAATCGTAGGACAATCGAATTAGCTTGGAAAAAAATGTTGGAAAGCTAATTATTGATTTGATTGGTTCGTTTAACGCGAAAGAGAAGTTTCCTAATTTTGCATTATTGCTCGACCGCCGCTCGACTCAGGAGATCCAAATTGATGGTAAAATTCACAATACACCTATATTAATTGTTTTGATCTGGCAAAAATTAAATTTCAATGCAGTATAGGTTGTAAGTTTGAGCGTTAGGTTACCAGTTTGGTCCTTATTTCTTTCAATTTTAATTTTTTTAAAATTTTTCCAAACCATCCATTAAGATCTTTTGGAAAGAAAATATAAAGGATCTCACCCAAAACAAGTTGAAGTGAAGTCAGCAAACAGGTACGGTACCTCGGGGCTTACCTCATGTTTAATTACTTTTTATATTCTATATTTGCCTAAGGATTTTGTAGCAGGCTACTGTCGTGTACCCTGCAAGTTTTCTGAATTAAACTTGCATCTTCAGCAGTTCTAGGTTTACTAGTATTGTTATTAACAGATTATTTCTCCTTGAGTTTCATATTTCTTTTCGTCTCTAAGTTCATCACATCAAACTGTTAACTTTGACTAAACTTTAGTGTACAGACCTTTCAGGAACGAATATCTTGTACTAAAAAATGAAAAAAAAAACTGTAGACGATGGTATCCATCGTTGTAGAAGTAGTAGTTCGTAGTAGTAACCAACGACAAAAAATTCTTTGAGAGATACACAAAAGGTAAGGAAACAGTAAATATGTCATAATGGTGCCACATTCTCTAGCTGACCAATCTGAGAAAATTATTAGCTAATTTGACAACTATTTACATGTTGCAAGAGCTGTAACTGTGTTATTAAAAATTAATAAATATATAAAAATATATTTATGATATCTAAAATAAAGTTATTGTACAATAAAAACTTAATCACAATTATTATATTGATAATTTTGTCAAGACTTCAATCTAGGCCGAGTTGGGTTTATATCAATTTGGGAAAAATTCATGTTTCAGCAAGCCTTTTCTAGCCGTTGTAGATAGTGGATTTTGTCAAAGCCCTGAGACTGTATGAGTTATAACTCGTTATAATTTAAGAAAGGGGGACACACAATAGATCTGTAAGGTCACGGTGATTAACGCCTCTCCTAAACATTCTACATTCTTCTACAATCCTCTTCTATCAAGCAACAATTCTCCAGGGGAATCGTTCGCATAACGTTGCTTTAGACATGTTTTCTATGTTAAACAATATTATTTGATGTTTGCATAATATTGCTTTAGACACGTATTCTATGATATACATTATCATATTATAATTACATATTAGATTACATATATATTATATTATATATATATTAATAATTAAACAATTATTCAGGTCAACGTAAAGTGATAAATTCAATGTGAGGTTCGTCGTAGGTATCGGCGGTAAAAAAATATTGTACTATTTTATGACGTAACTGCCAATGACTGCGACGAGAAGGTAAAGATAGAAAAGTATGCCGAAGAGAACCCGGACAATTGATGGGTTAGTCAGATAGTCAGTGAGTCAGATAGTGATAATCAAGAGTCAAGAATCGATAGTTCAAAGATAGTTAAAGTCGGCGATTTTCAGGTCAAACTGTAAGTTCTTTTCAGCCATACTAAAAAGTCTTACCATTTTCCAAATGATTTTCAAACAATCTTCCGTATTCTATATATGTATATTTTATTATATTGTTTTAATCTAAAGAGCATTTGGGAACTATAGCGGCCCCAACCAAAAAACACGCTAGGTGGCAATAATATTAGTGGCATCATAAACGGAATTTTTAAAGATTCATTTAATAACTAAAATGCTAATATAATTTAACAACTTGAAATTATAAAATATATGTATACTCTTACTGACTAATGTCAAGAGATTAACTGGGTCTCAAGTCGTTGAAAGTTGTAGTTCTTTGAAAACTGTAATATTTATAAATGGTTGAATTACACAAATATGTAAAACTAATCAATAATATACCAGTTTCATCAAATACTATCTTACTAATAATAATAATAGCTCCTGTATATAGCGTTTAACGCCTTGGGCAAGGTACAGCTTGCCATACTAGAGCCGTTCGGTATACAAGGAAGGTAATGTGGCTAGCACTACGCTTCAATAGCCTATTATTACCTCAGGATTGTGAATCCCCAGCATTTGAGGCTGAGTCGACCTAGGTACCCAAACTATTATAGGTTTATACCTATAATAGTTAATAATTTATATATATTACCTAGGTACCCCCCTACTATTTTTATTTTAATAAAAATAGTCGGCTGATGAAATAACGGCTGTGGGATGGCATAGAGGTACAGGTGCCCGATGGCGTAGAGGTACAGGCTCTCGTCTACCAATCTCAAGGTAGTGGGTTCTATCTTGTTTTAGGTCTATAAATCCACAATATATTTTTAATACCTGTAGTTTTAAACATATTTCAGATGGTCACTAATTTGTGTGGCTGCAACAGTTGACAGTAATACATACATATTACATATGTATTATAATGCAGCTATTTGATCTTTAATACCGAAAAATATTTATATTGAATGCAAATATATTCAATAAAATACATATGTAATATAATAGGCAATGACATTTAAATTAGTTTGAGATACTAAATATAACTATATGAGGTTTAATTAAATTTCACTGCAATAATCATATATTAAAACTACATTTCGATGTAACTAAATTATGTAAATATACCCCTATATATAATTTTGTTTATTACCTTTACATTTAATTTTTATTTCGACTACCTACGAGTGAACGCAAATTTTGAATTTTATTACTTTGTTTAATCACTAGTTTATTATTGCATAATTTAAATATGTCACTTTATTTATTTCGTTCTAATTATGATAATATTTTAGAAATATAAAGGAAATTGTAAGATAGCCAGAAATTTAATATTCTCGTTGATTGCTCGCTATGTAACAGGTTTTTCCTAGATGAGACAAAGAAACCGATAAGTATATTTCCTTAAAGAATACGAATTTTTATGTAGCAGAATTGACAATAAAGCTGACTTTAAGGAATGATAAAATTACATTTTTATGCAAGAGGTTTTAGTGGGTCTGCTATAGGAACAGATTTTATATTCAAGTACTAAAAATGCAAAACAGAAGATTCAGAAGATCGTTTTTAGAAAATATTTTTAGTTTTTTTTGTATAGTTGCTGATATTACTTTAAAATATATATTTCTGTTTAAGTTAAAATTATTAAAAAATAGTTTTTAGCTGGTATATTTGATTTCTGAATAAACATTATAACGAGAGAGAGAGAGAGAGAGAGAGAGAGACCTCTACAATAGGAAGATCTCCATTTATGATGAGCTATAGACTGTATAATACGTTATAACTCAAGGGTGACACAATAGACATTTAAGTTCGCGATGATTAAACCCCTTCCACTTATTCCACTTCTCTTCTAGATAAATTAATATTTCCATTGAAATAAATAACGGTACTTTCCAGTAAGCTTCGAATCCGGTATTGTCGGATCAACTGTCCATCGGGTTACGGCCGGCCACATCTAAAATAAAATTCAAAAATCAATAGTAATAATACAATTAAAATTTAATTAAAGTAACAGGTATTATTTTACATGAACAAAAACGAATATGGAACTTACTTATTTTTTTCAATTGGCGCGAAAATATTTCAAATACGAATGGAACATAATTTTATTTCAAAATCAAAAAGAAAAGAGCTGAACAAAGTATCAGGCATACTTTTACAGTTACGCCTCAAGATCCGACAAAAATTTTTAAATTAAATTTGAGAGAAATATTGCCGAGGACAAATATTCCGTAAAAGATAAAGCAGACACCTTTTCTTACTTACGAGGACAGTTTTTCTGAAGCTACATTTTCTCTTGTCTTTGCAAATGATTCTCTCTTAATATCTTCTACTCGATTTAAAATGGAAAATGCGAATAAAGTGTTGAAAATTTTTCTTTTTCCAGGAAATATTCCGTTAAATTTCTTGCTTTTTTCATAACATGCCGCAACACAAGCAGTTAGTGAACAGTTAGTGCACTAAATAAAAAAACAAACCTGGAAAATAACACTGCTTTTAAGTCTCCCCAAAATTTTAGCAGTTGATAAAGAGATCATAATAATTTCCAATTTGTCCCTTTTTTTCTTCTAGAAAATTAAAAAAATAATTTTCCAATTGGAAGTGCTAAATTTGAGATACTCTTTCCAACTTTCATAATATAAATACAGACATATATTTTACTAATCAATGTCATTCATAACCACAAAATAAACGCTAAGAAATTTCTTAGCATACTATTCAATTTAAAGGAGAAACATAGCATTATCTGAAATATTTCTAAGCAATGCCATCTAGGCTATTAATAATACTATTACTGCACAGTTTCATGAGTAAAGCAAAAAACAATTTGATGATAGAATGTAGATGTAGAATGAGTGGAAAGCTAAAACAAACCTTAAAAATATATTGTGTCGCCCTTTCTTCAGTTAGAACTCATCATGGGGGGTTTTCCTTTTGTAAGGGGGACAGGGTATTTCCAATCCTCTGAGGAGGGGACATACTACGAGGTTATACACACTTCCACGCTTGGCGATTATCCCCCCTTAGCCTTCACAGTCGAGGAGAGATAACTCCGGCTGAGATAACCTTCAGGTGGAGGCTGAAATTTGAATGAAGTGAATTCTGAGGTGAATTCTGTCTCCAATTTCTCCACCTCTTTAACATGGTCTCTCTTTAGACCTGCTACCGATGTTGTCAAGGATCTATAATAGAGGATATATCTCTTTTTCTCTATTGCTTCCTTGGATTTGAGATCAATTCCTATTGTGAGGATTTGACGATGGCCCTCCTCCGTCGAGTTGATCACTTGCCAACTTGATGTCCTTATATCGGAGTTCTGGTTGGTGATATATATAGAAGAAAGGGACACAAGAATACAAAGGTGCCCCAATTTTTAGAGGTTTAAAATTTTGTAGGAACAGTTCAGTTCCTACGCAGTTCTTAACTCAAATTAGAAGTTATTTTGGTACCTAACCATCAACTCGTAATATTCATTAATAGTCCACTGTTATGAAGTACAGTAAATGAAAAAAGAAACAATTACAGAAGCTATAGAATGGATCCAGTAAACATTTAAATATAACAAACAAAACGGTTTTACTACTGACATGTCTATACTTTAAGCTAACGTGAGTAATTTTTACCCAAGTAAAAATGGCGAAGAGAGCCACAAGCAAAATATTTTGGAAATACGCCCGGTTTTTTATATTTTTAAGTTTGTAGATAAAAATTTGAACGCAATATATTGTTTACAGTACCTACATGTATTAAAATTAAAATAGTAAAACTAACCTTCATTCAAAATTAAGGACATGTTTTTAACTTATGTGAACTTAGCAGCCAAAAGATAGCGGCCGATTTGCCGAACATAGCCGAAGGGCCAGTGGCGTCGGGCGACTTAACTTAATATGAAATAATCATACAATTTCTTGCAGGAGAATTTTATAAATATTTAAATAGTACTAAAACGAAGTATGCTTCATTATGTTAATAAATTATTACCGATATTTTTATATCGCCCTTCCACTTATTCCACTTCTCTTCAAGATAAATTAATATTTCCATTGAAATAAATAACGGTACTTTCCACTAAGCTTCGAATCCGGTATTGTCGGATCAACTGTCCATCGGGTTACGGCCGGCCACATCTAAAATAAAATTCAAAAATCAATAGTAATAATACAATTAAAATTTAATTAAAGTAATAGGTATTATTTTACATGAACAAAAACGAATATGGAACTTACTTATTTTTTTCAATTGGCACGAAAATATTTCAAATACGAATGGAACATAATTTTATTTCAAAATTTCAAAAAGAAAAAGAGCTGAACAAAGTATCAGGCATACTTTTACAGTTACGTCTCAAGATCCGACAAAAATTTTTAAATTAAATTTGAGAGAAATATTGCCGAGGACAAATATTCCGTAAAAGATAAAGCAGACACCTTTTCTTACTTACGAGGACAGTTTTTCTGAAGCTACATTTTCTCTTGTCTTTGCAAATGATTCTCTCTTAATATCTTCTACTCGATTTAAAATGGAAAATGCGAATAAAGTGTTGAAAATTTTCTTTTCCAGGAAATATTCCGTTAAATTTTTGCTTTTTTTCATAACATGCCGCAACACAAGCAGTTAGTGAACAGTTAGTGCACTAAATAAAAAAAAACAAACCTGAAAAATAACACGGCTTTTAAGTCTCCCCAAAATTTTAGCAGTTGATAAAGAGATCATAATAATTTCCAATTTGTCCCTTTTTTCTTCTAGAAAATTAAAAAATTAATTTTCCATTTGGAAGTGCTAAATTTGAGATACTCTTGCCAACTTTCATAATATAAATACAGACATATATTTTACTAATCAATGTCATTCATAATCACAAAATAAACGCTAAGAAATTTCTTAGCATACTATTCAATTTAAAGGAGAAACATAGCATTATCTGAAATATTTCTAAGCAATGCCATCTAGGCTATTAATAATACTATTACTGCACAGTTTCATGAGTAAAGCAAAAAAACAATTTGATGATAGAATGTAGATGTAGAATGAGTGGAAAGCTAAAATAAACCTTAAAATATATTGTGTCGCCCTTTCTTCAGTTAGAACTCATCATGGGGGTTTTTTTGTAAGGGGACAGGGTATTTCCAATCCTCCGAGGAGGGGGCCATACTACGAGGTTATACACCCTTCCACGCTTGGCGATTATCCCTCCTTAGCCTTCACAGTCGAGGAGAGATAACGCCGCTGAAATAGAAAACACTAAACAGTGGGTAAAAGGTATATTAAAAAATAAAAATAAAACAATTTTTTTATTTAAAGAAACCAACGGGAAAAGAATAAAATATGCAATATGCTCATAACCATAACGAACGAAACTTAACAACACGAGATAAGTAATACATTAAACAACAAATATTTTCTTTTGTATTAAAATAAACGAAATATATAAAAAATTAAGTTTCTAAAAAAAAATAAACAGTATAAAGGTAAAACTTTATGTTTGGCTTTAAAAAACCTGCTAAACTAAAAAGGAACCAAACCGATTCGTAGTGATAGAAAATAGCAATAAAATATAAAATACATAAAAAATTAACTCACTTCTAACAGTCACTGTCTTTAGATCACTTTGTCAGATATCTATCCTATGAGACGTACATCGTGACTCGTGACTGTGAACTGAGTCACGACCGGCGCCATCGGCAGCTGCGTTCGCGACTGCGTCCCGCTCTGTGAAGTATTTTCTCGTTACCAGAGAAATCACAATTAACTGTAATCGTCACGCTTTAGCAAGTCACCGTTTATTTTCAAATCAGTCACAGGCCGTGACTGTGATTATAGAATATCAGTGACAAAGTCACAGTTACCGATATTTCACTCATCACTACTAATTATAGTTATATTTTTTCAGAATTTCTATTTTAAGTCATTAATAATTATTTAACATACTAATAAAAATAAATCATCACTAAGAAATGTCAAATAGATACTTAAGCATGCTTCCAGTCAAGAGTGAAAGTTGTTTTATTTAGCTACGTATTTCGATTAGTGGAGAAATTTAGTTTACATCGTACTTGAAAGTTTGATTAAGTTGCGGCCCGGTTGCCTCGGTCTCCAGAACTAATTCCCCGATGCGAGATAAAATTTATTTAATCACTTAAAAGTTCGGTGGTCAAGTATTAGGCGAACACGTGTTCACCATACATAATTCATGCATATTTACAGAGAAGTTTCTCGAGATTTCAAGACGTGCAACGGATTTTCGTTAATATTAATAATTAGATTGTAATACAAGGGAAACACCAATATTTTAGGAATTGGTTCAAAGTTGTTTTTTTTATACTATTTGCTATTTGATGATTTTGTAGCTATTCTAAAATGTTCATCTTTATTTTATGAATTTTTATAAATTCCCTGTTTTAGGAGTATAGGAAGTATAAGATAAATTTATGATTAAAATACAGGATGAGTCAATCAGGTGATAGAGTAAAGTTTAGTATCTTGTTAGTTTTGAAAATTACAAAAAGAATGGAATAGTTTTAGGGAAGGTTGGGATATGAATAATACAACTACACAATACGTAACACAATTCATTTTTTAGTATACAGGGTACACGAAAAAGTGTGACGGATATTACATTTGTTTTTATAAATATATCAACCTATTTTTATTGTGTTTTCTAGTTTTCTAGATTATGTAGTACCTATATTTTATAGTAGTTAGCCGCTGAAGCCTTTATCGCCTTAAGCATAAATCCTTACTGCCAAAATATATATTTTTCATGGCTTGTCCGGTATATAAGTTATACTTAGAAATTCATTTTTATTAAAATCCGACCAAAAAAAAAACAAACCAAACCAAACTATTTTTTTAATTTAACTAAAATTGAAGCTTTATTTTTAACTCGCTTAAGAGACATGTCAAGGTTTGATAAGGATTACCTACTTTTTGTCATGACTATAATGATTGGTAGCGTAAATATATTAAAATAAAGGTAACCAAAGGAAAATAACGGAATATATCGCATATACAGGTTGTTAACTGGACAGTCACTTATAGGGGAACAGAATGGCAACACTACCTATTGAGAACGCATGCACTTATAGGGTTTTCTGCTGACTAGTCCCGTCGCGTCGTCTATCGACGAGCGGGCCGAGGTTGCCATATTTCAACTATAAAGCTCTTGCCGCGAGTAATAAACAAATTAACGACCTGTATATACCGGGTGCGTCTCAAAAGTGGCTCACCCTTATAACTTTTTTATTTTTTTCAGATAAAAAAACGAGATTTGGTATATGACATAACTTAGGATAGAATAACGTATTCAGTGGTTTTCAGTCACTTCTTGTTTTGCCGGAAATTACTGCAATTTTTGATTTTTAAATGATACTGTCGCTATTTTTTACCTTATTCGATAAAAAATGACACTCTGGATAGGATAACATGTCATATATTAACTTTTGACATTTTTGTATATGGTTTATTTGAAATTGTAACATGGGGTTCATAACGACAACAATGACTCGATTTACCAAGTGTGTTGTACCAAATTATTCGTAAAAAAAATATTTTTCCTAATATGCTAAGGCTCCTTGATTAAAAATTAATGTTTTTACACCGCCATGGCACTCTAGATTGAAATTTAAAATACGATTTGGTTTTAAAGAAACGAAATAAAAATGTCAAAAATTGACATATGATATGCCGTTCTATTCAGGATGTCATTTTCTATCGAATAAAGTAAAAATATACTGAGGGTGTCATTTAAAAATCAAAAGTTGTTGTCATTTGCGATGAAACAGGAAGTGATCAAAAACAATTGAATACGTCAATCAATCAATAATATATTTTGTTTATCAAAAATAATAAAAAGAATCAAAAAAATAATATATTTTATTTTTTTTATGACAGTAGTGTAAAATTACATAACAGCTTTAAAGGGGTAATTCCGTTAGGGCAGAGAGAACAGCAAAATCAGGAAATTAAATTATTTAAAATTTCTATATACTAAAATCCATGCATTGTAAATGCAAATATCTTGAAAATCGTTTACCGTTACGAACTAAACGAATAGTACCTTTTTTGTAAAAAGGTTATAGCTTTTTATGTCATTTGTTGAAGTTACTGTATCTATAAGGATAAGAGAAGTACTCTCTACCCTACTAAGAAATCTAAATTCTTGTGCTGCTCCGAAACACAAACAATCATTAATATATCTACATAGGTAGATCTCTACTTAGAGTCCGTTTGAGTAATGACGATGGTATTACTAAATATTCTTAGGAACAAAGATACAAACGTGATATCAACATTTAAATGAAAAAATGTATAACACTTTCCCGCCACTTTATATTTGATAATAGAAAAAAACAGTCCGAAGAAAAATGATTATTAATAAATTTTTTAACTCGCACAACATACGAGAAAGTGAACTTTTATTTTTGTCTTACACATCATAATACAATATGATTGAAAAAAATGGCATCCAGATGTGGTAAGGAAATGGCGATTGATGACATTCCCCATATAATTTTACGTTTTAAACTGACAGCGATCTGCATTTCAAAGCCATCGTCGACACAGTTTTTTATTTAAAATAAAGTCAGTTTGAATCTTTTAAAACTTATGTTTACATTGCTGCTGCGAATTTCGATATGTAATATTGTTCGATATATAGCCAATTCGAATTTCATTCGATTAAAAGAGAAAAGGAGAACTCAGGTACAAGCTATCATTTTGTTTGCTATTCTATTGCTCGCTTACCAAATAAAACTTTATTGGCTGGTCCTAATTACGTATTGAAGGTATAGAGCCGCGTGTTCCAAATGACCAAGCTGGCTTTTTAAATTCAATAAGCTTTGAAATTTAGGATCCAATAGTATCAGCCTCGCTGTAATAATAGCCAACGCTTTGCATTAATTCTGAGTAATTAAATTTATGTCTTTAGAATAGTAACATTAGTAAAGCTAGTGTTAGAGTTCGAGGAATACAGACCATAAAATTAATTCTATGTGCTATTTTAGAACTTACTATAATAGTGAATAGTTTTCGAATAGACGTGCCAACTGTCAATAATGTTAATAATAATATATTATCATTATTGATATACAGTATTGTAGCTAAACGATTACATTTTTACAAATTGTAAGTTTTGGAGTACTATTAGAGCTAGAATTTAAAAATATTTTGTCAGAGTGTTCCAAATAAGTAAAAAATATTATAGTTGTATTTTTTGAAATGGAACACCGTGTAGATTATCCGATTGAAATTAAAGTAAATTTGATTCAGGTTTATCACACTTAAACCTTACCGTTCTTGAAATATTTTCGATATAATACTAACGATGTAAATCAAGTTGCATACTGGTTTTTAGACGTCAATAATTTGTAAAAATCTTTTTTCGTTAGGCGTCTTTGGCTGTTCTGTAGCTACGGTGCATCCGTAAAGGGGGAAACGATAATCTCTCGATGTTTCTCGTAAAAAATTAGACGACGCGCAGGGGCGGATACAGAAATTTATTTTAGGGGGGGCCCAAATAAAAAATAATGCCAAATATGCTTTTTAGGGCGCCATTTTTAACCCAGAAGCCTAATATTTAACCCAATTGACAGATTTTAGGGGGGGCCCGGGCCCCATGCCACCCCCCCTTGTAACCACCACTGACGACGCGTTCCATCACGGCCCAGTGTTTTCCGCCGCTTCTATTTAGGTAGGAATTTATAAAATATACTAGTTTTTTCCCGCGACTACGTTCGCGTTACACCTCGAATTGTTCATGCATCGATTTAAATGTTTGTTTACTTCCTTATAGTTAGAGCTAGTGAGCCTTACAAATACACTATTTAAACTATGTTTTTAAGAGTTTTAGAGCTACTCGTATTTCATATGAAAGTTATCAATTGTCGATTTTCTCGGTATTATGGTGCCTTCTCACCGCCTGCGCCGCGCCCCGCAAATCATTTTTTTTTAATATATACTTTTGTTCGCGCTTAAAAAAATACACTTCAAAAGTACATGTTAAAAAAATGTTTTGCGCGGAGCGGCGCAGAGCTTCGCAGGCGGTGAGAACGCACCATTATACAGGACAATACAGGTCTTGAAGAAGTGCAAATATTTTCAGGGCTGGTAGATTTCAGCAAGATAAAAAACATATTTTCTCTTTGCCGTTTTTCAAATAACTCCAAAATAACCAAGTTATTTTACTTTAAACATTACAAAAAAAAATATTTTTTGCTTAAATGTTGAGAACCACTGCAGCTTTTCGGGTTTTTCTGTCTAGTAAATTTAATCTACTTCCTATGTTGCCATATTTAAGATTAATTTAGAAATTATGGTTTTTAACTAAAAACTATTTTTACTTAATATTATAATTAATATTATAAATATATATTATAATTAATATTATAAATATATATGATGATATATATTATAAATATATAAAAGTCGTATCGTGCTGTTGTCCAAAGGCAAAAGTGTAAAATCTATTGACACACCCTGCTCATTCAAGCCGGTTCGAGGCCGGATGAGATCGAATATCTCGTGAGTAAGAGTCAGTTTCGACACTTGCCAAGTCGGTAGGCCATTGGCCATGATATGGCCGAGGACCGCGGTTTGGATTCCGCGTAAACAAAGTAGGCCCCGTCCAGATTAGCCCGGGCAGCAAAAAGGAGACGTTAACTGAAATCTTTACTTTACTTTTACTTTTTAACATTTTTTTTTCAAATTTTTCTTACTACTAATTGACTGAACTAAACTAGTCGAAATTTTGCAAAATCTGAAAAAAAAATGTCTCGAAAATAATAAATAGTCAAATGACTATTTACCCTCTATAGATAGAACCCTACCTATGGTCCCATATAAACTGTATTACTCAAATAAATAGTTTTTTGACGCATGAAGTTTTCAATTGAATAATTGAAATTTTCAGTTGTCGCTTTTCTTAATATACTCCGTTGATATTTTTTTTATTTTTTATCCCTTTTTTTATTTATTAAGAGCACTAATACTCTGTTTATAGGTTATTTTTTAATTCTTGAAGGATAATTGAAGAAGAAATATTTCATTATGATGTCACTAAATAAACCCTTGTATAAAATTTTATACTGATAGATGCTAGATGTTAATAATGAGATAGTAATACATTTTCGTACAGCAAACTTTCATTCCCTATTCTACTCCCTAATGGTATAAATTTCATAAATTCTTTCTTTATATTTATTCTTTATCCAAATAATTTACTCTCATAATAATTAATAATAATTAACTCCTGTCTTTTAAATGATCCTTTGTGCTAATTTGTATGTGTATAATCCAGAGGTCACCAAGTTTTAAATAAATTTTTACTAACTTTACCCATTTAGTTGACGAATTTCAAAAATATCTTTTAGTTCTTTTTGTAGGATTTCATTCTTTTAGATCAGATAGTAAGGAGTTTTCATACAACAAATTGTTCCGACATAATTTTACTCTCAGACGATTAATTTCCTAAAATCGCTTGTGTAGCTTATTCACTAATCACTAATGTCATTTAAACGAACATTTGCGCTAATATTTATGTATCTAAAGCTGGCGGTATGAACTGTGCCCTAAAATATCTAAAAACTTGATATATAATCTAACTGACACACCACTGACAATGATAAATAATTTATTTCTATAGGTATTTTGTGTAGGTGTTTTTCAGGTATGTTTTAGTATTTAAGTCGTTTTACACAAAGAAATAGCCATTAAACAATATAAAAATACTTCATAACAAATATACACATATATATCTTTCATTTAAAAAAAGAATCATCAACATTGGTGAAGCGGTTTCGGCGGGATGGATGTAACAAAAAAAAAACCTTTGAGCTTTTATATATGTATGGATTGCTGTTTATTTAAATGTTTTTTGTCCGCATTCCTTTCATAGACACATATCCAGTAGACGTACTTTACACATGTCTATTTGCGCTATTTCTGTTAAATTTGGTATAAAATTTCAAAATGTCTCGTTTTCCTCGAACCACCAACCCGCCTATTTAGAAAAGGATTTTTATAAATTATTGCTGAGTTCAAAACCACTATATATAACTTGTTATACATCGTTAATATTGCAAAGAATTTGTCTATTTAGATGTGTAAAATCTAATATGGCGTCTATATGAAAACATAAAGTTGTGGTCAGAAGGTGGTCAAAAGACGAAAAATCGGATGATAGATCTGAAAAGACTGTTGTGTAACTGGCAAAAGGTGGAAATAAAATTATGTTTTTATTTTTGGGATACCTTAATTATAATGTCACAAAAAAATTAACACGAAATCATCAATTTACGGTTTTCCCGAATATCTCAACTTTGCCCCAATTTAACCATTCTCGTATATACATTAGTATAGTTTCGAGATCCCAATGCTGGGGATCAAATTTGAATTACCCTGTATAATGATTATTCCAATCCTTGTACGAAGATATCCACGATATGGCAACCATTAATAAAACGCATCAATGCAGGCATTCCCAGTAGACAACTTCACCGTTGATTGCGCCCAATTCCTTCAAGGATGAATGCCTGTTCTAACAGTTAAATTAAATAAAGGCAATGGAGAAGACCGAAATTCTTTTATTTTCAACGTTTTGGTGTTTACCTCTTAGGTCAGCTCTGATAGATCTTAGAACCAGGCAAATACTTCACATAAAGGTGCCCGGTGGCGTAGAGGTACAGGCTCTCGTCTACCAATCTCAAGGTGTGGGTTCGATTCCCACACCCGGCAGTTCATCAGCCGACTATTTTTATTAAAATAAAAATAGTTTGGGTACCTAGGTCGACTCAGCCTTAAATGAGTACTTGGGATTCACAATTCTGAGGTAATAATAGGCGGTTGAAGCGTAGTGCTAGCCACATTACCTTCCTTGTATACCGAACGGCTCTAGTATAGCAAGCTGTACCTTGCTACTCCCAAGGCGTTAAACGCTATATACGGGAGCTATTATTATTATAAAATACTTCACATAAATAAGTCAAATGTATGGTTAATTCTTAAAATAGAATTTATATTTATACTCTGTGCAGAAAAGACCATGGTACATTCTATTATACATGGATATAGGTATGTCACTTGGACGTTGGATGTCCCTATGAAAATGCTATAGACCCATTCTAAGGTGCATGACAACCACTCGAAGATGACGAGATCTTCTAGACACTAGTACTACGACATACATATTTATTAAAACTCATTCCTTAGGTAACAACATTAAAAATCTGCACTAAAAGTAATCTACTTTTCGACTTTTCTAGTTTTTTGAACATATTTCGTTTTATCATATTTCCGCAGTTCCTTGTATAAAAATTAATTGCTACGAAGATAAGTAATAGAGAACATCGTTTCGCAAACACAGGAAACGTAAATTTATAAAATAAAATCATCAAAGGCGAACAATCTATACTAATATATAAAATCCTTAAGTGACTGACATACTGATTAATCACGATCCTGCTCAAACGAATAAGCTCAATTTTGGCATACAGGTTGTAATTTGGGGTGTAGAGGTTCGATAAGAAGGATACATTTTTCGAAATTCCAGTTCCAAGAAGGTGAAACCACCCCTCAAATATTACAGTATTTTTTATTTAAAAAACGGTTAGGTTTCCGAAAAAACGCTTTAACACGTATATTTTATTTTGTTCATAAAAGTGTGAGTGGGTCGGGATGATTTTTTTAAACGGAATATTCTATATATTAATACATTTTTGGCTTCATTTCAGATAACTTTACATAATCCAAGATATGAGTAAATATATTTCGATAATTTCAGAGATATTAATAAAGAAATAAAATATATATATTTTTCAACATTGTTTAAAAAACTATTACAAATACAAGAACTCTCCTGACATCAAAGCTATATTAGGTATTTACTTGAATAATTTAATTATATTAGTATTTATTTAAACCATACATTCTAAAATATGAAATCATTTTTTGAGTTTTTTAAATGGAAAATCCTGTATATTATTTTTAAGTAAGTATTTGAAAATTTTTAATGGTTTCGCAGATACGCGCAGTATTATTTCATACGACTTTTTCAACGGTAAAATACCAGAGAAAAATCATTGGGTGGCTTTGATACAAATTTAAGCTGTATTTATAAACTCGGGAGTTGGCGTTCAGTTGAGGTTCAGTTGCAGTTGGATGTTCGCGGCAGTTGGGGTTCTACATTTTTGAATTTATAAACTCTCAGTTTCCCTTGCAGGTTAGGTTTGGAATTGTGAATATTTCGAAAGTTTTTTCAAAGTTCAAACGTAATTATTAAATTAAAAATATATATGAACATTTGAAAAAGGTTTTTTTTCAATGGATGTATTCGGTTTAATAATTTATTTTTAATAATAAATTATATTAAATTAATTTTTCGGCTATATTCGTAATTCGTAGTCTGCTTTAATTTACGGTAGAAATTCAGAGGTCCTTAAAAAATAATTACAAAATTAAATTTTTAAAACACCGTTGGAGGAAAAATTTTAGACGAGTATGTTTTAATAGTGAACTTAACGTATGCTTTAGTAGAAAAGGGTTAAATTAATTTATTTTTTATGAGAACTTTTACCGCTATTCATTAACAATTTTTGTTTTTTAGCATTTTTATAGCACAACTAATACCGGTTTGTTAATACAATCCTTTCATTAAAAGTAATTTAGGATTAAATATGGATGAATGAATTTAATATGAACCTAAAAATTTTGTTGAAGGCATCCAAGATTTTAGGTTAATTGTATTTTGATTGTACATTTTAACATAAAAAAATGTTTATGTTCTCGTATATGGGTTATTTATAGTTAGGGAATTGCAGGAATCACCGAAGTTACAATATTAGTATATAGACGGGTAACGTTAATAATAGTTCACCGAAGTTATGCGACGATGGACGATGTGAGTGTATGGACGGATGAACGTTAAAAAAGATGGCTACTAAGCATCCACCCAGTGACGTCGAAACGCCGCCGCCGCGCCGCGCCGATTCCCGATAGATCACCGAAGTTAAGCGACGTTAGACAATGTGAGTGTATGGACGGATGAACGTTAATAAAAAAGAAGGCGGCTGAGCATTAGCCCAATGATGTTCAAATACCGATTCCCGATAGATCCATGAAGTTAAGCGACGCGACGTTATGAGTTAATAAAAAAAAGGCGGATGAGCATCGGGCCGTGACGTCGAAAGACCATTTTTAGATCTTTCAGCACTGATTCATGTTGAACAATTTGTGTTGCCTGCACTTTAGAAATTGTTTTGCTCTACCTAAAGATTTTGTAATAAATGATAATTAGTTAAAATTTTATGTACTGGGTGATATATGAATAGTTCCAATATAAAAAGAGAAAACTCGAGTAATAAAATCCTACATTTGTGTTCTTTTTTTTCGTAAACGTCAAACACATGGGCAATCAATTTCAATAATATTTTGTTTAAAAAAGAGAGTTTCCATAATTTATTTGATATTCTCGAGAATATGAGAACATAACCTTACTTTATTGTTTAGATTTTGTTCTGCAGTTTGTGCAAAATGAAGAAAACTTAACAATTTAAGCATTCTTCAAGTTTTTATAGTATAATTTAAAAAACAGAAGGAAGGACATACAGGGTGAGTTTCCTACGATGTTCTCTATGGGTATCTTGGAAACTATGGAGAACCATGTTATAGAAATAAAAATAAAAATCTATATTTCAAACAAAAATATTTTGCAGCAACAAATAATGATATATAGAAGGGGCATTAAAATATGAAAGTACATTATTAAATTAAACGGATGGATTTGCTTTTGCCAGACATTTTTTGTGCGAGAAATCCTAAAAATAAAGACGAAAAAATTATGGCAGAGGTTGACATTGTTGATTGTTTTCATTTTGAAACCCACACACAGACATAGACTAGTTTAGTTTGGTATTTTGCTTCTTCACATTTAGAAACAATGGTTGCTGAAAACGGGAACATCTTGGACACAAACTGGAGAAAATGTTTCGAAACATTTTTTCTAGAAGATCCGCATCGAAACATTTCAGTAAACAGCTAGTGCCGCCACATTGGAAACACATATAATAAAGCCATATCAAATATATCGGTTTTATTTGTGGCATACCGTTTCCATTTTGTGTCAAGAAACAGAGACACGATTATTATAAACATTATCTAAAATGTGTCCAAAAACGCTACTTGGGTAAGTCCAAATTGCAACTGTGAAATCAGTATTACAGAAAGCATATTTTTGTAAGACGTATTCTGAATCTTCTTTCAAATTATATGATATTTACAATACATAGGCAATAACAATTACTGTTAGGTACAATAATTATTGTTCTGTTACTAAAATACTTACTTATTTACTAACATACGTTATTCGTCCAATCAATTGAAAATATACACTTTAAGTTCAGAGTAATTCTATCTTATAGAGATTTAATTTCTTCTATATCTAAGAGGGTTATTCTACCGTCTTTATAAAATATATTGACAGATAGTATCTTTAGCTGAAATGAAATGGGTTTCTCTCGACCCTCTCTCGACGAATTCTCTCGACCCTTTTTTATTTTTCTGAAGTTAATATGAAAAGAAATCGATTGAATCTGTTAAAATAAACTTATAGTTTATAGTGACAAGAGCATTTGGAATTCGGAACACAAAGGAATATCAGCAGAAGCGAAGGAATTCCACGTTTTCCTAAAATGAGAGAATATATTTCTGCAATACGTAAACTTTTATTCACTTTTTATAACTCAAATGTTATGTAAGCTCGTCCTGTATGGATCCTCTTGAGAGATAAACTAATTTAACATAAGACGTTCAGTCTGAATAGCAACTCGCAACTCGGGCGGAGATACACCCTGAATTACGAAACATTTGTTTTTGGCGTAATTCGGAATTATAGCGCTAAAGTTTTGTTTTACTTGCGCTCCCAATTACATATGTCAGATTGCCTAAAATAGTTTAACTTTGTTAAAAATTCCATTTGATAGTTGCCAAATTAAACAGATAATGAATATAGCATAGCAATGATATTCCGTGTACATATAACTACTACGTCTTACTAGAACCGCAATAAGTCGTAGACACAATTTACCTCTATAAAAAGTACCGTATGATCGAATAAAAACGGCGTCAGCGATGGCTATGAAATGAAGATCGCTGTCATTTTATACGTAAAATTATATGGGAAATGTCATCGATCGTCATTTCATAGCCATCGCTGACGCGGTTTTTATTCGATCATACGGTACTTTTTATAGAGGTAAATTGTGTCTACGACTTATTGCGGTTCTAGTAAGACGTAGTAGTTATATGTACACGGAATATCATTGCTATGCTATGTTCATTATCTGTTTAATTTGGCAACTATCAAATGGAATTTTTAACAAAGTTAAACTATTTTAGGCAATCTGACAATATCTTAACTAATATGTTTATTTTATTTAAATCAAAATTTAAATAAAATAAACATATTAGTTAAGATATTTTAAGAACCGGTATTCTATTTTGAATTAGAATTGGGGTGCCTACGTTTTGATAAGCGCTTTACCATTTTACTTTCACAAAAACTAGGAAAAAGTACGAGAAAGGTGAAAACTACCTCTACCCCAACAGAAATTTTACGACGATTTTTTTCTTAAAATGGTCCTTATAGTATTTACAACATTTTTTCCCTTGTAAAAAAATCAACATCGCAAAAATAAAAACGCATCGTGAAAATGCGTTTATTTTTGTTTGATGCCCTCTAACGGACAAATGAAGCACTTTGTATAGCGGTAAATTGTGTTCAATGAATTTATTTTGATGCCTAAAAGCACAAAATATCTAGCTACGCAACAGAAGCCTCGTTACATGTATAAAATCGTAGGTCTCAAAATAGTTTCGCTACTACATAATAGAGGGCGATAAATTTAAAAGAAAACAGTTTTCTACAAACAAAGTTTAAAAGAATTTTATGCAGTGTTGCCATTGTGTAATTTATATTGTATTACTTCCTGATAAAGCCTACCTTCAAATTTGCTACATCATTTAAACATATTAAAATAGATTGAGCTCTTTTTTTCAAACGTTTAAGTATTTAACTTGCCATGTTAGTTGGAGTTAAATCTTACGAGCTGAATTAAAATCACTTCCTGACGTTTGATTCTAACTGAATCCTGAATTTTGATTGTAATTCGACTATTATGACACCACTTCCTGACGTTCGATTGTGTTCATACCGTATGATCGGGAAAACACGGCGTTAGCGATGGCTATGAAATGAAAATCGCTGTCATTTTATGTGTAAATTTATATGGGAAATGTCATCGATCGTCTTTTCCCCAGCCAACTGGACGCCGTTTTTTCGGTATCAGAGGGTATTTGATATATACATACTTGCGTATTTTTCATGACATTGCAATATTATGGTACCATGAAGCATATCAAGTGATACCGTAATATAGTACCATATTACGATACATGGCGTTCGATTGGGCTTAAACTTGGTATATTACGTATCTTCAGTGACATTGTAATATTATGGTACCATGGAGCATATAAAGAGGTACCTTCTATAGTACCATATTATGATACCAATTCCTGACGTTCATTTGGGCTCATACTTGATATATACTTGCATATTTTTGATGACATTGCAATATTATGGTACCATGAAGCATATCAAGAGGTACCATAATAGTACGATACCATTTCCTGGCGTGCGATTGGACTTATACTTGGTATAGTAAGTATCTTCGGTGACATTGTAATATGATGGGACTATGGTGCATATAAAGTGGTACCTTAATATAGAACCATATTACGGTACCACTTCCTGACGTTCAATTGCGCTCATATTTGATTATACTTACGTATTTTTATGACATTGCAATATTATGGTACCATGAAGCATATCAAGGGGTATCATAATGTAGTACCATATTACGATACCATTTCCTGGCGTTCGATTGGGCCCAAATTTGGTATACTTGCTTTTCTTTATAAACATTTGTTTAATTAATAATTTTAATTTATTTTACGAATTTTAATTTATCGTGACAGCAACTTTTATGCCGAACTAATATATTATTAATTGTACCTGTGTCACTTTTAAAATCTATCTAGGTCTATATAAATAACATGGCAAACAGAAAAAAATTGTTATCATAGTATTTTTTTAGTCAAATAACATTTTTTGGACTGCATTTTTATAAATCATTTCCATTATTATTAAACGTATATTTCATTACTAACGTTTCAGCATTAATAAATATCACTATCAATCGCCCTGTATATTATTAATTTTAAAGGTAATTAAAGTTATTTTCTTAGTTAACATAATAAAGTAGTGTATATTAAAAATGTATTTTGAGAGCATATAATATACTTAAAATTAAAACTATTTTAAAAAGCCAAACGAATAATTAATAAAGTGTATCTGACAAGAAACGAAGAATAGAAAGAATTTGTTATACACCAGAAAAAAGAATGGGATGCCAATTAAAGTATTTTTGAATCTGGCAAATGTGCATATTTAACCGAGCTTCAAGGCCGTCGACGTCCCGTCGATCTACGTCGATCCACAACCGAAAGTTGGAAAATTTCCAATTATATTCTGATAATAAACGAATTGTAGCAAATGATAACATATTTGTTCTTTGAAAGTAAAAATTCCGTGTAAAGTAAAAGGCCGTGACACACGAGCTAGCGAAAGGAAAAGTGATAATGGCAGTGTTGCAACCTCTTTATAAAACAATTCAACCGCGCTATCTCGTGATAATCTACCCCGATGAAAAATAAGCTTGTGGCAACACTGGGTAACACATTTTCATGCATATTTTCATCCATATGTTGTAGCTTATGAATAACAGTCCATGTCTTTACCTAATGAGCTGGATACTTTCATCTAGCTCATTTGCCAGCTCAGAATTAGAATTTAGAGTTCGCGTTTTCATTGGAGGACACTGTCATATTTATTTCCAAACCAAACCAATAATCAACGAGAATATTCGTATAGTTTAATAAAATTACTGTAAATCTCTACAAATAATGAATAATTAACAAAACATTTAAACAAAAACAGACCACACAAAAAAGTGTTGGTTGTTGGTTAGTAGTAGTCACAGATAAATATGTAGGAGTATTTTGGTTTAATGGCCACATCTGCCACGGCTATCCGGCCGGGTGATAGAATTATCGTTTTTTAATTAAAATTAAAAATATTATAAAATTATAACGCTAGAATTGTATACAGTTTTATATTAATTCTAATTTTTTTGAAGTTTATAAAAAGCATTCATATAAAATATATATCCTTCAATTTAATAGGTGTTAGTAAGAAGTTTCACTTCAAAAATATGAGCACATAGTGCACACACTTTTCTTTAAATTCTGATGTTGTTTTAAAAGTCCGTTTTCTTTACTATTGAAATATTATCAAAAATTCTTAGAAATTTATTGTGTTC